>NC_140933.1:60379267-60904267 GCF_014529385.1 Adiantum capillus-veneris | reverse complement strand
AGGCTACAACACGGATGGAGGTCATTGCCTGTAGCAAACAACCCTGTAAGCGAGATAGACACGGTGCGGATCAAAGCAGTGGTCGAGAAGATGCCGGCAATTTGTCATGCCTTAATCGACGGCGTTGCGGCTACCCACTCGGTCGGTATAGTGCACAGTGACTTGCACCCGTTCAACGTAATGTTGGACTTTACTTGCACCAATAAACCCCGCGATGGTATCATTGATTGGGGTATGATGCTGAGAACACCTGCTAAGCGCGTAGCAAATAATTATTTGTCTCCAAGCGCACAGTAGGACGAAGCAGTTTTGAATGCACATAGAGTAGGGAACGCCGAGATGGCTAAGTGACCGTGGATTGCTCCCGAACTATACGATCCATGGTGTGCAGATACATACTCAAAAGCCAGCGACATTTATGCATTGGGCTACGTGTTCGACTTGTTGGAAGATTTTTGGAGTGCAGCCAGAAAATTTTATTTTCCAGACAATGTTTTTCACCACCCGAACGAAGATGTTATGAGGGCTATTCGAATTAAAGTAGATTGTTGGATGAAGTTAAAAGAGCGGGACCAAAGAAGGAATGCTTCTGACGTGTTGATGTTTTTCAAAGAACATTTAAAGACAGACCCTAATCCTGTGCAACATCCACTTGTTGAACTTGCACCATCATTTTATCCGATTTAAACATTTTTATGATATACATGTCTTTTCAAGTGTATTCAAATTTTTATTGAAGTGTATTATCTGGTTTGAAGTGGTTCAGCAATCGAGTCAATTATCTTTAATCATTTCAAATTTGTGATTTAACTGCCAATATTTCAAATTTGCCTTGTGGTTCAATTAGTCGCATTTGAAGTGGTGGTTTTTAGTGGATTCCACGCAGTGTCCCAATGAGTGAGAATATATATTTGCCAATGATATTGAATATTTGCCACTCTGTTGACTGCAGCTCTAAGAGAAAATGGCCGATCAAGAATCAGATATTGGCACCCAATCACTGCCTGATGATCAACAATAAGTGGCTGTTAATGCATTTCAGTGCATGAAGTCTCTGGCACATGGGATGTCAGCACAACAAGCGATGCGTACTGCTCGTCGAATCTCAAAGTGGGAAAATCCAAACCATATACAGTGGAAAGAGATCAATAAAGAAGTGACAAAGGACATGATCAAGACAATATGGCCATGTGAGGATGCAGAGATCAAGAAAGGAAGGTGGAAGGTTTCGAAGTGCACGCATGATGGTATCAAGGATAACCCTGAGAGGATTTATTTGGAGGTTTATAGCCATCCCCTGCACAATACAGATTGTGCGCTATATTTTGCCAAAATGTTATATGTTCACTTTGTGCAACAGCGACCAGTAGACTTCTCGTCAAAGGAGACAAATGTTGCCACTCATGATTTAAGGGAGAGTTGTGTCACTTTCACCCGAGATGAGCTGGCATTGATAGTGGAAGGCGCCGAACTATAGTTAAAGAAAGAGAAGGATATTTACACGACACAGTTGGCAAAGAAAGGTGCAGAAATAACATGTCTTTCTATAGCCACCCAGACACCGCAACCCTCACAAGTTCGAATGGAGAAAAGCATTCACCGCTTAAGTTAGGACGTTCAAACCCTAACACAACGAGTGAATCCGACACCTGTACAAGGGATACACATCAGCCACCTTGCCTTGCATCCGGAGTTGGTTCCTCATCTACTTCAGATGCATCCTCATCTTCCCAATGTCCAGTTTGCTACAAGAATTTTGATGGATGGAGTGGGTACTATACATTGACATGTGGTCACTATTATCATTTAGTTTGTCTTATTCGTTTGATGCAAAACAATAGTCGATGCGCAATGTGTTCACAAGATATTCCACAAGGAATGTATATTATATTTGGCATGGCAAACGAATATAAATTCAAACAAGCACGCCCAGATAACCCTAGCACAATTAGAAATCTGTTTGATGAGCAAGATGTTGCTTCAGGGCAACACAATTGAGATCGAAAAACTATGTAATATCGTGAAAAACTATGTACTATCGAGAATATGAAGCATTGTAATTACTTAAAACACATTTGAATACAAGGTCTTTTACAATGGTTTTTGACATTTGCTCATTCTACTCTCAAGCTATATTGAATCAGTTGAGTTGTTATCTGGTTCTAAGTCTGAGTGTTGTGGTTCTCCTTGTAATTCAACCTCCACATCTATTATCAAATTCTCTTCTATTTTTTCTACAGTGCATTGAGATACACCAACATTGAAATCTTCTTCATTTTCGTTTTGACAATCATACAACCAGGTTGGCATTTCCTACTCGTAGCAGTAGTTTCAATGTGATTCAGTATCTTTTCGTTGCAATACATATACACTAATTTCTCTGCTCTGTCTGCTAATAGCCTGTTGCGAATAGTGCTGTGAACATACTTGTACATACTCCAGTTTCTCTCTGAACTTGAATTTGCTGCACATTGTGCGAGTACTTTCATTGCAAGAGGACGTAAGGGAGAGTAATGCTCTCCACCATTCATTATCCACCACTTCCATGCAGGTTGCTCTTTTGCCATTACCTATACAAAATCATTCGCAAAAGGACCTTCTTTTAATGTAAACACACTTATTTCTTTGATGCAATTAATTCGGTCCTGAACGTTGGAGTAGAACGTGTTGACCAAGTGATAGAAATCGCCTACCACCTCTATATTGGACATCAGATCTAAATTCCAATACTGGATCGAGCATGTAAGCCACGCTATGGAGTGGACTATGAGCGCTTTTCCACCTTGCATGAAAATACTTAGCCAAAATTTTTCGATGTTTGCTAGAGAATGGTAATCGCCACTCCTTATCTACTACAGACTCTTTCAGCTCTTCAGGATTTTCAACACTCTGTTGGACTGACCACCATGTCATCCACACTTTGTCCAAGTTTGGCGCCCTTTAATCAAGATTGCGGATCGCGAACATAATGGGCATGATTACATGGTATGCATCCATTACACTCCTCCACCAAGCAACCTTGTTTACATTTCCACGTAGACATGTAATTTTATCCTTCACTGTATCTTTCTGCTCAAGCTGCCATTCATCAAAGGACGTGCAATTGAATGTGTCAATCACAACACATTTATTACGGAGAAGTGATTCCAAGGTATAAAAGTGTGTGCAGAACCGAGTTTCAGTAGGAAGTTTCAGCATCACTGACATGCGCATCCTATACAAATCGAGCACTCTCTGTCGTTTCAAGATAAATTTCACAACCTGACGTGCTATATCAACTATTTTGGTGAACCATGTGGTTTCTTCGCTAGTGTACCAATCTTTCAGCACCAACTTCAATCTGTGCGTATAACAACCATTGGCAAAAATGTGTGAAAGCACTTCTTTATTAATTTACTGGCATTTTTACAATTCTTTGCGTTGTCCATCACAACTTGAACGACATGTTCAGCACCAATTTCTTTAATTACATCAATCAAGACCTCAGAAATGTATTTGCCACTTTTAATTGCACTAGAACTATCAATCACCTTTATAAATCAATCAAGACCTCAGAAATGTATTTGCCACTTTTAATTGCACTAGAACTATCAATCACCTTTATAAACGTTTCTCCCCTTGGACAAACCAGCATTACATTGATCAACGGTCTTCTCTGAACATTTGACCAGCCATCACTCACAATCGTACACCCTGAAAGTGAAATATTCCCAAGTATTATTTTGCCAACACGCTCTTTGACTTCGATGTAACATTTGTCCAAGAAAACATTTCTTATCGTGTGATAAGAAGGAGCTGAAAATCCTGGACCAAACTCACCGATTTTCTTCCAAGCAACCTTCCAATGATTGCTGTCTACCATGACCAAAGCACTTCCGGTAAAGAATATTGCTTTGGCGAGTGCTGTTTGTGCTTCTTCTAGAGACTGCACTCGAAAGATTTGATATAGTGATTTTTGACACATTTGACAAAGTCCACCTTCATTGTGACATTTAAAAGGAATATTGCCTGGAATTTCCTCTCCTTGCGTAGGTTGCTCTCCAAGGTTAGTTGGCGTCACTACAGGATCTGCGGAGTTCATATTTGACTCTGGGAACTCTTGATTCGAAGGCACAGAGCTATATATCTGTCGTTTCTTCCCACCCTTTTTGGCGAGCTCTTCTCTCAAAACGCTTTGCAACTGCAGGTGCCTGAGAATATTCACATTTTCTACAATTTTTTTTAGCGCTACCCAGAAAATGATCCTTAATTATACGTCGTGCACCGCCAGATTTTGTTGTGTGATAAAATTTACATTGCCACTCCATATATCGGCTGCATATGTTGTGAGCATAATCCCACTCTTTGCCAGGAGCTTTTTTATTCTTTGGCTTCTTTGTACCACTTGTGCCCACATTTTGCTCCATTGCTTTTAAATTAAAACTGAAGAGAAAAGAACAAGATGTTACAAACTGAAAACAATTTTTTTATTTTCAATATATATTATAATTTAAAAACCATTCAATATGAAAGTAACCATGATGCACAATATGAGATTTTCAATGCACGCTAGTCAATCCACATATCGATCACCTATATTGTGAGCAACCATACACATTGCAATGTAATATATACATGGCATAATAACCATAACAATGCTATGAATCTCTCTATGCAATTATTATTATAATGATTATTTATATGTCCACTTTGATTTGCAAACATAAGACACATCTAATTTCATTTGCTACAAAAACAAACGAAAGCAATAAAATATATAATTGGTCATTTCATGCACTAATAATCTATCTTAATAAATAATGCAATCTCTGTATAAGCCAATGCATGAACTAACGCAAATAATTCTTCAATATAATCACCCAATTGGGGACTACTTGTACCCAGTGAAGGATTGTAGCCCACCCATGCAACCAATTCAATATATAAAAGCTATTTTAACCCAATCAAGGATTATAGCCCTTATATTGTAAATCAACTCAAATATAAGACTTCAAGGATCTTTATATGCCTGGTACACTAGTAGAGGACATCCGACCCTCGACTAGTCATTTACATATGCTCATCTTCCAAAACCAATTACAACCCTCATTTGGACCAATGGCTTCTTCGCAATGAGCATGTTTTCCCAAGTTTTCAGTTGTTTGGTTTCATACCTTTATGTCGGTAAATGAATTAAATTTTTTTAGACGTGGTTACCGAATTAAGAATCACGTTCGGCCCAAAAAAGGACCTGTGACTCTGTAACCTTAGGTCAAATCACAAGGAGATGACAATACCCGGCACTCGGATACACTCCCCAAGGATTTGCCTAGCTAAAAGACCGGGATTAGCACACTATTTACTATATATAATTACGCCCGCCGGGCTTTTCCGTTTTCCCGGTGGGCCCGCCGGGGTACTGCATTAACCCAGTGGGCCCGCCGGGATAATGAAAAAGCCCAGCGGGTCCCCCAGGGAAATTATGAAAGCCCGGAGGGCTAACCAGCTCTATAGGTTTTTGCAGGTCATCATCAAAGTCACGCTAACAATTAACGTGATCACGTGATTTTTTTGTGTAAATACTAGAGTTAATCACCCGATCATGATTACGTTAATGAAATCCCTGGTGCTGAATGCTCCGAAATAGAGGGAGATGCGGATGGAGTAGGAATGCGCGATGGTGTGCCAGAGCGATGACGCTCCACGTACCACTGTCTCTACTGGGGTGATAAACAAGAAAGAAATTCCTCATCATCCATACCTGCATTAAACACACAAACATTTAAACTTAATATTGAGTGAATGGAGTAGAAAACATGGACAAGTAGATAGAGAATGGTATGAAGTCTACGTTGATCTCCTTTTGTGAGATCCATTGCACCAACCTCGCAAGTTTGTAGATTTTGTTACGGACGTCAAGAGACAAACATCCATCAATGACAACCGGTAAAATAAACTGCAAAACACGTGCATCAA
Organism: Adiantum capillus-veneris; assembly: GCF_014529385.1. Classification (NCBI taxonomy): domain Eukaryota; kingdom Viridiplantae; phylum Streptophyta; class Polypodiopsida; order Polypodiales; family Pteridaceae; genus Adiantum; species Adiantum capillus-veneris. Next base: position 60,898,312 of record NC_140933.1, on the reverse strand, counting down.
TGATATTAAAGTCCACACACAAATTTGTTACACAATTCCCACTATGATATATTCTACTATGAACATACCTGACACATTTTATGCCAGTCGTGTGACTTCAAACCGGTAAGCTTTCCTTTTTTAGTAAAACACGTTCAGAGCGAGTGCATTACGCCAATGGGGGTTTGCAAAGATCGAATAGTCTCTTTTACTTTGCGTTCTTGGGCTCTTGTGAAAATCCATGGTGCTTTAGGGAGTTTTATTGATCCATCGGACACTGTTTGCGGCCAATATTGCTCCATACGATCCACATTTCTAAGGTCAACCCTGGCTCCCAAAGTATCTTTCTTGTCGGTCAGATGGTCCCATAGTAGATTACCCACACTCTTGAATATGTGCATTGGATCGAGCAAGTGATTGATCATGAGTCAGGGCCAGTATTGTAACTCGTACCATAGAGATAGTCTTCATCCCTGGGGGCAATCCGTCATCACACATCTCCTTCTACTCTAACCATGCTTGTGCAGACATCCTCGGTAGATCTCTTCCCAAAAAGCCGCCGCGTAACACATGATTCTCTGGAAGATACGCTTGATGACCTTCGTAGATTTGCTTCTTCAATGAGGGCGCCCTATGTGCATTCAGTCTAGGTCCACATGTGACACATGCTTTGTATCCGCTTGTTTGAAGCCCTGTATGTATACACATGATAATAGATCAGCTTGAGAAAAACCAAGATTTACACTGTTTGAGTAAGGAGTGTAAATCACCTGAGCATTCTGTTAGTCCGGGATAGTCATGCATGGTCCACATTAGAATGCCTTTGATCAAAGCATTCCGTCAACCTGGGGGTCGGCTCATATCCTCCAATAGTGGACGAAGATACACATCCATATTCTTCACTTTATATCGCCCCGGCATAATCAAGCTTAGCCATAGGTGCCCCTTCTTCGTAGTCAACCACGGGGGAATGTTGTAGTTGACGATGACAACGGGCCATACACTGTAAGATGTTGATCTTTGACCAAATGGATTTACGCCATCCATAGCCAGGCCTAAGCGCAAATTTTGAGCTTCCCTGGAAAAATCCGACCATGTTCCATCTATATGTTTTCAGGCTGTGCAATCTGTAGGAATCCGTAGCACACCATCCGAAGATTTATTCTCCTCATGCCATGATGCTAGGGCAGCCATGGACTTACATTTGAAGAAATGCTTGATGTGAGGAAGTAGAGGAAAATGTCGCAAAACCTTTTGCGGAATTTTTGTTCCGTGGAGATCTACTCGATATCTCTCGGAATCACATTTTGGACACTTCTCCATGTCTATGTATTCCCCTCTGAAAAGAATGCAGTCATTAGGACAAGCGTGGATCGAATTGTAATCCATCCCCAAGTTTTGCAAAATCTTTCTTGCTTCCTCTCGGGAATCTGGCATCACATTATCAGCTAGTAGTATGTGCTCTTTGAGCAATCTACACAACATAAAAATACGGTACAATTGTGTAAAAATCTATCAGATCATTATACACTTAGAGTTTTATTAAAGTAAACTAATTGTAATAGATCACCTGAAAAGCATTGTGATGCTAGTGTCACTCCATCCAAACTTTGCTTGCATGTTGAGAAGAACCAGGAGCGCTTTTAATCTAGACACACGTGCTCCATTATACAATGGCGTATCGGCTTCACTTTTCATATCATCATAGATAAGCCTTTCTGAATCCATGATCGTCTCGATCATTTCATCAATCTCGGGCTCAAACATTGCCTCACTGGGAATGTGAGTCTGCATGATCATCCCCCGAGCTATCATAGGCTACATCTTGTGGCCTTACATATGCTGCTTGACCAAAGCGTTTGCGAACACGTCTATTGGGTTGCAAGATTGTTGCCTGTTGGCCAACGTCAGAGTCCGACGAGTTATAATTGGCAACAACTCGATCTATAATAGATGGATTAACCTCGCCAAATCCGCGAACGTGCTGCAAAGAAACGCGTCTTGTCTGCCGCACAGCATGCTTGCATTGATTACAAGGACATAAGATCCTCGTTGAGAGATAGGTGTTTCGGTTGGACAGCCCCACATCCTCATCACTACTCATAATGAGGGTAAAAATATTATAACCTGGACAAAAAATTTAATCTTCTATTGGCATTCTTCGTCTTTTATCTCTCTCTCTCTCTCTCTCTCTCTCTCTCTCTCTCTCTCTCTCTCTCTCTCTCTCTCTCTCTCTTTGTTCACACTGTAAACTACCTCACATTCTCTAGTCATGTCCAATCCCCGCACACCTCGGTCTAGAGGTGCATGGAGATCAGAACCACCGGGCTATAATCTTGTCTTTATTGGTCAATGCCTATATTTGTGGGTACAAGAAATCTACACACCCACGTCTACGTGATAGTGCATGTAGTGGACAAAACCCCTTTGCCTCTTCTCTAGCTGTAGCATTTCATAGCATCTTAACGTCTTTTCACAGTAGATCTTTTCACCGTTCTTCTAACTCTAATTTGTTTACCGTAATCTTGAAGGTAGACTCTAATATAAAAACTCAATCCAAAATCTTATCTTAAATCTAAGCTAATGGAACATGTGGTGATTCGCTCCATTGAAGGGTAAAAGACATACCAATGGGGCTACTAGCTGTGTAGATATGAATGGGCCTCACATATACAAATAATTCAATGCAAGAGTTTAATACTCTCACCTCTCCACCCCGTCAATCCATGACCCAGGTGATGGGACAAAATCCTCCTCGAAGCTTGCCCAACTGCCACTCCCTAGGTGATGGGATAATCCCGTCTTGATGCAAACTCTTGTTGCGTCACTTTGCTGCCACCACCTATCTGGATTGGTCGTCCTCTCCTCCCTGATACCCCTCCACTCCTCTCTTTCACGCCAGTCAGGTTTGGCATCTGACCTCCAATGCTTCATGTAGTCACGCATGCGTCTCCTCCTCCAAGCATCATCAAATGTATTCTCCAAAGAGGGAACTTGAAACTCCCAATGTAGCATCACAATAAGATAATCCTTAGAGGATTTATCATGATCCCTCCAAGAGACCATGATAGACTACAACGTGTCAAAAAATCTGTTTACACAAATGTTGTATGCGGCCCATCACTTGCTTCCCCTCAGGGGTCATAATGGTCTCATCGGACATACGATTGATGAGGTAGGCATATCACTTTGGCATGTCCCTCCCGTGAACTATAGCAACCCTGTCCAATGAATGCTCATCATCCAGGCCTCTAGGTGACCCCGATGCAGTGTTCGGTTCACTCCTCAGCATCTCCAACGCAGTGACTCTCAAATGCATAGGCAGTATAATCCTTTGGTGTACTCAAAATAAACCTAAATCTAGCTAATCTAATCTAACCTAAATAAACCTAAATCTAATCTAACGTAAATCTAAATCTAACCTTATCTTAAACGATAAAAAGAGGAAAATGGTATAACCTTTCTATCACCCAAGTGTGGTAGATTGGTTATACCATTTCCCTCTTCAATAACAGGTAAATAACGTAAATAAACCTAAATCTAATTTAATATAACGTAAATCTAAGCCTAACGTAAATAAACCTAGCTAAATTTAATCTAAATATAACATAAATCTAAATCTAACGTAAATAAACCTACATCTAATCAAACGTAAATCTAATTTAATTTAACTTAAATAAACCTAAATCTAATCTAACGTAAGTCTACATCTAACCTAATCTTTAACGTCTTTTGGGATAGTTTCCTGCGACGTTAAAACTCTCTTCTTCTTGCGTGTGTGTGTCGGTGTTGCCAATCAAAAGAGAAAAATGGTATAACCTTTCAATCACCCAAGTGTGGTAGATTGGTTATGCCATTTCCCTCTTGAATAACAGGTCTTGAGTTCAACACCTCGTCGGCTAGATCTTTAAGGTCTCTTGAATTAGTTTCCTACGACGTTAAATTAAACTCTCTTCTTCTTGGGTGTGTGTGTGTGTGTGTGTGTGCACGCCAATAAAAGGAGAAAAATGGTATAACTTTTCTATCACCCAAGTGTGATAGATTGGTTATGCCATTTCCCTCATGAATAACAGGTCTTGAGTTCAACTCCTGGTCGACTAGATCTTTAAGGTCTCTTGGGATAGTTTCCTATGATGTTAAGACTCTCTTCTTATTCTTCTTCTCTCTCTCTCTCTTTGTTTTATCTCTCTCTCTCTCTCTCTCTCTCTCTCTCTCTCTCTCTCTTTTCCTCTCTCAATGTGTGTGTGCATTCTTTGTTTATGCATGTGTGTGTGCGTGTTTTGTGTATGCATGTGCTCTCTCTCTCTCTCTCTCTCTCTCTCTCTCTCTCTCTCTCTCTCTCTCTCTCTCTCTCTCTCTTTTCCTCTCTCAATGTGTGTGTGCATTCTTTGTTTATGCATGTGTGTGTGCGTTTTTTGTTTATGCATGTGCTCTGTGTGTGTGTGTGTGTGTGTGTGAGAGAGAGAGAGAGAGAGAGAGAGAGAGAGAGAGGGAGAGAAAGAGGGGAAGGGAACATGAGAGTGAGGAGAGGGAAGGAGCATACTTGGCTCTCCTTCCTCTCTTTGTGTGTGTGTGTGTGTGTGGAGAAGAAAGAGAGAGAGCACGTTACCTTTGCTTGCTTGAGTACGCGCCGAAAACTTAGATCTGAGATTTGAGTTTTTGGACACTCTCGGTTATTTTTTTACCCTTGACAGCGTCACTATAGGCGTCGCTATAGGCATTGCTATGAGCGTCGCTAAGTTACTTATAACTTAGCGACGCCTATAGCGATACCGTGGGTTTTCACATTTGAGCGTTGCATTGCGTGCGTCGCTAATATTAAGTACCTCTTGTAGTGCTTGACAGCTTGTGGACTCCTTTCCTTGAAAGTTCAAGTGTGAAGGTTTGAAGAATTGACCATCGATACTTAATAAGTGATTTAGTAATCACGAGATGGGTCTTACCCCAAAACTGCACTCATATAGACACTCTTTGTGCTATAGATGAAATAAGAGATCCACACAAATTGGAATTGTATTCATAACCGAATCTTTTCTAGATCCAAAAATTAGTAATCGTGGTTTTTTTGTGAACAACCTTGATGTCATAAATGCTGTCTCTCATCTATATATACACCTTGGTAGAGATAGTCGTTTGAAGTTTAAGACGTTCAAAACCTCAAATTGATCTTCACAATTAAAGTGTGCAGTGCTAAAATAATGCCCAAATAGTTGCTAATGGCAAGACTTTTGCGTGTCCATTAGGATTGATCTTGAAAGAAATCACTAATAGATTACTTATAGATGTCTCTTAGCCATTCCAACATAGGAGGCTCTTAGCCTTTCAAAAATAGATGGCTCGTAGGCCTTGTTGCTACCATATTGACATAAAAAGATTTCAATAAAATCATGCCTAGTTTCACCTTTCTCGCAGAGAAGTTGGAAAGAGAGAGAGAGAGAGAGAGAGAGAGAGAGAGAGAGAGAGAGAGAGAGAGAGAGAGAGAGAGAGAGAGAGAGAGAGAATGCCAGGATGAGGAAACCCCTTATGCTAATGTGTTATATACCCCCTGTGTATGCCTTTGTGAAAAACAATGGCTGTGTGGTAGCTTATTCTATAAGCATACAACAGTGTGCTTGTACCACACTCTCGTAGAGAGAGGTACCATAAATCACATCTTGACTCACTTACCGTGTATGTAATCGTGATTGTAACAGGGTGCATATGTATGGCACTTTGCTTGTGAATAAACATAAACACAACATATTTTAAAACAACAATAACTGAGCTCGTCCTTGATAGAGTAGCTAGTGCTATAGCGAAAGCGTATGCAATGATGGGTGTCGTATTTCCACCATACTTATGCCATGCATACATATCAAAAAATATAATAATAAGCCATTGGCTTCAATGGTAGTCTCAACCATGTGAGCTTCTAGTATGCGTGCCTTGCACGAGCACACTGGCATAGATACATCATAATGGGGCATTGCGTAAACTCTGAGGTTATACCCACGTGGTGCCAAAGATATGTGCCAGTGTCATTGATCTGAAATCAATCGAGAAGACTGCGGTACATAAGAGAAGCGGTGCTTCACATGAAGTCGGGCAAAGCACTTTGCTTTGTACAACGACTTCTTATGGGTGGAGTCTACCCAAGCACTTTGCTTTGCACAACAGAGAGATCTTTCCCAAAATGAAAAGTAAAACGTAGGGAAAAAAAAACATAACTTGAAATTTACTAACCTTGTCGCCCACTTGTGACCATGTTTCTTGTAGCTCGCTTGAATCCAACTCATAGCCATATGCACTACTTGAGTGAGTTAGCGTATATATCATATACACCCTCATGTGATTTTAAAAACGTGCGGACATCTTGGCAAATTTCCCCAAGTTCGTATGCTATTAGTATATGCCAAACTTTGGAAACTGCTATGCCAAATGTCAAAAGGGAAGCCTTGCTCCACATAAGTACTCATGCACAGTTATGGTGCTCATAGAGAACACATACTCTTCCCAATTTACAATGGCATAACAAGAAAAGTCGACCTTGTCGAGCATTCACAAATAGTTGACCTTGTCAAGTTGTACAATGTGTTGAAAAAAAAAACTTGCAATAGATGTGCCTCATTCCTTCTTGACTTGATTACGTAGACAGAGCCTGGCTCCAGTGATGTCTTGAAAAACTTGTTGGATCACGCTTGCCGACAATGGGTGGATCCAGTCGTTGTCTGATTGCTTTAATGACAGACAGCTGGCCTAGAAGTCAAGCCCGAGCAACTTTCTTAACAGCTTCTTGGAATTGCAGTTAAGGGTCGGCCTTGCCGAGTACCTGTGCCTCCATCATCAAGGCTAGCAATAGGCCGTGCCAATCGTTATGAGATTTTCAAGCACTACCATGCCATAACCTTTGCCATGCAGGGGAAGAAGCCTTGCTTGTAAACAACATCATTTCTCACTCAATCCTTGCTTGACTGGGAGTGGTTGTTGCACACCGTGTATTCAAAGACAAAAATATCGTGCTTTTGGTAATGCTCACAAGCCTTGCTTGTGCCTTGAGTGCTCAATAAGTGCTCCTCCCGCCCGGTCTCACCATCGTACTAATCAAAGGAAGAAGAAACCCAAGAAAATCTCAATGTTAGATGTCGTTGCCTTCTACTCCCATTCCTTACATGCATTCAAAAATATCTTTTCAATACTTTGCCACATGGGTGCTTGTAATGTTGCCTTCCCTCGATCCTTAGTATCTTTGTCAATTTTTGCCTTACCTTGGCCAATCTTAATTCATACCGAGGCTCTTTGCTTGCTTTAAATTTTTCTACTCCCCAGTTGGCATGCCTTGCATGATTTGTGTGTTCAAGCCTTCTCCTTGGCAGGCTCTATCCTTGGTTTCCTTCTCGATGCTGACTATCCCCAGCTGCACTTTCGTGTAAGAGAACTTGTCCTTGGCTTCTTTATGGATGTTGATTATCCCTAACTGCAATTTTGTGCATGAGAACCGGCCCTTGGCCAACTTAAGGCTCACTTTGGGCCTCCAAATGTGAACCCTACAGAGAAAGAGACCATGGAAAATTCGATCGCCTGCACACCGACCATGTAGGAGATGGAGCTGAAGGGGATGCTCCTTTCAAGGAGCTCCTGTGTTGAAAAAGGCTCTCCATGACGGTGTCTTGCCGTGGCACATACATAGTGTGAAATAAAAACATTCACCTCACTCTTGACACTTCTTGATGTATGCAAATAAAAGAAATCATGTACATATTGTGATATATGTTGAAGCGTCTACTGCGGTCATTATCATGTACATACCTATCCGGGGAGTCGTGGCCCTGGATGTGGTGAATTTGCGTGCTTTTCCACTTGATAAGATTCTTAATTTGGTTTGACAATGTACATAGTCCAAGTGTTTCATGGTGGCACACTCATCTCACCTATAAAGATTGATGCGCCAAAAATAACAACTAGCATGAGCAGTTGTAGAATTGCATGGAAAGTGACCCAAAATGGTATATTGATGGAAAATGATACTTATCTATGCTTTTTATTCTTATGCAAGTGATCCCACAAATTTAGGGATTTTTTTGACTCCGTTTGGGATTTTTTGCATAAAAAATGACATTTTTTGGGTAAAAAATGAGATGAAAATGGCTTAGTTTTGGTCCAAAATGAAAAAATGGCCTAAAAATTGACACATGAACTGAAAATGACGTGGGTAAGAGAGGGAGGGCTAATTTTTACAGAAAAAACCGGCAATTTTTCTCTACTGTGCAATAGATTCTATGGTTGCCCAATCTATGTGTGCTGCAGTCCCGCCTCTTCGCAATCTTGTATCTGAGCTTGTGAGGGAGTGAATTAGGGTTTCCCCTTATCAAAATGGTGTTTGGGCTTCAATATAGAAGCTCTTAAATCTCTGCAAAATCAGAAAATGGTCGTCGTGAAGGTGGAAGCTCGAGCATTCCTTTCAACTGTTTGATGTTACGACTATGTAATTGGGGGCGAGGCTACATGATAGCATGAAAGAGGTTTGGGTTTTGATTGAGAATTGTGCTTGTATGAGCATTGAGGTTTCATGGTTGAAACTGTAGTGTTTTCAAATGCTCTTGTAAAGTGAAATTGAATGTGATTTGATGATCCTCTCATCATAATCTCGACTACGAAAACAAGCAGTTTCCAAGCACGATAGGAAAGAGGGTTTGTGACTTTGTTGTCACAAACGATTTTAGATTCTCCGTCACCCTTAGAAAGAGGGTTGGTGATTCTCCACAAACACTTTTTCACAAAGTGTTTGTGACTCTCATCACAAACTCTCACAGTGAGAGGTTTTGCACCTTCCCAGCTAGACCGCACACATTCCGACATTTCTGGTGAACCCGACGCGAAGCAGCTGGGGTGGGGGTTTAAATACTTGTTTTGAAAGGTTTAATTACAAATAATTAAAGCTATGGATCAACAAGAGTAACAAGGCATGCATTTTGATCAAGGCACAATGCAAATGTTTCAAGCATTCGCCATGTTTATGCAACAACAACAGGCTGTAGAAAGAAGGGAAGTGTCAGCAACCAAAGACCTTCAAGCTATTGTGAACAAAATCGACCAATTTGAAGGGAAATATGTCACAAAGTTTCTTTGTGGTTATGTAAAGGAGATGGAGCTACAACGGGTTCCAGAGGTGGACATGATTCATAGTTTTGAGCTTGTTGTGGTCCCCGAGATTAGAGACCATGTAAGGGGAATTAGGGAGGAGCATGGAGAAGGTTGGGAGCAATTCAAATTAGCCCTAAATGAGGAATAATTCATGGAGGACTCTAAAAGGGTTACAAAAAGGACCTTCTTGGAATGGGTTGCAAAGCCAAAAGAAGGACTTTCCATCATCGAACTGTTGAGAGAGTTTGAGCGGCGCTATGCTCAACTGTCAGGAACAGAGCGGGCTACTTTGGACAGTGAAAAGACCGAATTGTTCCTTCAAGCTACAGGTCATGAGCTCCAAGAAAAGCTAGAGCTACTCCATGAAGACAAGAATACAGAACAGGGTCTAAAGGCTGAGTGGACAGAGGTTGAAGACGCAGTCTCATTGCTTGCTAAGAGGCAACGTCGTAGGGACAAGATGGTGGTGAATGGTACTACCTCTCCTCCTAGCACGTCACAGATTCCACCAAAGCCTACTGTTGTGAGTCCAAAAGGTGACAATTCAATGCTTGATGAGTTTGTTAAGGGCATGCGAGAAATGAAGTTAAAGCTAGCAAGGCTTGAAGAGAAAGGACAACCTGCTGCTGCTGCAGGACAAAAATCCCAAAGCAAAGAAGGACTTGTGCACAGATGCATATGGCGTGATAGCACAGACCATGGCAGAAGGGATTGTGATAGCTTTAGTGATGCCTTAAAAAGAGATCTTGTGTTTTTTAAGGATGGCAAGATCCATCTGCGGGAGACAAGTATGCCATTAGGAACTAGCTTTGGAAAAGGAGGTATGCGGAAGTTAGTGGAGGATATGGCAACTAGTCATGCTATTTCTGCAGTGGAGGCTACTACCTATGGGGTAAAGATAGAGCTAATTCCAAAGAAAGTGTTAAAGTATACTCCAAATGATTTTGAGGAGGTTGATAGCTTGTGGCCATATGCAGTAGCCTCAGCCGAAAAAGGGACGGTAACTAAACAGGTATTTTATGAAGCCGGTGATTGCATATGCCATACAACAGGTTGGGATGACCCTGTGGACTCTTTATCAGTGCATGCCTATCTTGGAAAATGCTATAACAATGAAGCAATTGTGGAAGAGAAGCGCAGACGTGAGAATGGAGATGCAGGTCCTTCTACTTCGAAGAGGGTTACAAGAGCTGGTGGAAGAAAGGATCCAGGACCTTCCTATGAGGCTCCACCACATGTGCCTCCTCCTCCTGAGATTCCTATGGAGAAGGCATCTACAGGGAAGAAGAAAGAGCAAGGAAAAGCTAAAGCAAAAGACCCTGCATACAAGCTACAATCTGTTTGAAGCTACCACAAACTTAAAGCAAGTATTGGAGGAAAGGATTTTGAATAGCAAAGTTGAGTTCACCTTGGGCGAGGTTCTTGGCATTGCTAAACGCGAGTTTCATGAAGAAATTATAGATATCATAAAAAGAAAGAGTCAAACTCTCACTAAGTCTATTCCTCCACAGTCTGAGGGTGAAGGGGAGTCACTTAAGACACATGGAATACATGTCCAAGAGAGTGATAGTGATGAAAATGTGGTAGGATGCTACCAGTCTTCTTGAAGAGATGCACATGCTCGATTTGCAGGTGATGATGATGATGAAGCCTCCTATAAAATCCACTACTCCAAAAGTCATTGGGCAAGAGCTACAATAGAAACCTTAGTCAAGATGGGTGATCTTGAGGAGCCATATGTTGCATTGATAGATCATGGATCTGAGATCAATCTTATGTCCAAAAGTCTTTACATGAAGGGTAAGTGGCCGATAGACATAGACCATGGGTGGATGATTAGAGCTGCAAATAACTCATCAAGAGAGCTGTATGGGGCTTGTCCAAATGTGAAAGTGACGATTCGTAATATGCAGGATGAGAAAAATTTCTTTGTGCCAGAGATGTCTACCTATCCTCTTATTCTTGGGCAGCCATACATCACAGCCGTTTGCATGGAAACAAAGGTCTTGGATGATGGTTCTGCTTATGCTAGGGTAAAGAGCAGACATGGGAAGCAAGTTGTGCAATTTTTGACTGTGTGTGTGAATCACGAGAAGAACCGCAATAGTCTTTGTAAGTATCCTCTACCAAAAGCGAACAAAGAGTTCAAAGAGTACAGGGAGACAAGGGGTTTTGGCCATGTATCATTGTGAAGCGGGATTGCAATGGTACAAGAAGAAAAAGATTCTCGCCTGACCCAAAGCGAGAAGAAGCTTTTTCTACAGGTTTCCAAGGATTAACAGAGCATGGTCAATATGTTTTATGAAGCTTGAGGATATGAAAAGGAGTGCGCAACAATATGTATATAGTATACAAAAATACATGAAAGAAAATGGTTTCATAGAGGATAATGAATACATTTTAGGTTTCTTTGAACAAGTTTCTCATGTAGATACTATGCTTGAGCTTGAAGCTATAATGGATTCTAGCATGCAAGATGGAACCCACATTGTGGAAGTATGCTCTATGGAAATGTATGATGTGATTGAGGCTTTTGAAGATAAAAAAGATTTCAATGCTAATGAAGGACCGGAAGTGCATGTGGAGACCAAGTACAAAATGGTGGCAAAGAAAGTGAGACCAGTGGCCTTACCTTTACCATCAGATTGCAGGAAAAAGCTAGAGCAAGCTTCTTTGTAGCCGAGTCTAAGGGATCCAAAAAGAACTGGACACAAGTTCACAATGGAATACCTAAAAGAGATAAAAGTTGGTTGTAAAGGGTTTTTAATAGAAGAAGAGTTTTAAAGAAATGCTTTCAAGACATGGTAAGGCTTTTGCTTTCCAGCCACATGAGATAGGGTGTGTTGATCTTAATGTTGTTGCACCTATGGTGATCTTCACTATCCCTCATGTACCTTGGAATCTATGCTCAATTCCGGTTCCGAAAGCACATTTGCCAAAGTTAATAGAACTACTCAATGAAAAGATTAGCGATTATGTAGAAGTAAAATGGGAACTATGGACAACATTGAGGTGTGACAAGGAGTACTTGATAGGGGCATTAGTGGTTCTGGAAACTGATTGTTTGCCTCTTCTCGGAATGATCACAAACTGTTCGACTCCTGATATTGCAATGCTGCAATGGATAGCCTACATAAAGTCCTTGAACCCTGAGTTCAAGCATACTGCAGGAAAAGACAATCGAATGGAAGATATGCTATCTAGGGCAAGGTATGAAGATGAACAGGACATGGTTATTGAGGGAGATGATGTAGGCACAAAGTTTTACACCATTGATCATGCAAAGAGTAGTCATGCATGTTTGTGTCTTCACTTGAGTCCTTTTCATAGGAACTATATGAGGATGAATGGCTCTTGATAGGTCGTTACTTAAGTACTCTGCAGAAGCAGGATGATTGGAATGAGTAGGAATTTAAGAGGATAAGAAGAAAAGAATATGGATACTTCTTGAGGGATGGATACTTATGGAAGCATCCTAAACAAAGAGATGGAACACCATTGCATGTAGTATGCCATAAGGTTACTCAACAAAAAATCATCGAGGAGTTCCATGAAAGTTTATGGGCAGGACATCAAGGTGTATGGGCAACATTTTCCAAGGTAAAAAAAATGTATTGGTGGAAAGGGATGTATAAGGATGTGGCTGAGTTTGTGGAGTCTTGTGTGACATGCCAAATGTATTCAAATGTACGGCATCGTGATGGACTACATCCTACTTATTTATTAGCCATGCATTACAAATGGGTTGTGGACTTGGTTACAATGCCTTTGGGACTTTGGCAAATGAGGTATTTGGTGTTTGAAAGAGAAGATTTGATTGAGGACACAAGATATATGTAAATTTCTTCTTGAAGATGTGATTTGTTGCTCTGGGTGTGTGGAAAAGATAACTGCAGATAGAGGAGAATTGGATGCTGATGAAGCAAGGGAATTCTTCTCTAGAATGGGCATCAAACTAGCTTTAACTTGTGCTTATAACCTAGACGGAAATGGAAAAAGTGAAAGAGAACATCCTCCAATAATCAAATATTTAGCTAAGGCTTGTGAAGGTAAGCTTGGAGAGTGGTCAAGGTTACTATCATTTGCATTGTGGGCTGACCATACAACACATAGTTCAGTCACTGGCTATATGCCTGTTGAATTAATGTATGGTCAAAAACCTGTGATGCCAATTGAAGATGTAGTTCTTACATGGAGTGTATTGCCATGGGAAGATGGAACGAGTAGAGAAGACCTTCTTACATTGCGTATACGGCAATTGGAAAGAAGGTCTGAAGACATTGAGCTTGCAAAAGCTCGACTAAAGAATGCAAGGTTAGAAAACAAAGACAGATTTGACAAGATGCATAGGCTTAGACCAAAAGACATTGATGAAGGTGATTGGGTGTTGGTGTATGATAGTAGCCTTGAAAACTATCACTCTACAATAAGGAAGCTTTCAAAGAGATGGTTTGGTCCTTATGTTGTCAAACATGTGCATGGAAATGCAACTTACACCTTGTGTGAACTGGATGGGACAGAATTGAAAATTCCCATTGCAGCAAAAAGAATTGAATTATTCAAAAGAAGAGGGAATGCAGATCCATTTGATGCACAACCAAGTGCAGAGGATGATGAAGCCAACTATATGCAAAGTGAGGAAGAAAGTGAGAATATGGTGCCTGGCCATGAGTTTTAATGCTCTATAATGTTGTTGTGGCACATACCGGAGGATGTGAAGGTTCACAGGGGGTGGATGTCGTGCCGTGGCACGTACATAGTGTGAAATAAAAACATTCACCTCACTCTTGACACTTCTTGATGTATGCAAATAAAAGCAATCATGTACATATTGTGATATATGTTGAAGCGTCTACTGCGGTCATTATCATGTACATACCTATCCGGGGAGGTGTGGCCCTAGATGTGGCGCATTTGCGTGCTTTTACACTTGATAAGATGCTTAATTTGGTTTGAAAATGTACATAGTCTAAGTGTTTGATGGTGGCATACTCATCTCACCTATAAAGATTGATGTGGGCAAAAATTACCAAAAATAGCAGCTAACAAGCGCCGTTGAAATATTGAATGGAAAGTGACCCAAAATGGTATATTGATGGAAAATGATGCTTATCTATGCTTTTTATGCTTATGTGAGTGATCCCACAAATTTAGGGATTACTCGGTTTGGGGTTTTTCGCATAAAAAATGGCATTTTTTGGGTAAAAAACGAGCTGAAAATGGCCTAGTTTTGGTCCAAAATGAAAAAATGGCCTAAAAATTGACACATCAGCTGAAAATGCCGTGGGTAAGAGAGGGAGGGCTGCTTTTTACAGAAAAAACCGGCAATTTTTCTCTACTGTGCAATAGCTTCCATGGTTGCCCAATCTATGTGTGTTGCAGTCCCGCCTCTTCGCAATCTTGTATCTGAGCTTGTGAGGGAGTGAATTAGGGCTCCCCCTTATCAAAATGGTGTTTGGGATTCAATATAGAAGCTCTTAAATCTCTGCAAAATCAGAAAATGGTCGTCGTGAAACTAGACGCTCGAGCATTCCTTTCAATTGTTTGATGTCACGACTATGTAATTGGGGGCGAGACTACATGATACCATGAAAGAGGTTTGGGTTTTGATTGAGAATTGTGCTTGAGCATTGAGGTTTCATGGCTGAAACTTAAGTGTTTTTAAATGGTCTTGTAAAGTGAATTGAATGTGATTTGATGATCCTCTCATCATAATCTCGACTACGAAAACAAGCAATTTCAAAGCACCATAGGAAAGAGGGTTTGTGACTTTGCTGTCACGAACGCTCTTAGATTCTCTGTCACCCTTAGAAAGAGGGTTGGTGATTCTCTACAAACGCTTTTTCACAAAGTGTTTGTGACTCTCATCACGAACTCTCACAGCCAAAGGTTTTGCACCTTCCCAGCTAGACCGCACACATTTCGACAACGGCACGCTCCCACAAACCCAGTCTGGCCCGATTCGGGGCTACTCAAGTTCTCCCCCTCTTTGACACTAGAGTTCCTACACGTGTGACTTTTGATTCTCTTCACCGCCTTTGTGTATCCAAGGGACCATGCCCACGTTTCTTCCTTCACGATCCCTCCATCTCCTGCTTAGGGCGCCTGCCCATGGCCTTCACAGCTCCTCCCTTGCAAGAGGGTTTGTCCACGACGAGAGAGAGAGAGAGAGAGAGAGAGAGAGAGAGACCATGCAATTCCATGCATTCCATGCAAAGACTTCCTCCCTGCTCCATAGCTCTCCCATCCATGTGCTCTGATACCAATGTAAGACCTAGGAGACTGAGATGCCGGATCCACCCCCGTACCACCATATATGTAGGCTGGCTCCTAGCCCTAGCCATAATACGGATCCCTAATTTACACTAGTCCAGTCTGAGCCCCTGTCTCAGGTCCCTGACCCCTTAGCTCGAGCCTTTCTCCTTAGGATCCTTGTCCTGAAACCCCACAAAAGATGAAGGCAATACAAATTTTCTTCCAACATTAATACCCATGACCCCATGCGCATTGTCACTGGAAGCAACCATGTCTAAATTGATCTCTGATAGGTTCTAAACCATAATAACCTTGACTCCTCCATAGTACTGTAGGCATCAACAATGTACTGCTGTGACAATCATCCTCCACGTAAAAGGCAGTCTGTGGTGTCACTCCTAATCTGAAACCTAAAAGTGTAGTATTGTTTTTTTGTGACAAATTCCTACTCATTGTGAGTTTGCGGTATATATGGATGCCACCCATCCTCTCCATTAGGAAACAATAGAACATATAGTAAAAGCATATATGATTGATATAGGTTGGAGATCCTTTTAAGCCCCCCATCACGATACTGCAATACAATATAACGATGGCCGAGGTTGCTCTCATCTCCTTGCCTTGGCATAATTGCTGCAGCCTCAGATCCACTTGGGGCTAAATATTGCCAACCATTTGTACGCTTTTCAGTGATGACCATATTTATGTTTGGGATTCCTTCATTCCCGATTGTTGTAGCAGGAGACCAAAAGGAATTTGCATATGGGTTAACACGGTGCATCATAGTCTGCAAACTATGCAAGGAATCTCTATCTTATAAATCTCGCACATGATGCAATCTATTATTGAGCTCATTCTCTATATCAAAAAGTACAATTTTGCAAAGCTAGGGATATGATCCACTCTTTCGCTAGGTGTCATGGGCCCAATATTATGGTAGATGGCACCGTGAACTTTATATGTGTATACACCTCTCCCTCGCGTAAGTTGCTCATCAATGTGAGCACCCAGAGGAAGCAAAAGCCAATACATTATTATATGCTTTGATGTGTGTAACATTTAATGGCCCAGAAACTTGCGTGTAGCGAAAAATAGCATGAACATAATGAGAATTTCATTAGAATAGATTCCTAATGAGAATAACAAGAGTGCTTGGGTGGAGAGAGCAACAAAACGTATAACACCTAGTTAGATAGAATGAACAATACTTCAAAGAGAGAGAAATTAAGCTATTGACAACATTTGAGGACCGGATTTACATGGAGCCAGTTACCCCTCCAAAAGGCTTTGTATTATGGTTTCTCCCATCAAGAGAGACATTTTACAATACAATTCTTTGTGTTCCTTCAATACTAGCTAGTGCAATGAAGATGGAAACTTCAAGCACTAAGAAAAACACTTATTAAACACAACATCAATTCCCTCACGGTCTCAGACCCAAGACCTCACACACCTTCAAAGATGGTGAGAGCTAGCAAGGTATGAGAGTAGATTGAGAGGAAGAAGGAGTAGTCTTACGAGAAATATGTACATCTCCTCACATAATCACTCATATTAGCATAGCATAGCTTAGTAATTAGCATGGTAGTGGAGATGAGCATGCATTGAAGCTTGGCTCTTGGTTGGATTTGCATCACAAAGCCAGGAGTTGTTGGTGTAGGACTCCCTTCTCACAAGCTTGGAGTAGGTGATAAGCTTTCCATTAAAGCTTGAGAAGGAGAGAGAGAGTATTCTTACTCCACACATGGGCTAGTGTGAGTGTGTATGAAATAATGCGTTGAGAAAATCAGCCCCCTCTCTCACTTGGTCGACCCCTCTTGCTATTTGCTCATGCTCACACCCTCCTACTGGACCTCTCCAGGCTTAGCCAATGGAATTTTAAGAGCATAAGTCATAGCCTTCTGACACGTGTCCCCCTTTCCCCTTTTGTGAGAGCTTTAGGTAATTAATTAATGCAACAAAACTCTCATTGGACCCCTTTGTCTCCTGGCCAATAGAAATCAGGCAAGCCATTGGGCTGCTGAATGCTCATTGGACCCCTTGGGAGATTGTTCAATAGTCTTCTAGAGAGCTTAATTCCTATTGGTTCTTTTATTAAGTGTTTTTAAATTAAATTAAATAGATTTACTATAGTCTCATTCTCATTGGTCCACCTCCATGGCCATCCAATAGGATTTGAGTACACCTTGTGGGCATCTGGGCTAGGGAGCTAGCATGTGTCCCTCATTCCCTTTGTGTAAAGGAATCTTGTGTGTGTGTGTGTGTGTTTTTTTTTTTTTCTCTCATCTCCTACTTCCAGGGCTCGCCCCCTCCTATGTACGACTCTTTGAAGATTTTCTGGTACACACACTAAGCATCCAATTTTCCTAGTGATTGACCTTTGGACACAACCTTTGAATTTTGGAACCTTAGCATTTTGGAAGTCTTAATGGGCTGAACCTTAGGGTATTTTAAGCCCATTGTTGCACATTGCTCTTTTGCAGATGGCCCCCCCTTTGGATCTCTATTTTCCCTCCTTTGGATCCCTACTGTGGCCGGTCTGCCAGCTTAACCAATATTCTAGCTTTTTCTCCCCTGGAACTTTCCCATATTAAATGATCAGTTTAAATGAGAAAATCATTTAGGAGAATTAGATATTAGTTATTATGACAATACCTCTCTCTTGAAATCATAGTCGTCCTCAACTATGGGGTAGAGAAGATAAAGTCTATTCATTAGTCCTTTTCTTAGCGGGTAGAGGATCCCTATGTTACCCTACGACATCGTTCCAGAATGGATGACTCGTCCATTTGGTTCTTGAGAGTCTAAGCTACCGCAAGCATGTCTACAAATTGGTCCTATCAATCTTCCATAGTAGAGTGACAAGCTCTACTTGGTGTTCCGGAGACGTCGTCTCCGCAAACTTGATCTAAGCATGCATACTACTTCATTTTTGTGCACAATAAAGAAAAGTAGAGTCTTATAAGACAAAAACTTTGTTCATTTTTAACATTTGTACATTTTCTTACTCTAGGGAATCATTGTAAGCATTGACAAGGGTTAGGTTATCCTTTAATTGTATGCCTTGCATCCATCTAGCGTCTTCAAAAGGATAATTCATAATAAGATATCGTTGGATAGTCTTGCCGCCTCTTAGTACCTTGTCTTCATGTCGGAGAATGGACTCATGTTGCAGCACCTCTTCTTGTTCCTTGATCTTCGGTGGGTCTTCAATAGTTGGTTCTTGAGGTGGCTCTCCTTTGTAAGGATTTAGTAGGCTCACATGGAAAGCATTGTGTATGAGCCAATGGTTGGGCAACTTGAGTCGATAGGCCATCTCATTGATTGGCCTAAGAATCTGGAAGGGACCGTAGTATCTTTTTGCCAACTTAGCATAGTACTTTTGGTGTCCCATAGGATTCTTGCCCGTGGTGTGCCTTAATCGAGCCTTGGGAAATTTGAGTAAGACCCAATCATTTTCTTTGAAGGCCTGGGCTCTTTTGTGCTTATCAACAACAACCTTTTGCCTTCGCTGTGAGATAGAGATATCATCCTTAATCTTTTGGAAAGATTCTTGTAGGTCTCGGCTATACTCATCTGCAGCGAAGATCTTCCCGTGTACCTTAAGTAGCAGGGGACTTTTTGATCTTCCCTTAGTTACCTCAAAAGGTGCTTTTCCCGTGTTATTGTAGGCATACTCCACTAAGGTTAAGTACTTCTCCCATTGGGACCTTTGATCTACTTCCATTACATAGGCTTTTAGTAGATCGAGAATTGTTAGGCTAGCTATTTCACTTTGGCCATCGGTTTGTGGGTGATAGGCCGAAGAGAAATTTATCCCTGTACCTAAATTCTCAAAGAGACCCTTCCAAAAATTACTGGTCATTCTAGGATCTCTATCCGACACTATGGACATTGGCAAGCCATTGATAGCCGTATTTCGGCTCTTTGTAATTGCCACAGTGAGTTACCTCACCCTACCAAAATCACCCAAACACTGTGGCTATCCCTACCATTTCACTGTACATAGGCGTGCGTGAGTCACGGGACTTTTCCCATATCTTCTTAAAAAAACCCTCAATTAGCTAGTCATTGGGCTAGTTGAGCCAAAAAAATTAAAAATAAAATAAAAAATATAAGTATATTATGGCCCATGCGTATGTAAATATTTCTTTGTATATAGGGCCCTAAATAAAAGATTTTTTCATAATTATTTTGGTATTTATTTAAATATTTCTACCTAGGTGTGTGTTATTTATGCTTTGTACATTGCCTCACCATTACCACAATTTTTCTTACCATTTTTTATACTCTTTATTCCATATAGAAATATTTTCATGTAAGCTTCTCTTATATTTGGTGTAACTCTATCCCAACAAAAATCCAAAAAAACTAGTTCTATTTATGTGTATATTTTTTTCACTATTGTGATTTTTTCCTTCCTACATATATTCTCTATTACTCTCATAAATTAGACCACCAAAAATATTCATCTTTTTATGGTAGCCTCATAATGAGAGAGATTTCTTTTGACCCCTTTATATTTTTTCCACTTATATTATTTATATTTGACATGTACATATTTTTTAGACCCCTCAATATTTGATTTTCTTAGTTGTACTATTCACTTATATCATGATCTCAACAATATCTTCAATTATACACCTACCAAATAAGGTCAAGGGTAGGTGGCATGCATACATGCACTATGGAGGGCTCACTCTTGGAGGTATTCAAAAGAATCATCCAAAGAAGGACCCCACAAGGACCTTGTGCAGTGGAAAAAAACGGTCGGTTTTGCTGAATTTTTAAAGTTCACTTGCTCTCCGAATGTGAAAAGGTGATACAAACAAAAGTTGTAGCTCGTGGGCTGAACTTTTGCCTCAAAGTTTTTAATATTTTTTTGAGCTACGAGCTGTGAGCTATGATTTTATTAGTGGACCCCAGTTTTCCCATGCTATGCAGCCACACTCTCTCTTCCACTTTATCATTTTCCTCTTTCACACACACTTCTCCACTCATCATCCCCACCTCTCTCACCACTCCTCTCTGCACCCTACTCACCTTCTCCTCAACCTTGAAGAATAAGAGAAATCATGGTGAACTCATACCTCCCATACACAATTCCATTCCAAAATTGACCACCTAGTCTCATTTTTCGTCCTCCAATTTACCCATATCTATCAAAAAAACCACAAAATTCAGCCTCTTCTCTTAAAAGACAGCATCATGGTGGTTGATTACTCAGCTTCAATTACCTTGTCTCTCAAGGAAGGTCAAGAGTGGAGAAAAAATGTACCGTCAAAGCTAGTGGACCGTCAACAAGCGTCAAAATTGGCCCTACTCAAGACACTTGGAGCATCAACCTTGTAAGAAATCCAACTTTTCTTACCTCTTAAGAGTTTTTCTTCCTTATTTGTATCCTACATGGATACTCCCATTGTAAATTATCCAATTCCATTTGTAAATTAATACTAACTCTACTAACACTAACCCACTATGAAAAGTCCTATCACCTCCATTTCTCTCCTCTCTCTTTCCCCACCAACTTCTTGATAATTCCAAGCAAAAGAAATTAGATAAATGGCTGAAAATCTAACCCAACC
Source organism: Adiantum capillus-veneris (assembly GCF_014529385.1). Taxonomy (NCBI): domain Eukaryota; kingdom Viridiplantae; phylum Streptophyta; class Polypodiopsida; order Polypodiales; family Pteridaceae; genus Adiantum; species Adiantum capillus-veneris. Next base: position 60,877,373 of record NC_140933.1, on the reverse strand, counting down.
ATGGTTAGAGGAGTAACCCTAGCCTTCAAAATTGCTATAAAAGGAGGGTGTGGCTAGCACAAAAGGGGGGAGCCATAAGCAAGAGCACTATGCTATAGCTTGAGAAGCCAAGCTCAACCTCTCTAGAAGGAGCTCTTGAGTGGAAGCTCATTGTCTTATGCATGTGCATGTGTTGTAATAGGAGATTAGCAAGGGAACTCTATGCCATTGTAAGAGAGAGAGTGATCATTCAATTGAGAGTAGGAAATCTATCATTTCTCCTACTAGTGTAAGCCCAACATTTGTTGAATCAAGGAGGGTGGATTTTGACTAAGCTTGGATACTTTGTCTCCCTTCCAACGTGAAGTAATGGACAACAATGATGCGTAAGTGTCTTGGTGTTTTTTGTTAAGTTCTTGATAGCTTGTCTCTGGTGTTGTCATCAATCTAGCCATAAATCCCACATACTGTAAGAGGGCGACAGGGTGGAGAGGACTCCCCTGGCTTTAAGACAGTGATTGGGGTGGCTTTTCTTGTGATGTGTTGTGGTGAAATTTACGCAAGCTATGTTGAACAAATACTAATCTCACTTTGATTTGTCATGACAGATTTGTAAGAAGGTATTAATGCAACAAGCACCCCCTCCCCCTTTCTCTCTTTTTCTTAAATATATAGTTGTGTTTGCTTGATCATTGCCGATACGTTTCAAAGCAGCCCGAGCACTATCTCTCTCTCTCTCTCTCTCTCTCTCTCTCTCTCTCTCGTGTTTTAGTGTGTGAGAGTGTTCCATTGGTGTTAGGGTTAGTGTAAATTCCTCGCTTGTTTGTGGGTTGCTCTAACGATTCTCCTCTTTTGCGTCCTAGTTCGCTCTTAAACTAGGTGGTGCCCCTTGTGTAGTTGGGATTTGGCTGTGGGTTTGTTGTTTTGGTTTGTGTTGTGTTGTGCCCCAGCCCCATTGAGCAGCACGGGAGCCTTGAAGGGTGTCTAGAGGTTGCTCTTCTTGTTGCCCGCCCCGGATCGCCTCAAATTGGTGCCCCCACTGAGGACAGGCTTGTGTATGTTTTGTGAAGGCTCAACCTTTAGCATAATCAAGTAGCTTCCATGAATCACGAGAATTTGTATGATCCCTTGATTCCCATTGCAAGGCAAAAGGTACACATAATTGTTAGTACTAAGTTGCAATTTCAACGTGTCATTCGTAGAATTTTAGGTCCTCTTAGGTTAGCCGAGATAAACGCTTCAGTAAATCCTTTTATTTTGCCTCTTATTAGGTACGACCTTGGTTTGGACGTCTATATTTTAGTTTTGTTTTAAGCATTAGGTCATGCATAGACCATGGATAATGGCCCAAGAATAGAGGTTTTCCCCTTCCATTTCACTCCACACATTAGAATAAACATTGCAATTAGTAGGAAAATCCATTTTCAACAACGTATGGTGTTCATGTTTGGTGCCCAAAGAGTAGGAGAAATTCTTGCATCACCAAACCTTGTCATTTTACCTCTCATCAACTACCACACTTCTTTTGATGTATATGTGTTCATTTTATTTTAAAATGAAGTGCAGCCCGGCAAAATAGTGTGTATGTTTGTTTTTTCTTTGTCCAAGTTGTTACAAGAAACAAAAAAACGATCATTTGTTCTAACTGGGAATGTGTGTGCAGTGAAAGTTCAATCCTTAGAGATCTAGCTCTATTACCAATTGAGTTGCAGGAGCAAGTAGTAAGGCGTCTCCCTCATAACAAGAGGGTGGTGAAGTTAAGACGGAAGGTCCTACGCGTGGATTCCATTTTCCTCTTGTTGTTGGGCACTAAGGAAGACCGCGCATTCATCCAACTAGTGTGTGCCCTAAGATTGGTAAATAGAGTGAAATTTGGCGTTTGGCGAGTGCATTTCACCATTGAGGAAGACTCTTCAGGAAACTTGCGGCCAGAGTTCATGCTTCATAGACTCACATTTGGTGAATTTTTCCCTCATTTGCGTCTTATTAATAGTCTTCCTTTCGCTTTCAACAAAGGAGATAGGGAGCTATTCAGAGCTTGTCTTAATAAAGAGAGCATAGATAAGATTACAAATTTGTATAAATTCTCATCCTTCTCTACTTTCTATGACACTTTGTTCATAGAGACATTGTAAATCTCTTTATGCTTTTGAATGATTTAACCATAATCCTAAGGAGTTTTTGTCCAAGAATTTTGTAGCACAAGTGGAGTCTTTAAATCTTGCAAACTTGATTGGACTTGATGAGGATGTTATTTATGAAATTGTGAGAAGGTTGCCTCACTCCGACTGTGTGGAACTCGAAGGAAAGGAGCTCCTAGTCAATTGCTACTTTCTCACGGCCTTCGACGAGCATGAAGATCTAGTTTTTATACAAACCGCTTGTGCGTTGGGAATTGTAGAACAAGTGCAATTTATCACTTGGGACGTGGTTGCTCTTTTGGATCCAGAAAATGAAGTTCTAGAGATTTCTGTTTATCGCCTTAGCTTTGAAGAATTTCAACCCTTCTTAGAGCTCATCAATAGTCTACCTTTTTGTTTTGATCAAACAAATCGAGACCTCATTGAAGCTTGGATAGCTGAAGAAGAAAACCTAGAGTGGTATTTTCTTACTTCTTCATTTGCAGGCGAGTGGTTCTAAATCTCTATTGTATCCCTTATTGTAACTCGTGTTGTAATCTTTCATAATAATGGAGAGCCAACGCCAAATGTCTGGATATCCTCTTTTCTTTGGAGAGCCTGGAGAGGATGCAGAATTATTTTTAGCAAATTTCAAGATGTCTTGCCGTATCAAGAGGATAGTAACCGATCAAGAACGTGTAGAAATGTTTGAGGTGGTCCTTAGGAAAGATGCTAGTACTTGGTTTGACTCTTTGCCTGAGGAAGTTAAGGGGAATTACACAGAAGTTTTGAATCGTTTTAAGAGATACTTCTTTGATCCCCAAAACACTCAAAAACTATGGCAAGACATTGTTTCTCATAAGCAAAAAGACTTAGATGACTACTACTTGTACAAGCAAGAGTTTCTACGTCTTTGGGCTCTATGGATACGAAATGTTGCTAACCCTGGTGATGGTGCAGAATTTTTAAAGAAGGAGAGGTTCATAGCCGGACTCTTTACTGACCTTAAGGTAAAAGTTGAGGCGGGTGCACCTACTACTTTTGATGCAGCTGAAACTAGGGCTGCTGAGAAGTATAGGAAACTCAAGTGCTTAAGGGGAGAGGTTCCAATAGAAGGTCTTAGACCCAAAGGTAAGTCACAAGCATCAACATCTAGGGAGCTTCCTGAGGTAACGGCTGAAGTGATTGAGAAGTTAAATGAATCTTTAAGCAGCCTGTCAATTCACCTCACAAGCTGTAGGTCCAAAGGGACAAGCAAAGAAGTCAGAAGAGAGAGAGCCACGAACTAGGAGAGTCTTGCAATGTTGGAATTGCGGAGAGTCTGGACATGGGATGTATAATTGTCCTTGGCCGCGTGGGGAGCGGAGACCTAACTTGAATTACCCAGTGATGAATGCAGGTGAAGGAACTGGTCAACAACCAAGGCTTCTACAAAGACCAAATGGACCAAGACCACCTCCACAAGGGGTAGAAGGAGTTCCATCTTTGCCAGATCCAAATGTGCATGTGGTAGAGGTGACAAAATCAAATGAGGTTGACATGGAAGCAAATGGCATTAAGCGTGGCCGAGGAAAAGGTAAAGAGAAAGAGGGCGTCCCATCACAGAGTGACCATGGACAAGGCAAGAAGGCAAAGGAGACCAAGGAAGCTAAGAGGACTTGACGTCGTATCAATCTCCAAGACTTCCCTCTTGGACATGGTATGGCTCCATACAACCTGTTGGAAGACATGCGAGGTAAGGGTCCTGATATCTCATGGCCTCAGTTTCTTGCATTATGCCCACAAGTTAGGAGGGATTTAACAAAGGCAGTTAGCACTAGGAGAAAGGTAAAAGAGATTTTTCTTGTTGTAAAAATTGCACATGCTGAAATGAACGAGGATATTACACGTGTGCTAGATTGTTACATAAAAGGAAGATTGGTTAGGAAAGGTCTAGTGGATGGGGGTGCACAAATTTGCATCATGACAGAGGGACTCATGCAAAGACTAGGCATGCACATCCATGAGACACCTGAAATCAAAGTCAAGATGGCAAACAATAGCAAGGCTAGGTGTGTAGGCATTTGTAAAAATGTCTTTGTAGAGGCCTTTGGCATTAAGAAAGCGGTGGATTTTTATGTTATGTCGACCAAGGGAAGTGGTTATCCATTTATCCTAGGAAGACCATGGCTAATGAAAATGCGAGCTTTGCAGGATTGGGAGAGTGGGAAATTAATTTGCAGGAATGACAATCATAAGAAGGTTGTCTTTGACATGAAGGAGCAACGCCAAGAGGAGCTCCATGAAGAATCATCTCAAAGTGAGACGGAAGAAGGTTGGACCGATAGCACTTCAGAAGAAGAAAGTAGCGGCAGCATTACTGAAGAGGAGTCTTCCATCGAAGTCATGGGGGTAAGGTTTAAGCCAAGCAACCAAGAGACCTCTTGTCAAGGCTTGGAGGAGGTAGGTCCTCAAGAGAACGAAGGTGTTCAAGATGAAGGGATGCTGGAAGGTATGCTATCAACAACACTTACAAAGGATGAAAGAGAGGAGTTCAAATGTGTGCTAAGGAAGTTTCCTAGGCTTTTTGCTAAAGACTACACCGATGTGCGTGGAGTAGATGCTGTTCAACACAAAATTGAGTTGAAGCCAGAGGCCATACCTAAGGCTCAGAAGGTGGAGAATTCAGAGTGGGTCTCTCCCGTTGTTGTCACTCCTAAGAAAAACGGCAAGTGGAGGGTGTGTGTGGATTACCGTCCACTCAATGAGGCAACAAAAAGAGATCACTTTCCCCTCCCATTTCAGGATGAGATACTAAATGAGGTAGCTGGTCATGAGAAGTACACTGTGTGTGATGGCTACTCAGGTTACTTTCAAATAGGGATTGCATTGGAGGATCAATTGAAAACAACCTTTATCACTCCTTGGGGTTGTTATACTTTTAGAGTCATGCCATTTGGTCTGAAAAATGCTCCTGCAACATTCCAACGTTTCATGAACATGGTGTTTCAAGCATTCTTTGGAAAGTCAATTAGGGTGTTCATCGATGATTTCTGTATTTATAGCTCAAAATCATTGCATCTACAAAGGGTAGAAGAAGGTTTAAAGAAGCTCTACGATATGGGAGGTCAACTCAACCCCGACAAGTGCCACATAGGTGAGGATGAAGTGATCTTGCTCGGTCATAAAGTTTCCTATAAAGGCATTGAGGTGGATCCTTCAAAGGCAAAGGCTCTTATTGAGCTCCCATCACCGAAGAGTCTTAAGGAGGTCATCTCTTTCATTCAGAAGGTGAAGTATATGTCACGCTTCATTCACTTAGCCTCGGAGTTGCTTCATCCTTTGCAAAAGTTGACACAACAAGTAGAATTTGCATGGTATGATGAGCTTGAAGAGTATTTTTGTAACATTAAAGTCATTTTGTCAGAGCTACCAACACTCATGCCTCCTTGTTGGGAGTACACATTCTTTGTTAGCTCTAGTGTTGGAAGGGAAACAATTGGTGCCGTGTTGCTACAACAAGATCCCCACAGTACAAGGATGCGACCCATCTACTTTGCTAGTAGGGTCATGAATGCTTTGGAGAGAGACTACACATAAGCAGAACTCATGATGCTTTCTCTCATGTTTGCGGTGAGAAAGTTTAGATCCTACTTGCTCCCAAAACCTTTTGTAATCCTCACCGCAGAGAATTTGTTCCCTTGGGTGTCATCTCAAATGAATCTTAGTACTAGGATCTCAAAGTGGATTATGGAGTTGCAAGAGTTTCAATACTCTTTCAAGGTAGAAGATAGTGTGCGTGCACAATTGGCAGGGATTCTCACTTATAGGGTACATGAGAAGGAAATTAAGGTGCCTCAAGTAAAGACCCTACCATTGCCACCACCAAAAAGTATTCCCAATGCTTTTACCTTGTTCTTTGATGGAGCTTTTCGACGAGCCACAGGGAAAGCAGGGGGAGGGCTAGTGTTGCTCAACCCAAGTGGAGAGGTGGTCATGAAAGAGAAGGTCAATCTACCAGGTTCAACTAGCAACAATGAAGCAGAATACGACACACTACTTCATGGTTTGAAGATGTGCATTGGCCAAGGGATAAAACGTCTCATGGTAAAGGGAGATGCACTTCTCATTGTTAAACAGATTTTAGGCATTTGGGCATGCAAGAATGAAAGCTTAAGAACAAAAGTTCATGCCATTCGTAAGATGTTTAATCAGTTTGAAGAAGTGCAACTATATCATATTCCGAGGAAACAAAATGAAGATGCCAATTTACTTGCACAACAAGCAGTTACATGTGTTGAGAAAGAAGTGCAGGTCATCATGGTGGCAGCAGCTGTCAAGCAACCGAGATACCAGGGATTGGAGTCATTGGCTCCCATCATTGGCTACATTTTGGAGGGTGAGTTTCCACCAGACTTCACAAAAGCTCAGAAGAGGAGACTCATGAAGAAGGCAAGCATTTATCTCTTCCTAGAAGGCTCCCTCTATCAAAGAGGGAAGGATAAAGTGTGCAGAAGAGTACCAACTATTGAGGAAATTCCAGCCATTCTAAAAGGTTTGCATGAAGAAGCATGTGGTGGTCATTTTGCCCAAGAATTAACTGTGAAGAAGATTTTGCTTGCGAGGTATGTTTGGCCAAGTCTGCATGTGGATGTCCAACATTGGTGTAAAAGCTGTCACAATTGTCAGGTAAATGGGAATAGAAGATTGGTTTATGGTCCAAGGCAAATTGTGCTTGCAAATGGAACCTTTGAAAAGTGGGGCATTGATGCTATGGGTCCTCTGCCTAGGACAAAAAATGGTAAACTCTACATTCTAGTGGCTGTAGACTATATGACTAGGTGGGTGGAAGCACAAAGTGTGGCAAAGGTAAATGAGAGGACAGTTAGCAAGTTTGTGTACAATCACATTTGTTGCAGATTTGGCACACCTTTGGAGATTGTTTCTGATAATGGTCCAGGGTTTAGGAAGGGCTTGCTCACAGAAGTTTGTGAAGAGCTTCACATTCTACATCGTCATAGCACACCATACTACCCACAATCAAATGGTTTGGTGGAGAAGGCTAATGGTGTCATTGCAAGAATCATTAGAAAGATGGTGCAAAACAAGACAAAATTATGGGATGACTTCTTGGATGGTGCCTTGTGGGCATATCGAACCACATATAGGGAAGCCACGGAGTTCACACCATTTCACTTGGTCTATGGTCAAGAGGCTTTGCAGCCTATCGAGCTCAACATTCCAACAATGCGACTTCATGGCAAAGGAGCACAAGATGATCAAGAAGCATGGATGGATCGACTTCTTACCTTAGCTGAGCTTGAGTGGAAAAGAGAGGCAGCATACGAGTGCTACAAGAGGAAAGCTACGCAGGCGAAGGAGAAGCTTGACAAGAAACTAAAGGACAAAGGCATCAATGAAGGAGATCTGGTGCTAAGGTATGACAATCGACTCGATAATCGTTTTGATGCCAAGTTTGAAACTAGATGGCAAGAGCCATATATAGTCAAGAAGGCTTTCAATTCAAGTTACTATCAGCTTATGGACTTGAATGGTAAAGAGCACTCCAGGAAAGTAAACGGGTATCGCTTGAAGCCCTATTTGAGTCGCCTTCTACCAAAGGATCTACCAAAGATCTGTCAAAAGGCCACTGTCTCATGTAAGTATTGTTACATGAAGCATGAGTGTAACTCTAGCCAAAATTCCGAGGGGCCAAACAATGAAGATCTCGTCAAGGACTCTGAAGCACTCTCTTTGGAAAAGATGCTTTATGATGGTACATGAATATACCATCATCCAGGGGGAGGGCTAATGATAGCCGTATTTCGGCTCTTTGTAATTGCCACAGTGAGTTACCTCACCCTACCAAAATCACCCAAACACTGTGGCTATCCCTACCATTTCACTGTACATAGGCGTGCGTGAGTCACGGGACTTTTCCCATATCTTCTTAAAAAAACCCTCAATTAGCTAGTCATTGGGCTAGTTGAGCCAATAAAATTAAAAATAAAATAAAAAATATAAGTATATTATGGCCCATGCATATGTAAATATTTCTTTGTATATAGGGCCTAAATAAAATATTTTTTCATAATTATTTTGGTATTTATTTAAATATTTCTACCTAGGTGTGTGTTATTTATGCTTTGTACATTGCCTCACCATTACCACAATTTTTCTTACCATTTTTTATACTCTTTATTCCATATAGAAATATTTTCATGTAAGCTTCTCTTATATTTGGTGTAACTCCATCCCAACAAAAATCCAAAAAAACTAGTTCTATTTATGTGTATATTTTTTTCACTATTGTGATTTTTTCCTTCCTACATATATTCTCTATTACTCTCATAAATTAGACCACCAAAAATATTCATCTTTTTATGGTAGCCTCATAATGAGAGAGATTTCTTTTGACCCCTTTATATTTTTTCCACTTATATTATTTATATTTGACATGTACATATTTTTTAGACCCCTCAATATTTGATTTTCTTAGTTGTACTATTCACTTATATCATGATCTCAACAATATCTTCAATTATAGACCTACCAAATAAGGTCAAGGGTAGGTGGCATGCATACATGCACTATGGAGGGCTCACTCTTGGAGGTATTCAAAAGAATCATCCAAAGAAGGACCCCACAAGGACCTTGTGCAGTGGAAAAAAATGGTCGGTTTTGTTGAATTTTTAAAGTTCACTTGCTCTCCAAATTTGAAAAGGTGATACAAACAAAAGTTGTAGCTCGTGGGCTGAACTTTTGCCTCAATGTTTTTAATATTTTTTTGAGCTACGAGCTGTGAGCTATGATTTTATTAGTGGACCCCAGTTTTCCCATGCTATGCAGCCACACTCTCTCTTCCACTTTATCATTTTCCTCTTTCACACACACTTCTCCACTCATCATCCCCACCTCTCTCACCACTCCTCTCTGCACCCTACTCACCTTCTCCTCAACCTTGAAGAATAAGAGAAATCATGGTGAACTCATACCTCCCATACATAATTCCATTCCAAAATTGACCACCTAGTCTCATTTTTCCTCCTCCAATTTACCCATATCTATCAAAAAAACCACAAAATTCAGCCTCTTCTCTTAAAAGACAGCATCATGGTGGTTGATTACTCATCTTCAATTACCTTGTCTCTCAAGGAAGGTCAAGAGTGGAGAAAAAATGTACCGTCAAAGCTAGTGGACCGTCAACAAGCGTCAAAATTGGCCCTACTCAAGACACTTGGAGTATCAACCTTGTAAGAAATCCAACTTTTCTTACCTCTTAAGAGTTTTTCTTCCTTATTTGTATCCTACATGGATACTCCCATTGTAAATTATCCAATTCCATTTGTAAATTAATACTAACTCTACTAACACTAACCCACTATGAAAAGTCCTATCACCTCCATTTCTCTCCTCTCTCTTTCCCCACCAACTTCTTGATAATTCCAAGCAAAAGAAATTAGATAAATGGCTGAAAATCTAACCCAACCATGGTTAGAGGAGTAACCCTAGCCTTCAAAATTGCTATAAAAGGAGGGTGTGGCTAGCACAAAAGGGGGGAGCCATAAGCAAGAGCACTATGCTATAGCTTGAGAAGCCAAGCTCAACCTCTCTAGAAGGAGCTCTTGAGTGGAAGCTCATTGTCTTATGCATGTGCATGTGTTGTAATAGGAGATTAGCAAGGGAACTCTATGCCATTGTAAGAGAGAGAGTGATCATTCAATTGAGAGTAGGAAATCTATCATTTCTCCTACTAGTGTAAGCCCAACATTTGTTGAATCAAGGAGGGTGGATTTTGACTAAGCTTGGATACTTTGTCTCCCTTCCAACGTGAAGTAATGGACAACAATGATGCGTAAGTGTCTTGGTGTTTTTTGTTAAGTTCTTGATAGCTTGTCTCTGGTGTTGTCATCAATCTAGCCATAAATCCCACATACTGTAAGAGGGCGACAGGGTGGAGAGGACTCCCCTGGCTTTAAGACAGTGATTGGGGTGGCTTTTCTTGTGATGTGTTGTGGTGAAATTTACGCAAGCTATGTTGAACAAATACTAATCTCACTTTGATTTGTCATGACAGATTTGTAAGAAGGTATTAATGCAACAAGCACCCCCTCCCCCTTTCTCTCTTTTTCTTAAATATATAGTTGTGTTTGCTTGATCATTGCCGATACGTTTCAAAGCAGCCCGAGCACTATCTCTCTCTCTCTCTCTCTCTCTCTCTCTCTCTCTCTCTCTCTCTCTCTCTCTCTCTCTCTCTCTCTCGTGTTTTAGTGTGTGAGAGTGTTCCATTGGTGTTAGGGTTAGTGTAAATTCCTCGCTTGTTTGTGGGTTGCTCTAACGATTCTCCTCTTTTGCGTCCTAGTTCGCTCTTAAACTAGGTGGTGCCCCTTGTGTAGTTGGGATTTGGCTGTGGGTTTGTTGTTTTGGTTTGTGTTGTGTTGTGCCCCAGCCCCATTGAGCAGCACGGGAGCCTTGAAGGGTGTCTAGAGGTTTCTCTTCTTGTTGCCCGCCCCGGATCGCCTCACCATGATACTTGAAGATTTGTGAAATGAAGAGGGTTGCCATTTGATGGGCTTTGATAGTCTTTTTGACAGGTATAAAATGAGCTTGTTTATTGAACCTGTCTACTATTGTCCATATTCCTGTATTCCCATGGATAGACTTAGGTAACCCAAAGATAAAATCCATGGATATGCTCTCCCATGGTGAATTAGGGATTGGCAAAGGTTGAAGAAATCCAGGTTGCTTCCCTCTATAAAACTTTGTCTTTTGGTATACCACACATTTAGAAACATACTCTTGTATGTTTTCTTTCATGGTAGGCAAATCAAAATATGTTTCAATCCCCTTTAGGGTAGACTGAATCCCTATATGCCCCACATAAGGAGGAGCATGAGATTCATACATTACTTTCTCACGTAGTGAGTTATAACGCATAGTCTATTGCCATAGAGAAGATAACCATCTTGTAAAGTAAATGGTTCCTCTTTCCTCCCTAATGCAAGGGCTGAAATCACATCTCTAAAATCGGGATCAATATTATACTCATCTATCATATAAGATAGGTAATTGTGAGTTGCTATGGAAACCGCATTCACTCTCGGTCGTCTTGAGAGTGCATCGGCTACTTGATTATGCTTACTAGCAATGTGAACAATATGAAAATAAAATTGTGAAAGGAAACTTTTCCACATCATTTGTTTGTCGGAGAGCTTGGTTTGTGTCATGAAGTACTTAAGACTTTGGTGATCCATTCTTAGAATGAAAGGAGTCCCCAATAAATAGTGCTTCCATGAGTCTAAGGCATGTAGAACTGCGAGGAGTTCCTTTTCATATATGCCAGAGCTTGCTCAACAGGGTCGAGCCTTTGACTTTCATAGGCTATGGCGTGCCCTTCTTGGAGAAAAACAACTCCAAGTCAATCACCACAAGCATCACATTGGACCTCAAATAGCTTTGAGAGATCCGCTAGTGTAAGCACAGGTTGAGAGATAAGCTTTTCTTTAAGCTTTATGAAAGAATTATTCTCCTTGGCAGACCATGTATACCTAACGTTTTTCTTTGTTAGGTCATGTAATGTTCCTGCAATTCGTGTGAACTTTTCTATGAAGCGTTGATCCGAGCCTATCACAAATTTTTGTTCATCATATTCTGTTGGTTTTCCTTGCTTCTAGAGGTTTACAATAAAAGAAAGAGTGAGAACAACCTCTTGGAAAAATAAAATAAAAAAGATTTGATAGGAATTTTTTCTTGACTAGTTCACCGGAGGTGAAAGGTAGAGGGAGAACCTAGTGGTAAAGGGAAGGGAAAATATGTAAATGTGAAAAGAAAAGATATGATGTGGTTGTGGAGCCATGCACCCATGATTCAAGGGTCATGAGTGGCTCATATCATCATGGCTTTGGAGCCATATGATGATTCAAACAAATGGGACCCAAGTGGAAGACTTGGTAAAGGAAGGAACCAGACACATAATTTTGCTGAGTTTTTAAAAAATACTTTCACTCCGATCCAAGAAAAGTTGTCTTCATCAAAGTTGTAGGTGATGAGCTGGAGATTCTGGCCATATTTTGTTTTATAATTTTTGCATCTACGGTCTAGGAGATATGGCCAAAATGGCGGACGCCAGTTTTTTCAACTATGGTGGAGACCACCCCCTCTATCTTTACACACACACACCCTTCCTTTTCCACATTGAGACCTTCTCTAAAAATCAGCCATTAGTCTTCTCACCCTCCTCTCCTTCCTCCTCTCTCTCAAGCTCAAAAACCTATCAAAATTCCTCTTCTAATCACCACTCAAGTCATGCTTAATCTTGTTGTAATTCATAAGTTCTCATTCAACCCCTTTCTATTATTACTAGATATGTATTGATTTTATGTAGATTCTTTACATTTTAAAATAAGGAAGCTCTTGGACTCAAGCTATGGAGGAAGGAGTGAAGACAACACAAGTGATGATGGAGCTAATTGGTCAACAAATCACTTGGAAGGAGCTTCTTCATTGGTTGAATGTCCCTAATCAAGCTTCATTTGTACAAATTACACTTGGATCTTAACCTCACTCCTAATCACTATCTTTCCTATATAAAGAGGCCTTCCCCTTTGTAATTTCAAGCCTCCCTCAGCCCCATGAGTCTTTGTATCACTCACCATGAGCCCATAAGCTCATTCATTCACTCTATTCTTGCGCATTCTAGAGTGCAAATTGTTTCATGCTAGTAACCTCTCCTCCTCTTACTTATGTTAATTAAGAGAAATCTTTTATATATGTGTGAGAGTACTTGATGTGATCTTGGTTAATCCTTGAGTGGTTGTTTGGTAATCTACATGACTATTTGTGTTGGGAGTGTTTGAAGTCATCCATTCCTTGTACACACACTAAGGTTAATGCTTCATTCATAGTGATCTCTCTCTCTCTCTCTCTCTCTCTCTCTCTCTCTTTGTGTAGCGGTCCTAGCCCACGCTTCCAAGACTAGGTGGTGCCCTTATCTCATTTCCCTTGTGGCGCAATGGAGTTTGGTTTGGTGTAGAGGCCGCCATTCCAAATTTCCTTCGTCATAAATCGGTGCCCCCACTGAGGAGTTCTCAAGCAGCACTCTGTCAATCCTATGAAGGAAGATCCATCAAATTCTCCGAGACTTCCACTATGGTCTCCCCAAGAAGCTCGAGAAAAGAAGCATCTTTATCGACAAACGGCACGTATGCGGGTAAAGAGAGTTAACTACACACACCCTTCTTTGCTTCAAGGAAAATCTTGTAGTCATCAAGTCCCTAGGTCAAAAAATTGTGTTGAGTGCTTTGTGGCTAGTGTGAAGACACTTCCTTTGAAGCCTCGACTTCAGGTGGTGAAAGCACTCTCAAACTCAGGTATTAACAAGTTTTTGGAGGGGGAGCTACACATCAATGGGGTGCGCTATTGGCAAGAGGCTACATATGGTGATGCACTCCAACTACTACTAGCAAGAAGGCTCAAGGTGGTTGAGAGGGTATCCATCGAACCCTATGAACTCTACAAAGCTGAAGATGGTCACACCAAAGCTAGGCTAATCACTGGTGAGCAAATTCTTCGCATCTCTCAAATGGTGGGATCCAAGAGAGCTCAACTTCAATGAAGTGCTTCATGGAAGTTTGTATTTAATGCACCAATGAATAATCCCATTTTCTACAACTTTCAATCAGTTCAGAATATAAGGGTGAATGTGCGCATTGATAGAAAGATTTTTTTCCAACAAAGATTGGTCTTCTATTTTGGAGCTGAGAGGTTGAGAGAGATATTGTTGTCCCCTGACCCTATAATATTTCCTATTTTGGAGTATAATGTATCTTTTGATGTTCACATCTTCATCTTGATTTAAGCATACTCCATGAATCATAGGGATTTATATGGACCTTTCCAACCTCTTGCTAGACAAACTGTGCATATAATAGCTATCACAAAGCTTAGGTTCCAAAACATCATAAGGAACTTACTAGGCCCTCGTCGTCTAGCTGAGATTAATGAATCTATCAATCCATTTATTCTACCCTTAATAAGATATGATTTGGGCCTAGACATTTTCATCTTTGTGCTGTAATGAGAGGAAGGCAACCCACTTTTATGATGGCTTTCCCAAATTTTTTTGGGCGTAGTGGGGAAAATGCTTGGGATTTTTTGGATAACTTGGAGATGGCTTTCCTTGTCTCTGGGAGGGATGACGAAGCATTGAAATTGAGAGCTTTTCCTTTGGTGCTCAAAGAAGAAGCTAGGGTATGGTTCCAGGCTCTAGATCCAACCCAAAGAATTGATTCGGAGGGATTGAAGGCGGCTTTCCTACGAAGATTTCAACGAGCCAATTCAGCAGAAGAACTATGGCAACGGCTTCTGGCCCTTCATCAAGTTGACCCTCATGGTTATGCAACCTATGAGGAAGGTTTTCTGAAACTTTGGGGGCAATGGTCAGACTCACTAAACCCTGGTGAGCGAGCTCCCAATTGCCTCCAAAAGGATCGATTTATCTCAGGTTTGTACCCCTTGCTAAGGGAGAAGGTAAAGAGAAAATTTCCAAATGCTTTTGAAGATGCCTTAAGAATTGCTAGGGAAAAGAATAGAAAGATTATCTATCAAGCCCAAGGTGGCCAGCTAGCTTTGGGAGGCAATATCACAACTATGGAAGCTTCTCACATACCTCCAAATGTGCCTAATGCACCAGACCTCAATAGAGGTCAACAAGAAGATATGCTCCAACAAATAAACAATCTCACAAACCAGCTAGAGGGGTTGAGAGTAAATCTTGTGCAGGGTGCAAGAAGGCCTATTGAGGGAAATGGTGGGAATCGGCCACCAATGCGACGTCAAGCAAGGGAAATGTTGTGTTACAATTGTGGGGAAAATGGCCACGGCATGTATAATTGACCTCATCCCAGAAGATATGACTACCCTGTAAGAGGTCCTCGGCAACAAGTAAGTCCTCCCCGTGCTAGAGCTCAAGCACAAGAGCAACCGCAACCTCAAATTTTGCAGCCACCTCGTGCTCAAGCTCAAGCCCCTGCTACTCAACCAAATGTGAGCATCATAAGGATGGAGGAGGTCCTCAAGGGCAGAAGCAACTAGGAAGAAATAGCTAAAGGGAAGATGAAGATAGATGAAGTGGCTACAATGCCTATCAAACGTGTGCATGTCCAAGATGAAGTAGGTAAAGAAACAAGCAAGGATGCAAGCAATGAAGTAAGTACATCTCGGGCAACTAAAGATGAAGCCAAGAAGAGAAAGACCTGTACTAGGTCTCAAATTGACATCTCTGATTTCCCTATGGGATCTCGGACACAACCTTATGACTTGACAGCTGATGTGAGTTCTCAAGGACCAAAGATTACTTGGCCACAACTACTTCATATCTCCCCAAAGCTTCGACGACAATGGTAAAAAATGGTGAGCACGAGGGCAAAGCGAAGTAAGCTAGTAAGTGTAATCAAAGCATATGGTCTCAAGGATATAGTGCCTTTGGTGGAGGCTCAAATCAAGGGACAACGGATTCCAAAAACTTACATTGACAGTGGAGCAGAGGTTTGTGTCTCAAGGATATAGTGCCTTTGGTGGAGGCTCAAATCAAGGGACAACGGATTCCAAAAACTTACATTGACAGTGGAGCAGAGGTTTGTGTCATGACAGAAAAGCTAATGCATCAATTGGGTTTAGAGGTAATGGAATCATCAAACTTTAGGGCAAAAATGGCCAATAATGTCTCTGTCACTTGTGTGGGTGTATTGAAAGCTTTGAGAGTTTCTGTTTTTGGAATCACTACAGAGGTTGATGCTTATGTGATGCCAATAAAGGGAGAAGGATACCCCCTTATTTTAGGACGACCTTGGCTCATGGGTATAGGAGCTAGGCAAGATTGGGCAACAGGAGACTTGGAGTTGAGGCCTCGCATGGGTGGCCATAGTCGGAAGGTGGTTTATAACCTAAAGAATGGGCGACAAGAGAACATTGAACTAGAGACGTCAGCTGATGAGTGGAGCTCAAGTGGATGCTCCTCATCCATGGACGAGGAAGAGAGTTCAAGTGAAGAGAGTGATAGCACTCTCGAAGTCATGGGTGTCACCATAAAGGAAACTACCTCATCAGAAGACAACCCAAGGATCCAAATGGAGAATGTGTGGGATGCCAGCCTAGAGGAGATGTTATCCAAGGATATAAAGGAAGAAGAAAAGGAGGGTTATGTAAATGTTCTCAAGAAGCATGCATCATTGTTTATTTCTGATTACACTCACATTACAGGTGTCACTGCAGTGAAGCATCATATCCATCTAAAAGAAGGGAGCAAGCCACTAGTACAAAAACTAAGAAGATTAGGAGTTGTGCAACAAAATTCACTGTTGTCTGAGGTGAAGAGACTCTTAGAAGCACGATTCATATACCCAGTAGAAGATTCAGAATGGGTCTCCCCAGTAGTGGTGAGGCCAAAGAAGAATGGTAAATGGCGAGTGTGCGTGGATTACAAGCCACTAAATGCTGCAACAAAGAGGGACCACTTCCCTCTCCCATTTCAAGATGACATTCTAAATGCAGTAGCAGGCCATGAGAGATACACAGTGTGTGATGGCTACTCTGGCTACTTTCAAATACGCATTGCAGAGGAGGACCAGAAAAAGACTACTTTCATCACACCATGGGGATGTTTTGCATTTCGAGTCATGCCTTTTGGTCTCACCAACGCTCCAGCCACCTTTCAACGATTCATGAACATGGTCTTCCAACCTTACTTTGGTAAGTCCATAAGGGTTTTCATAGATGACTTTTGTATTTACAGCTCCAAAAGTATGCATCTCGGCAAGATTGATGAAGGATTTACTCGTTTAGCTAAGCTGGACAACTAAACAAGGACAAATGTCACATTGGGGAAAGCAAGGTTACACTATTAGGGCATGTAGTGTCCATTGATGGAATCGAGGTAGATCCTGAAAAGATAGAAACATTGCTAAATCTACCTTCCCCAACTTCCATCAAACAATTAATCTCTTTCTTGCAAAAGCTAAGATATTTGAGTAGATTCATACACTTACTCTCCCAAGTGATATTTCCTCTACAACAGCTGACTCGTCAAGAGACGCTTGTTTGGAGTGAAGAAAGTGATGGGCATTTTAGAGAGATTAAAAAAATGTTAGGGTCACTCCCTGTAATCCTCCAACCTTGTTGGGAAGAAACATTCTTTGTAAACCCTAGTGTGGGAGAAGAGGCCATTGGTGCTGCCCTCCTACAAAAAGATCCAAAAACATCCTTTATGAGGCCTGTGTATTTTGCTAGCCGCCTCATGGAAAACACAGAGAAGGCCTACACCCTGATGGAACAGCTAGTGTTAGCTCTCATGTTTGCGGTAACTAAATTTCGGCCATACTTGCTGCCGAAGAGGTTTGTAATTATCACTGTGGAGGACATGTTTCCCTATGCACTACAACATATGGAAATCTCTGACAAAATAGCAAAGTGGGTGGTGCGACTTCAAGAGTTTGATTATACAATACAGGTTGAAAGAACAACTCGAGCATGCTTAGCCGACATTTTAACAAACAAGTGCTATGAAAAAGTTTTCCATTTGAAGAGAAAGGAACTTCCACCACCTCCAGCTCCAGAGGCTTTGGTCAATGCTTATAGCCTCTACTTTGATGGAGCATACAAGAGAACCAAGGATAAGGCAGCTGCAGGCATTGTGGTCTTATCTCCATTGGGAGAGAGGATCCATGGTGAAGGGATCACTCTAGAAGATGTCCACTCCAACAATGAAGCAGAATATCATGCTCTAATTCATGGCCTTTGTTGGTGCCTCGATAATTCAATTAAGAGATTAAACGCTTTTGGTGACTCCATGCTTTTGGTAAGGCAAATGCAAGGTACATGGGCTTCCAAAAATGCCCGTCTCTCTACTAAAATGAGAGAAGCCAAAGCTCTTATGAGGAGATTTAGGGAGGCACAAGTACATCATGTGCCAAGAGACCAGAACAAGGATGTAGACCACCTAGCATCATCAAAGTTAAATGAGTCAATAGTGGGAGCAGTGGCCATCAAACTTCCACTTCAGTAAGGCAAGGAGGACTTGGAAGATATTATGCACATTCTAGAGCAAGGAGAGGCTCCTAAACACTTGAATGCAGGGGAAAGGCGATGGTTAGCTAGGAAGGCTACCAGGTATCGCATAGTAAATGATGACTTGTATTGTCTTGGTAAGGATGGTGTGCTTAGGAGAGTGCCTTTGAAGAGTGAAATTGAAGAGATTTTAAAAGCTTGTCACGATGATATGTGCGGAGGACACTTTGCACACGACGTCACTAGTAGAAAGGTTCTACAAGCTGGGTTTACTTGGCCAAGTCTTCATCGTGATGTCAAATACTGGTGTCAAACATGTGATGAATGACAGAAAGCAGGACCACGACGGCTCATAGCTGAACCTCAAAACCCAATAAAGGTATATGGGCCCTTTGAGAAGTGGGGAATTGATGCCATAGGGCCTCTACCACGCACTCAGTCAGGTAAAGAGTACATCATCATGGGAGTAGACTACATGACTAGATGGGTTGAGGCTATGCCGACCAATAGAATTACTGCTAAGGATGTGAGTCAGTTCATCTTTGACCACATTTGTTGCCGGTTTGGCACCCCTCTTGAAATACTATCTGATAGAGGACCAGGGTTTAGAGCAGACTTGGTAGGAGAACTCATGAAGAAGCTAAATATTCAGCATCAACACTCTACTCCTTACTACCCTTAGTGCAATGGTTTGGTGGAAAAGGTAAATGGAATCATTTGCAAAATTCTCACCAAACAGGTACATGCCAGGCGCCAAGATTGGGACAAACACCTGAATGGAGCTCTATGGGCCTATAGAACGTCCTTCAAAACCACATTAGGGTACACACCCTTTCATTTGGTTTATGGAAAGAAGGCGTTTTTTCCCATTGAAGTGAAGTTAACAAGTCTTCGAATATTGGGTAGCCAGTTAAGCTCTCAAAAGGAGAAAGTACATCAAAGGATCATGGATCTAGAGAGGCTGCAATTGGATCGTGAAGAAGCCATCAACCACTATTCTCAAGAAGCAGAGAAGCGCAGAGAAAAGTTCAACAAAAAGCTAGCATCCAAAGACATCAAAAAGGGATCTCTGGTGCTTCGATATGACAATCGCTTCGACACTCGTAAGGATGGAAAGTTTCTTTTCCGATGGGAAGGCCCGTTCTTGGTCACCAAAAAGTTCAAAAATGGCTCTTACAGACTTCAAGACATTGATGGTAAAGTGCACAAGACCAGGACAAATGGATGGCGTCTAAAGCCTTATCACATCAGGATAAGGTCAGCTCAAGATCAAAGAAAGTAGGCTAGAGGCATAAATATCCCTAGCCAGGTTTGGGGGGGCTATGATCCAAGCCTATCACAAATTTTTGTTTATCATATTCTGTTGGTTTTCCTTGCTTCTAGAGGTTTACAATAAAAGAAAGAGTGAGAACAACCTCTTGGAAAAATAAAAAAAAAATGATTTGATAGGAATTTTTTCTTGACTAGTTCACCGGAGGTGAAAGGTAGAGGGAGAACCTAGTGGTAAAGGGAAGGGAAAATATGTAAATGTGAAAAGAAAAGATATGATGTGGTTGTGGAGCCATGCACCCATGATTCAAGGGTCATGAGTGGCTCATATCATCATGGCTTTGGAGCCATATGATGATTCAAACAAATGGGACCCAAGTGGAAGACTTGGTAAAGGAAGGAACCAAACACCTGATTTTGCTGAATTTTTTAAAAAATACTTCCACTCCGATCCAAGAAAAGTTGTCTTCATCAAAGTTGTAGGTGATGAGCTGGAGATTTTGGCCATATTTTGTTTTATAATTTTTGCATCTACGGTCTAGGAGATATGGCCAAAATGGCGGACGCCAGTTTTTTCAACTATGGTGGAGACCACCCCCTCTATCTTTACACACACACACCCTTCCTTTTCCACATTGAGACCTTCTCTAAAAATCAGCCATTAGTCTTCTCACCCTCCTCTCCTTCCTCCTCTCTCTCAAGCTCAAAAACCTATCAAAATTCCTCTTCTAATCACCACTCAAGTCATGCTTAATCTTGTTGTAATTCATAAGTTCTCATTCAACCCCTTTCTATTATTACTAGATATGTATTGATTTTATGTAGATTCTTTACATTTTAAAATAAGGAAGCTCTTGGACTCAAGCTATGGAGGAAGGAGTGAAGACAACACAAGTGATGATGGAGCTAATTGGTCAACAAATCACTTGGAAGGAGCTTCTTCATTGGTTGAATGTCCCTAATCAAGCTTCATTTGTACAAATTACACTTGGATCTTAACCTCACTCCTAATCACTCTCTTTCCTATATAAAGAGGCCTTCCCCTTTGTAATTTCAAGCCTCCCTCAGTCCCATGAGTCTTTGTATCACTCACTATGAGCCCATAAGCTCATTCATTCACTCTATTAATTCTTGCGCATTCTAGAGTGCAAATTGTTTCATGCTAGTAACCTCTCCTCCTCTTACTTATGTTAATTAAGAGAAATCTTTTATATGTGTGTGAGAGTGCTTGATGTGATCTTGGCTAATCCTTGAGTGGTTGTTTGGTAATCTACATGACTATTTGTGTTGGGAGTGTTTGAAGTCATCCATTCCTTGTACACACACTAAGGTTAATGCTTCATTCATAGTGATCTATCTCTCTCTCTCTCTCTCTCTCTCTCTCTCTCTCTCTCTCTCTCTCTCTCTCTCTTTCTTTGTGTAGCGGTCCTAGCCCACGCTTCCAAGACTAGGTGGTGCCCTTATCTCATTTCCCTTGTGGCGCAATGGAGTTTGTTTTGGTGTAGAGGCCGCCATTCCAAATTTCCTTCGTCAGCGTCTATAGTACGCACACATACCTATAAAGCTTCTTAGTTCATGAAGATTCCTTGGTTTAGGCCATCCTTTTATCACCTCTAACTTTGATGGATCCATTTGGATACCATATTGAGAGATAATGTGACCTAAATACCGAATCTCTCTCAAGAAAAAATCACTTTTCTATCGATTAACATAAAGTTTATTCTCTCGTAGATCTTGAAATATTACTTGGAGGTGTCGCATGTGTTCGTCTAATGAATAGAGTAGATGATGATATCATCAAAGAACACTCCAGTAAAGGTTCGATGAGGCCTGAATAGCTTCTCTATCAAGCGGTTGAATGTGGCTGCTGCATTGGTCAAGCCAAACGGCATGACAATATATTCGTAAAGACCAAACATAGTGCAAAATGTGGTCTTTACAATGTCTTGATCAACTATCCTTATTTGATGATAGCCACTTTTTAGGTCAATTCTATTGAAGTAGGTTGACCCTTGTAGTGATAGCCGTTTTTCGGCTCTCTGTAATTGCCATAGTGAGTTATCTCACCCTATCAAATCACTCAAACACTGTGGTTACCCTCACCCTTTCACTGTATATAGGTGCGTGTGAGTTAGGGGACTTTTCCCATACCTCCTTACTGAAATAAAAAACCCTCAATTAGCTAGTCATTGGGCTAGTTGAGCCAAAAAAATAATAAAAATAAAAAATATAAGTATATTATGGCCCATGCGTATGTAAATATTTCTTTGTATATAGGGCCTACATAAAAGATTTTTTCATAATTATTTTGGTATTTATTTAAATATTTCTACCTAGGTGTGTGTTATTTATGCTCTGTACATTGCCTCACCATTACCACAATTTTTCTTACCATTTTTCATACTCTTTATTCCATATAGAAATATTTTCATGTAAGCTTCTCTTATATTTGGTGTAACTCCACCCCAACAAAAATCCAAAAAAACTAGTTTTATTTATGTGTATATTTTTTCACCATTGTGATTTTTCCCTTCCTACATCTATTTTGTTTTTTTTTCTAAAAAATTAGAATACCAAAAATATTTATCTTTTTATGATAGCCTCATAATGAGAGAGATTTCTTTTGATCCCTTTATATTTTTTCCACTTATATTATTTATATTTGACATGTACATATTTTTTAGACCCCTCAATATTTGATTTTCTTAGTTGTACTATTCACTTATATCATGATCTCAACAATATCTTCAATTATAGACCTACCAAATAAGGTCAAGGGTAGGTGGCACGCATACATGCACTATGGAGGGCTCACTCTTGGAGGTATTCAAAAGAATCATCCAAAGAAGGACCCCACAAGGACCTTGTGCAGTGGAAAAAAACGGTCGGTTTTTCTGAATTTTTAAAGTTCACTTGCTCTCCGAATTTGAAAAGGTGATACAAACAAAAGTTGTAGCTCGTGGGCTGAACTTTTGCCTCAAATTTTTAAATATTTTTTTGAGCTACGAGCTGTGAGCTATGATTTTATTAGTGGACCCCAGTTTTCCCATGCTATGCAGCCACACTCTCTCTTCCACTTTATCATTTTCCTCTTTCACACACACTTCTCCACTCATCATCCCCACCTCTCTCACCACTCCTCTCTGCACCCTACTCACCTTCTCCTCAACCTTGAAGAATAAGAGAAACCATGCTGAACTCATACCTCCCACACACAATTCCATTCCAAAATTGACCACCTAGTCTCATTTTTCCTCCTCCAAATTACCCATATCTATCAAAAAAACCACAAAATTCAGCCTCTCCTCTTAAAAGACAGCATCATGGTGGTTGATTACTCAGCTTCAATTACCTTGTCTCTCAAGGAAGGTCAAGAGTGGAGAAAAATTGTACCATCAAAGCTAGTGGACCGTCAACAAGCGTCAAAATTGGCCTTACTCAAGACACTTGGAGCATCAACCTTGTAAGAAATCCACCTTTTCTTACCTCTTAAGAGTTTTTCTTCCTTATTTGTATCCTACATGGATATTCCCATTGTAAATATCCAATTCCATTTGTAAATTAATACTAACTCTACTAACACTAACCCACTATGAAAAGTCCTATCACCTCCATTTCTCTCCTCTCTCTTTCCCCACCAACTTCTTGATAATCCCAAGCAAAAGAAATTAGATAAATTGCTGAAAATCTAACCCAACCATGGTTAGAGGAGTAACCCTAGCCTTCAAAATTGCTATAAAAGGAGGGTGTAGCTAGCACAAAAAGGAGGAGAAGAAAGAGCACTATGCTATAGCTTGAGAAGCCAAGCTCAACCTCTTGAGAAGGAGCTCTTGAGTGGAATCTCATTGGCATTAGGCATATGTATGTGTTGTATTAGGGGTGATTAGCAAGGCAACTCTATGCCATTGTAAGAGAGAGTGATCATTAAATTGAGAGTAGGAAATCTATCATTTCTCCTACTAGAGTAAGCCCAACATTTGCTGAATCAAGGAGGGTGAATTTGGACTAAGCATGGATACCTTGTCTCCCTTCCAACGTGAAGTCATGGACAATAATGATGTGTAAGTGTCTTGGTGTTTTATTTAAGTTCTTGATAGCTTGTCTCCGGGTATTGTTATCAATTTAGTCATAAATCCCACATGCTGTAAGAGGGCGACAGGGTGGAGAGGACTCCCCTGGCCTTAAGACAGTGATTGGGGTGGCTTTTTTCTTGTGATGTGTTGTGGTGTAATTTACTCAGGCTATGTTGAACAAATACTAATCTCACTTTGATTGGTCATGACAGATTCGTAAGAAGGCATTAGTGCAACAAGCACCCCCTTCCCCCTTCTCTCTCTTTCTTACATATATATATTTATGTTGCTTGATTATTAACGATACACTTCAAAGCAGCCCGAGCACCATCTCTCTCTCTCTCTCTCTCTCTCTCTCTCTCTCTCTCTCTCTCTCTCTCTCTCTCTCTCTCTCGCGTGTTTTAGTGTGTGAGAGTGTTCCATTGGTGTTAGGGTTAGTGTAAATTCCTTGCTTGTTTGTGGGTTGCTCTAACGATTCTCCTCTTTTGCGTCTTAGTTCGCTCTTAAACTAGGTGGTGCCCCTTGTGTACTTGGGATTTGGCTGTGGGTTTGTTGTTTTGGTTTGTGTTGTGTTGTGCCCCAGCCCCATTGAGCAGCACGGGAGCCTTGAAGGGTGTCTAGAGGTTGCTCTTCTTGTTGCCCACCCTGGACCGCCTCAGTAGTTTATCAAATAGGTCTTCTACCCATGCAACGGGAAACCTATTCTTGATAGTGATCCTATTTAGTGCTCTATAGTCGACATACATACGATATGTGTCGTCTTTCTTTTGCACTAATAGCACAGGAGAGCAAAATGGAGATGAGATAGGCCTAACCATTCCCCTCTCAACTAACTCATGCACTTGCCGCATAATCTCCTCTTATTGAGCTTGAGAAACTCTATAAGGAGGTTTATTAGGTGGTGAACTTCCTGGAAGAAGTTCAATTGCATGGTCATCATTGCCTCGTTTAGGAGGTAGCTCACAAGGGATGTCGTCAATAAAGACATCTCTTGAAAGCCCTTGAGAAAATTGGATAACTCTAATTCCTTGTGATTGTTTATATTTTCTTTTGGTAAAGCATTAGGTTCATTTTGAGAATCTTTTACAAAAATCATGTATACGGAAATAGATGTCTTTATTGACTTATTGAAAGCTTGCGTATGTACAATGGGTATGGTGTTACCCATTTTCTTAGCATCTATGTACATATCTTTTTCCCTGAACCTAAAGTAGATTCTCCTTTCAGGGAATTTAACATTGGCAGCCATGCGATCCAACCATGGTGCCCCTAGGATTACATCCTTGTGCTTGAGAGGAGAGATAAAGAAGTCTTCTTTGTGCACATAGATTTGGACATGGAGCCTCAATTTCCCGATTAAGGGAGTGATTGAAGCTTCTTGCCCCTTGAAAGCACCATCTGCGGGTAGGACATCTCCCATCTCATAGGCTTGGATGCCTAGCTTGGTGGCCAACTCTGTGGATATGAAATTGTGAGTAGAACCAGGGTCAAAGAGAATAAAAGCATCATGTTCTCTTACCTTTCCCCAAGCATGGCATAAAGGAAATCCTTTGTGGTGAGTTTCCTCCTCTTGGATTTCGACCAAGGTAGCTCTAGGAGCCTCATGGCAGGTGTTCTTTTGGGGACAAGCGGGGTACGCATGCCCTTGCTCGCCGCACTTGAAACAGCGGTTATCCTTGCGATAACATTCAAGCTCTTTAAGAGAGAGTTTATTTTTGCCGTTGTAAAATCCCTTCTCTTTAGCATTGTTGGAATTGCCCTTAGGAGACTTTTGGACATTGTCCTTCCCCTTAGGCTCATTGGAACCCTTGTTTTTTGTGGGCTTAGAATTTGTTTTAGCCCTTGTTTGGAAATTGATATGAGAAGCCACCATAGTATGGTGTATAACCGCTGATATGGTGCGTGGCCTTTGGGAGTTGACATACTCCGCCATTTCTTCAGTTAAGCCCGCACAAAATTTCTGCTTTTGCTCTCCAAGATCCAACGTTTTGAAGATAGTGGCTTTGAGTTATAGGTCCCAAAACTTGTCTACATATTTGTGAATGGATTCGTAGGGAGAGAGCTTCAAGCTTCGCCATTCGGTGAGTAATTTGTCTTTGGCATCGGTAGCCAAAAACTGCTTCATAATGGAAGCTCTTAAAGCTTTCCATGTTTGTGGAGCTTCACCACTGGCCCGTAGGCTAGACCACCATTGCCTGGCGGACTTTTGAAAGTGCATAGCTACATGATGTAGCTTAGAGGACTTTGTAAAACCCTCATCTCCAAACGTCGCATCGAATTGTTGGATAAAGGCCAAGACTTTGTCCATAGCACCAAAGGTGCCATCATAGGTAAGGAAAGAGATGCTCTTTCCTCCCTCTTTGAACTTCTTCAGCTTGGACGACCTCTTCCATGCGGCATAGGATTTCCTATGGCTTCATCTTTTTTATGGTTCAAAAGTTGCACCATCACTCTCTTCAGAAGATGAAGAATTTGAGGAAGATAGAGAAGAGGGCGACCTCTTTCTCGCCTTTTTCTTGCCTTGATCTTCTTTATCTGCACCATCACTTTCATAAGAGAAAGAGGATGAAGAAGATGGAGAAGAGGGTGTCCTCTTTCTTGCCTTTTTATTCTCTTGCTTTTGTCATCCCTCTTTGAATTATGGTGTGGAGAAGTGTGCGATGGTCTTCTCCATTTTGGAGGTGATGGAGAGCGTTTAGCCCGCCGTCTTTGTGGAGCCATCTCCACCAAGGTGGCAGGAGACTCACTTCTTTCTCATTCCTTCGTTGGAGGCTCTTGAGTTCTCCTTTGAGAGGGAGATGCGTCATGAAGAAGAAAATTTATGAGCTCTTCGTATGGATCCTCTTCTTCTTCCCGAATCGGAGAGAGGCCTCTTTTGGGAGCCTCACAAGGAGGCTTCCTAGGTACTCTCTCGTCATGGTGGGGATCTTGGAGAATCCCATGAGCACGAAGCTGCCGTTGCACTTCACTTTGGAGGGATGGATTGCCCATGGCTTGTTGAAGCCTAGAAACAAGGTAGTTAATAAGCATACGGGAATCATTAGTAGCCCGCTCATTAGCAAAATAAAAGGTATCAAAATTAATTTCACTCTCTTTACTATTTTCAGCCACTCTAACAACTTTTAGGTGTAAACTTTTTAGGTGTACTTTGGCACTTCAAGCCCTAGTTGCTACTCCTCTTTACCCCTTTAGAAAAAGCACTCAAGCTACTGTACCCGTGGCTCGAATACCATTAATTGCAAGGAGTAGAAGAGAGGGTCGTTCAACACCAAAACAGCACCGGATCCTGTCAAGCTTCTAATAGATCAATAGTGGTTAAGCCGTAGGCAAGCCCGTTGTCGTGCTGTGACACGTACATAGTGGGAACGCATGCTACAAGATCTATCTTGTATTTTTTTAGATACATAATTATATTTCCTATAGTGTACATATGCATATTCAAGTATAATAATAAGCCTTCTATCTCATCCTATTATTTTTCTCAAGGGTAACATATCCTTACTTTACCATCAGAAAATACTATGGGAAAAGCATCAATAGCTCCGCCTCTTTGACTTGGGGCAAAAAGCATTGATTCTTTATTTCTACTATTTCATTATCATCTCACACCCTAGCAAGATCCTATATCTAGGGTAAACTCCAATATATATATATTCTATGTATTTTTTATACTTTTCTTATATTTCTTTTTACATAGCTACTAGGAGAGAATCAAATCCTAGTGGAACACTAGGTGGCATGATTTCAAAGATACACTTATTTTAATGCATTATTGCAAGCATGATTACAAAACTTTGTCAATGAGCAATGTCATGCTTTCATATGGCATGAGGTGTCCTTTGGAATTAAATGAAAGTCTAGGCTAAGGAGACCACATGAAGACTTTTGCTGCCATAAATGGACCCTATTTTGATGAATTTTTTACACAAGGCACCGATCCGAATTGGAAAACAAATTTAAAATAAAAATCGTAGCTAATGAGCTGCAATTTTTGCCCATATTTTTACTTTTTTATTTGGAGCCACGGTTATGGAGATATGATCAAAATACTAGACCCCAGTCTGCCCACATCATGCAGGGGCAGCTCATTTTCAACTTTTCCAATTCCTGTTCACACTGGTTCCTCTCTTCTTGTGTAAACCCTTGGGGGTTCCCTTCACCTATAAAAGGGGAACTCTTCTTCCTTGGAAGGAACTCAAGAATTCAAGCCATTGGTGAGAGGAATTCATGAGGGAGTGAGTAGTAACGCCTAATTGTACTTAGCCATTAACATAAGCCCAAGCCTACACTTTTTCCTAGAAGAAGACTAGCCATTCTTGCAACAAGCTAAACTTGGAAGATCAACTCTAATCAAAGAAGGTATTACACTTGGTGTATCAATCAAAGCTGAATTCTCCACTCTTCTTCTCTCTCCATCAATAATGGTGTCGAAGGGTTTGTCAAGTAAGATGTGTTCTACATTGATGTTTTCTTGATTTCTTGTTGTTTTCATTTTCATCTCTAATCCAACACACACACACACACACACACACACACACACACACACACACACACACACATATATATATACATATATATATATATATCTAATCTCATCTCCTTAACCAAACCTATCTCTCTCATTCTTAGTAATTCATCCTCTCTAGGACGTTCTCTTCGCTACAAGTACATCTCTCCCCGCAGTATCCTTATTGCCTACGGGCAAGAATAGGGCTTGGGAGGGAAACTTCTCATCTCTTCACTTCTCTCATATCTACATTTCTCACATACTATCCTAGATGAATAACCCACATGATGATCATTTCTATCGCTTTCACTCTGTACGATCTATTAGAATTAACGTATGGATTAGCCGTAAAATACACTTTCAACAATGTATAGTGTTTCTCTTCGGCCGTGAAAGGCTCAATGAAATACTTCTATCACCGGATCCCATCATACTACCTCTCATAGACTATAATTTTTCTTTTGATGTAAGCGTAGTTATCTTGCTATGAACCAAGAGGATTTGTACACACAATTAATCCCAATCACTAGACAAAATATATATATTATGGTAAGCACAAAACTACAATTCCAAAGAACAATTCGTAGCCTATTTGGTCAGTCAAGATTGAATGCCATTAACTCATCCATTAACCCTTTCATATTACCCATGATACGATATGACCATAGCCTTGATGTTTTCATCTTCGTATTGTTTTGACATTCTCTTTTGTGTTCTTTCTTTGTGTGTGTGAGTGCAAGAGAGAAAGAGCGAGTCTTCTTTGATTGCACTTCTTTCCAAACCCTAGTCTTCATGGCATCTATGGTTTAACTCCTTCATATAGTTTTTGTTGAGTTCTCTCACAAACTCGCACAGCCATAAGCCCGGTGCTTTCCTGGCAAGATCGCAAATTTATCGACATATTTTTGGTGAACCCGACGCGAATCTGCTAGGGTGAGAGTTTGTGGGTAACCATGGGTGATCATGTTGAGCAACAGGGTATGCATTTTGACCCAGCAACAATGCAAATGTTTCAAGCATTTGCAATGTTCATGCAACAAAAACATGCTACTGAAAGAAGGGAGATTTCAGCAACGAAGGCCATACAAGCGGTCGTCAACAGAATGGATCAGTTCAATGGCAAAGATGTAACCAAGTACTTACGCGAGTATGTGAAGGAGATGGAGCTGCATCGCGTGTCAGAAGGTGAGATGATTCAAAGCTTTGAGCTAGTTGTTGCTCCAGAAATTAGGGAGCATGTTAGGGCAATTAAAGATGGGCATGGGAGAAATTGGGAAGAACTCAAAGTAGCTTTAAAGGAGGAATATTTCATGGAGGACTCTGAGAGAGTGACCAAAAGGACATTCTTAGAATGGGTAGTCAAGCCAAAGCAAGGACTATCAATAACAGAACTACTTAGGGAATTGGAGCTGCGCTATGCACAACTCACAAGGACAGAAAGGGCCACACTAGATGTAGAGAAGACATATCTTTTCTTACAAGCTGCAGGTAAAGAGTTTCAAGAAAATTTGGAGCTTCTTCTTGAAGATAAAGATGCTGAGCAAGGACTAAAGACCGACTGAAATGAGGTTGAAGGTGCTGCCTCAGTGCTTGCCAAACGACAAAGAAGAAGGGACAAGATGGTACTTAACACTACAAGTCCTTCCACCTCAACTCCTGACAAAATGGTAAAGCCTACTTTTATCGCTCCTAAGTTTGATGAGTCCATGCTAGATGAGCTTGTGAAGGGAATGCGTGACTTGAAGGTGAAGCTTGCAAAGCTTGAAGAAAAAGGCCAACCATCAGGGCCACTTCCTAGGCAAAGACAACAGCCCAAAGAAGGGTTTGTTAATAGATGTATTTGGTGTGATTGTACAGACCATGTAAGAAGGGATTGTGATGATTTTAGTGATGCTTTGTCAAAAGATGTTGTCTTTTTTAAGGATGGTAGAATCCACTTAAGAGAGACAGGTCTACCCTTGAGAACTAACTTTGGGAAGGGGGGAATGCAAACCTTAGTTGAAGATATGGCAACCAAGCATGCCACCTCTTCAGTTGAGGCAGCTACTTATGGAGTAAAAATTGAGCATTTTTGTGATGAAGAGGTGAGTGACCATCATGGTCAAATTTGGCCAAATGTCATGCAATTAGCTAAAAACGGAAAGCTTACAAATGAGATTGTACATGAAGCAGGTGATTGCATACGTCTAGAAACAGGATGGAATGATCCAGTGGACTCATTGTCAGTGCATGCCTACATTACAAAATGCCAACAAAATGAGGCAATTGTAGAAGAGAAGCGCAGACGTGAGAATGCTGATGAAGGACCATCAAAAAGAGCTTCTAGAACTGGGGGAAGAAGTGACTCAATTCCTTCTCAAACACCCTCAACAAAAGGAGCATCTCCACCTGAAGTACTCATGGAGGAGTCTACAACAGGAAAGAAGAAAGAGCCAACGAAAGGTAAGACAAAAGGCCCAACTTATAAACTACAATCTGATATTGAGGTTGCTACAGATTTAAAGAAAGTCTTGGAGGAAAGGATCTTGAATAGCAAGATTGAGTTTACTCTGGGAGAAGTTCTTGGCATTGCAAAGCGTGAATTCCATGAGGAGATCATTGACATCATCAAGAGGAAGAGGCAAAGCATTGCTGAAGTTTCTCGTCCACAGGTTGAAGGGGAAACCTCAAAGACACAAGGGATGCAACTGCAAAATAAGGAGAATGATGGAGCTGTGGTAGGATGCTACCAATCTAGTGGGAGAGTGAAGCAAGTGTATTTCTCAAATGATGATGAAGAAGTTGAAGATATTCCTAGGAGTTACCAGTCACGAAGTCATTGGGCAAGGGTACTACAGAAACTTTGGTCAAGGTAGGTGATCTTGAAGAGCCATTTGTTGCCTTGATTGACCATGGTTCATAAATAAACATAAGATCAAAGAGTCTCTACAACAAGTGCAAATGGCCGATGGACACAGATCATGGCTGGATGGTAAAAGTGGCAAACAATTCATCCGGTGAATTGTATGCAGCATGTCCAGGTGTGAAGGTAACAATAGGTGATGTAAAGATTGACCAAAACTTCTTTGTACATGATACATCTTCATATCATCTCATCCTTGGACAACCCTACATTGTGGGAGTTCGAATGGAAACAAAGGTAATGGACGATGGTTCAGCATATGCTAGAATACGTAGCAAAGATGGTAAACGAGCTGTCCAATTTCTCACAGTTTGTGTAAACCATGAAAGAAATCGTGACAACCTCAGAGAACATCCTCTAGCAAAAGTAAGCAAAGAGTTTCATGATCATAGAGAAATGATGGGTTTTGGCCAAGTATCATTGTAAAGCGGAATTGGAGTGGTACAGAAAGAAAAAGGGTCTCGCCTGATCCAAAAATAGGTGAAACTTTCTCGATGAGCTCCTTGGTAACAATGAATGGATCAGTATGTTTTACAAAACTTGAAGATTTGAAGAGATATGAGAAGCAATATGTGCATAATGTACAAATAGGCATGAAAAAGAGTGGGTTGCTAAAGCCTACTGAAAATGTTTTGGGTTTGTGTGAACAAGTTTCTTTTGTAGATACGATGGGTGAGCTTGATGCTATAATGAGGTCTAGTTTGCATCTTGAAAATGAAGTTGTGGAAGTTTGCTCTATGGAAATGTATCAAGTAATAGAAGCCTTTAAAGAAAGCCAAACAGTTGGCCCAAAAGTCCATGTTGAAACTAAATACAAGAGTGTAGCAAAGAAGGTGAAACCAGTAGCTTCACCCTTACCACCCAACAACAGGGAAAAGATTGAACAGGCTTCTTTACAACCAAGTTTGCGGAATCCTAAAAAGATCGGGCATACCTTCACAAAGGAGTCTTTTCAAGAGTTGCAGATTGGTTGCGAGGAGTTTCTAACATAGGAGGAGACAAAGTGCTTCAAAGAAATGCTTTCAAAGCATGGTAATGCTTTTGCATTTGAGCCACATGAGATAGGATGTGTTGATCCTTATATTGTAGCTCCTATGGTAATTTTCACAATACCTCATGTGCCTTGGAATCTGCGGCCTATTCCGGTTCCAAAGGCTCATTTGCCAAAGTTAGTAGAGCTACTGAATGAGAAAATCAAAATGGGAATCTTGGAGCCTTTTTGTGCTCCATACTCAAACAGGTGGTTCACAGTTCCGAAGAAGAATGGTTCTCTACGCTTCATCCAAGATATGCAACCAGTGAACAAGGTGACAATTAGAAATGTAGGAATAGGTCCAATTGTGGATGAATTTGCAGAGGCGTTTGCAGGGAGGGCAATCTACTCAATGGGGGATCTCTACTCAGGGTATGATCAATTTAAGCTTGCAATCGAAAGCAGAGACTTGACAACCATGAAGACACCTTTGGGTTTGGTAAGGATGTGTACCTTGCCACAGGGAGCAACCAACTCGGTTGCACATATGATGAATGGGATGAATAAGGTCTTACGTGACTTTATTCCTCAAATCACAATGCCTTTCATTGATGATTTGCCTATCAAAGGATGTGAAGAAAGTGACAAAGATGAAGCTTTGGATCTCAACGGATGTCGCAGGTTTTTGGTAAATCACATAAATGATTGTGATAAAATTTTGTCTAGGTTGGAAGAAGTGAATCTTACATTGTCAGGGAAAAAGTCTATGTTTGGTGTCAAAGAAGTGCTCATTGTGGGGCACATGTGTGGGCCATATGGTAGGAAACCTTGTCCATCAAAGGTAGATGCCATCCAAAGAATGAAAGAAACATGCAGTAGCATCACTGCGGTTAGAAGGTTTCTGGGAGCATGTGTCTTCTATGTTATTTGGATTCCACATTATGCACATGTAGCTGATCCTCTTTATCAGCTGCTTAGAAAGAATCAAAAGTTTAAATGGACAGAAGCACATGTAAAATCCATGAAAAAGCTAAAGGAGTTACTCCAATCAGCAATGACTTTGAGAAAGGTAGACTATGAGTGTCAAAGGCCAGTGATTGTGATAGTAGATACCAATCCTACACGGATTGGATGGGCAATAGGGCAAGATGACAAAGAAGGACACATGTATGTGGTAAGATTTGGAGTAAAGGTACTAAGTTCTCGCCAAAGAAACTATCCACAGATAAAGAGAGAGTTATGGGGTATGGTTACAGCCTTGAAAAGTGGGAAAGAGTACCTAATTGGTGCATGTGTGGTTGTAGAAACAGATTGTCTACCACTTCTTGGGATGATTACAAGCTGCTCAACACCAGACATTGCTATGTTGCGGTGGATTGCTTACATTAAGTCCTTAAATCCCGAGTTTAAGCACATTGCAGGTAAAGACAATACAGTGGCAGATATGCTATCAAGGGCAAGGTATGAAGATGAGTCGCAAATGATTGATGAGGGAGATGATGTAGGCACAAAATTCTATTCTATCTCTCATGTCAAAGGTAACAATGTCTGCATGACTAATTCACTTGAATTGTTCTTGAAAGATCTTTATGAAGGTGATTGGCTTTCTATTGGAAGGTACTTGAGTACTCTAACAAAACAGGATGATTGGTCTGAACAAGAATTCAAGAGGATACGCACGAAAGCATATGGGTACTTTTTAAGGGATGGTTACTTGTGGAAGCATCCTAAACAAAAGGGTGCTACACCACAACGGGTTATATGTAAAAAAGAGACTCAAGTAAAGCTCGTGCAAGAGTTTCATGAGAGTCTATCCGCTGGACACAGGGGTGTGTGGGCAACCTTCTCCAAGTTGAAAGAAAAATACTGGTGGAAGGGTATGTATAAAGATGTATCTCAGTTTGTAGAGTCATGTGTAACTTGTCAAATGTATTCAAATGTTCGACATCGTGATGGATTGCACCCTACATATCCACTAGCCATGCACTATAAATGGGTTGTGGATCTAGTCACGATGCCTTTAGGACTCTGGCAGATGAGATACTTGGTTCTTGCACGAGAGGAACTAACTAACCAGGTTAAAGGAAGAGCATTAAGAGCTAAAACCACAGAAGCAGTGTGCAAATTCCTTCTTGATGAGGTGATTTGCCGTTATGGTTGTGTGGGAAAAATCACTGCAGATCGAGGTGAACTGGATGCCGAAGAAGCAAGGGAGTTCTTTTCTAGATTAGGGATCAAGCTTTCTCTTAATATAGCTTACAACCCTGAAGGCAATGGAAAGAGTGAAAGAGGGCATCCTCCTATCATCAAAGCTTTGGCCAAGGCTTGCGAAGGAAGAGTTGGTGAGTGGCCAAAATTGTTACCATATGCTTTATGGGCTGATCGTACAACACATAGCTGAGTAACTGGCTACATGCCTGCGGAACTAATGCATGGTCAAAAGCTAGTGATGCCGATTGAGGATACAATTCCCACATGGAATGTACTACCTTGGCAAGAGGGGCTTAGTAAGGAAGATCTCCTTGCATTGCGTATAAGGCAGCTAGAGAGAAGACCTGGAGACATTGAAGCTGCAAAAGAACGACTCAAAAATGCAAGGTTGAAAAACAAGGACTATTTTGATAAGCGACATCGACTCAGGAGAAAAGCAATTGACAAAGGTGACTGGGTTTTAGTGTATGATAGTAGCCTTGATAACCAGCACACAGTCAAGCGTAAGTTCTCAAAAAGATGGTTTGGATCGTATGTTGTAAAGCATGTGCATGAAAATGCTACTTACAGCTTGTCTGAACTAGATGGTACAGAAGTAAAGATTCCCATTGTAGGAAAAAGGATTAAAATGTTTAAGAGAAGAGGAGACAATGATCTAGAAGATATGGATGAGGAAGAAGAGAAAAACACAGGTGAAGATCAAAGTGAACATGAAGCTCTGGAATCATCCAGTGAAGAAGAAGACAAGGAAGATGTACAAGAGGTCTAATCTTACAAAGAGACAATGTGGCACATACGGTAGGATGTGCAGGTATAGAGGGGGTGGATGTCGTGCTGTGACACGTACATAGTGGGAACGCATGCTACAAGATCTATCTTGTATTTTTTTAGATACATAATTATATTTCCTATAGTGTACATATGCATATTTAAGTATAATAATAAGCCTTCTATCTCATCCTATTATTTTTCTCAAGGGTAACATATCCTTACTTTACCATCAGAAAATACTATGGGAAAAGCATCAATAGCTCCGCCTCTTTAACTTGGGGCAAAAAGCATTG
This sequence comes from Adiantum capillus-veneris, assembly GCF_014529385.1. Lineage (NCBI taxonomy): Eukaryota > Viridiplantae > Streptophyta > Polypodiopsida > Polypodiales > Pteridaceae > Adiantum > Adiantum capillus-veneris. The sequence goes on along the minus strand of NC_140933.1, from coordinate 60,842,234 downwards.
ATTATTTATTTCTACTATTTCATTATCACCTCACACCCTAGCAAGATCCTATATCTAGGGTAAACTACAATATATATATATTCTATGTATTTTTTATACTTTTCTTATATTTCTTTTTAAATAGCTACTAGGAGGGAATAAAATCCTAGTGGGACACTAGGTGGCATGATTTCAAAGATACACTTATTTTAATGCATTATTGCAAGCATGATTACAAAACTTTGTCAAGAAGCAATGTCATGCTTTCATATGGCATGAGGTGTCCTTTGGAATTAAATGAAAGTTTAGGCTAAGGAGGCCACATGAAGACTTTTGCTGCCATAAATGGACCCTATTTTGATGAATTTTTTACACAAGGTTCCAATCCAAATTGGAAAACAATTTTAAAATGATAATCGTAGCTAATGAGTTGAAGTTTTTGCCCATATTTTTACTTTTTTATTTGGAGCTACGGTTGAGGAGATATGATCAAAATACTGGACCCCAGTCTGCCCACATCATGCAGGGGCAGCTCATTTCCAACTTTTCCAATTCCTGTTCACACTGGCTCCTCTATTCTTGTGTAAACCCTTGGGGGTTCCCTTCACCTATAAAAGGGGACCTCTTCTTCCTTGGAAGGAACTCAAGCATTCAAGCCATTGATGAGAGGAATTCATGAGGGAGTGAGTAGTAACGCCTAATTGTACTTAGCCATTAACATAAGTTCAAGCCTACACTTTTTTCTAGAAGAAGACTAGCCATTCTTGCAACAAGCTAACCTTGGAAGATCATTTCTAATCAAAGAAGGTCTTACACTTGGTGTATCAATCAAAGTGGAATTCTCCACTCTTCTTCTCTCTCCATCAATAATGGTGTCGAAGGGTTTGTCAAGTAAGATGTGTTCTACATTGATGTTTTCTTGATTTCTTGTTGTTTTCATTTTCATCTCTAATCCAACATATATATATATATCTAATCTCATCTCTTTAACCAAATCTATCTCTCTCATTCTTAGTAGTTCATCCTCTCTAGGTTCTCTTCGCTACAGGTACATCTCTCCCCGCAGTATCCTTATTGCCTACGGGCAAGAATAGGGCTTGGGAGGGAAACTTCTCATCTCTTCACTTCTCTCATATCTACATTTCTCACATACTATCCTAGATGAATAACCCACATGATGATCATTTCTATCGCTTTCACTCTGTACGATCTATTAGAATTAACGTATGGATTAGCCGTAAAATACACTTTCAACAACGTATAGTGTTTCTCTTCGGCCCTGAAAGGCTCAATGAAATACTTCTATCACCGGATCCCATCATACTACCTCTCATAGACTATAATTTTTCTTTTGATGTAAGCGTAGTTATCTTGCTATGAACCAAGAGGATTTGTACACACAATTAATCCCAATCACTAGACAAAATATATATATTATGGTAAGCACAAAACTACAATTCCAAAGAACAATTCGTAGCCTATTTGGTCAGCCAAGATTGAATGCCATTAACTCATCCATTAACCCTTTCATATTACCCATGATACGATATGACCATAGCCTTGATGCTTTCATCTTCGTATTGTTTTGACATTCTCTTTTGTGTTCTTTCTTTGTGTGTGTGAGTGCAAGAGAGAAAGAGTGAGTCTTCTTTGATTGCACTTCTTTCCAAACCCTAGTCTTCATGGCATCTATGGTTTAACTCCTTCATATAGTTTTTGTTGAGTTCTCTCACAAACTCTCACAGCCATAAGCCCGGTGCTTTCCTGGCAAGATCGCAAATTTCTCGACATATTTTTGGTGAACCCGACGCGAATCTGCTAGGGTGAGAGTTTGTGGGTAACCATGGGTGATCATGTTGAGCAACAGGGTATGCATTTTGACCCAGCAACAATGCAAATGTTTCAAGCATTTGCAATGTTCATGCAACAAAAACATGCTACTGAAAGAAGGGAGATTTCAGCAACGAAGGCCATGCAAGCGGTCGTCAACAGAATGGATCAGTTCAATGGCAAAGATGTAACCAAGTACTTACGCGAGTATGTGAAGGAGATGGAGCTGCATCGCGTGTCAGAAGGTGAGATGATTCAAAGCTTTGAGCTAGTTGTTGCTCCAGAAATTAGGGAGCATGTTAGGGCAATTAAAGATGGGCATGGGAGAAATTGGGAAGAACTCAAAGTAGCTTTAAAGGAGGAATATTTCATGGAGGAATCTGAGAGAGTGACCAAAAGGACATTCTTAGAATGGGTAGTCAAGCCAAAGCAAGGACTATCAATAACAGAACTACTTAGGGAATTTGAGCGGCGCTATGCACAACTCACAAGGACAGAAAGGGCCACACTAGATGCAGAGAAGACAGATCTTTTCTTACAAGTTGCAGGTAAAGAGTTTCAAGAAAATTTGGAGCTTCTTCTTGAAGATAAAGATGCTGAGCAAGGACTAAAGACCGACTGAAATGAGGTGGAAGGTGCCGTCTCACTGCTTGCCAAACGACAAAGAAGAAGGGACAAGATGGTACTTAACACTACAAGTCCTTCCACCTCAACTCCTGACAAAATGGTAAAGCCTACTTTTATCTCTCCTAAGTTTGATGAGTCCATGCTAGATGAGCTTGTGAAGGGAATGCGTGACTTGAAGGTGAATCTTGCAAAGCTTGAAGAAAAAGACCAACCATCAGGGCCACTTCCTAGGCAAAGACAACAGCCCAAAGAAGGGTTTGTTAATAGATGTTGACGGGAGCAAAGCGAACCCCGAACCCCGACAGCCTCTAAAACACCGAGGACCGAATGGCACGCCTCGAGCCTATCATGGTAAAGCAAACAGGGGGCACCACCTAGCTTCAACGGCTAGGACGCAAACAACACACCACCATAACAAACTTTTCATCCAAGAGAGATGGATGCTTGGGAGTAATGAATGAGATCAAGTGAGAGAGAGAGAGAGGGAGTGAGGGAGGGGGTATAGTGGCTTAGTACTTAGGCATCACAAAAGGATGGCGAATCCGCACACCCTTCACATATACACAAGCTCACTCCAAAACACAAGACTAGGTGGCGATTCCGCACACCTCACATGGGCAAAACATTGCAAGAAAACATACTCACAAAACCTCAGGCTTTATTTAGAGAATTAGGCGATGAAATGGGGAGCATAGGGTAGGGGAACGAGAAGGGAGAGAGTGGTAGAGCACATGGTGGATAGGTGGGAGTTGATGGCGAAGACTCGCACGAGGATTATGGCCATCATCCTTCATTTAGTTGCCCTTCATCTTCCATAGCCAAGGGTGTAGAGGTCATGCTCAAGACAAGCATGGTGATTGCGGTGATGGTGATGGTGTGGGTGTGTGTGTGTGCACTAGGCACACACAGTGCATAGTGTGTTCTTTGGTGATGTTGTGTGTTTTTGTGTGATGGTGACCCCTCTTTATATAGGGGAGGAGGGGGGAGAAATTCTAGAATTTAGAAATGAAGAAATCATTATCTACATAGGCCATGTGACTGTGGGCCCCACTTGTTTGGCTGTGTGTATATGTGCCAGAACAGCAGTCTCATGAGAGAGAGACTAAGAGAGAGAGATGGGTTGATGAAAAAAAGTGAGAGGTGACATGGAGAATAAAGTAATTACAAGAGGGGAGAGAGGGGAGTGTTTTCAGAGGTGAATCTGTGTGCAGATGTGTGTGAACACAAGAAAAATCAGGTAACCACCGGGTGGGGATGGGTCTGTGTCACCTTTTTCAGTGAAACTGAGTGTGTGTGAGTGTGGGGGAGGTTATTTAGCTACAAGACAAGAGACATGGCGCCCTTTAGAGAGAGAGAGGAGGGTATGTGGGTCATGGGATATGATAGGAGAGAGAAAGAGGGGGTGGGGTATACTATTTTGGAAGATAGGGTAAGTTGCATGTGAGTTGGTGCATTATTGGTGAGTTATAATGCATTATTGGTGAGAGGTGGGGTAGCTTGAGGGGAGAGAGAAAGGAGAAAGGACAAGGGGAAGAGAGAGGTGGTTGACCTTTTGAGTGGAGGATAGGAAAAGGGACACACGACGGGGCAACAGTGGAGAAAAAGGAGGCAAGGTGGGGATGGGCTACACCGCAGGCATGAGGTGGCCTATTTTACCTTTCTTATATATTTACATAATCATACTTTATTTTTTTCTTACTTTTTCCAATGATTTTTATCACTCCCTTCCTAAGAGGGGGTTTTCATGGGGTGGGGACGAGAGAAGAGGGGTATGGGAGCTTGGCTTGTGAAAAGCCCCCATCATTAGCCCTCCCCTTTTGGCTAGAGGCATTCATGTCTCTAGCTCATCTGTTTGATCATTATCGTTGGAGGTGGTGGCTGATGGTGTGTTCTCATCTGGAATGTCAATTGGTGGAGCCTGATCAAATCGAAGAAAATAAGGTTTAAGTCGCCAACCATTTACCCTGGTTTTATGAAGTTTGCCATCAGCCTCCATAAGCTGGTAGCTTCCATTGGCATACTTTTTCCTGATGATGAAAGGGCCTTCCCATCGGAGTAGGAGTTTCTTATCCTTGCGCGTGTCGAAGCGATTGTCGTAGCAGAGCACCAACATTCCTTTCTTCAATTCTTTTTTCCGGAGATGCTCGTTAAAACTAAGCCGTCTATGCTCTGCTTGTGCTGCATAATAATTTATTGCTTCTTCTCTATCCAGCTGCAGTCTTTCCAAGTTGATGATGTGATATCTCAAATGCATGTTGGGCTGTTGAAGCTGGCTTGCCATTGCTTTGAGACTTTGTAGTTGCACTTCAATGGGCAAGATTGCTTCCTTACCAAATACTAGATGATATGGTGTGAATCCCAAGGATGTACGAAATGAAGTTCTGTAGGCCCATAAAGCTGGTAGTAGATACTTATCCCAGTCTCCAGGATGATTGTTTACCTGCTTGGTAATAATTTTAGAAACCATTCCATTTACCTTTTCAACTAGGCCATTACATTGAGGGTAATATGGTGAGGAGTGCCTCCTTGTAATGCCCAGTTTCTGCATTAATTCTCCTACCAAGTCTGCTCTGAAACCTGGTCCTCTATCAGAGATGATCTCTAAAGGTGTGCCAAACCTACAGCATATGTGCTCATAGATAAATTTAGCTACCTCTACCGCTGTGATTCTAGTGGTGGCTGTAGCCTCTGCCCATCTAGTCATGTAGTCGACCCCCATGATAATGTATAATTTTCCTGAGCTGGCCCTAGGTAATGGCCCAATGGCATCAATACCCCATTTTTCAAATGGGCCATATGAGAGAATAGGTGTCTGTGGTTCAGGCATAAGTGACCTAGTGCCGTCCTTTTGACACAACTTACATGTTTTGCACCAGTGGTGTACATCACGGTTGAGGCTAGGCCATATGAAGCCTGCCTGCAAGATTTTCCTACTTGTTATGTCTAGGGCAAAGTGACCACCACAAACCCCGTCGTGACAGCTAGCAATTACTCCCGTGATTTCCTGAGAGAGAGGGATTTTCCTGAGTATTTGGTCCTTACCCTTACAGTACAAACCGTCATTGATGAGTCGATACCTTGTGGCCTTCCGCGTCAGCCATTGCTTCTGTCCCTTTGTTAAATCTGATGGGCATTCCCCTGTTTCCAAAAAATGCATGATGTCAGGTAAGGCATCACTTCCTTGAAATAGAGGGAGCTTTAGTTTTATTGCTCCAACCACCACTTCCTGTAGTCTTTCACTTGCTAGGGCATCTGCTTCTTGGTTTTGAGCCCTTGGGATATGGTGTATTTGAACTTCTTCAAACTTACCCAACTAGGTTTTTACTCCACTTAAGTGAGTCCTTAAACTAGGATTCTTGCATGTCCATGCTCCATTTACTTGCCTTACCAGAAGTAGAGCATCCCCAAATACATTAAGGCGTTGTACACCTTGCGAGACGCACCATTGTAGACCCTTGGTTAGTGCTGCATACTTAGCTTCATTGTTAGAATGTGAATCTAACAATTGGCCCAACGAAAATACCTTTGTCCCTTTGTCATCAAAGACCACTATGCCTGCAGCTGCTTTGTCGGACGCTCGCTTGTAGGCTCCATCAAAGTAGAGAGAGTATGCTCCTTCTACCATCGGTGGTACTGGAGGTAATCGGACTTCTCCTTCCTTAGATTGCTTCTCCTTCCTTTCAAAGACTTGGTAGGTCATGAGTCCCCCCAAACTTGCCCTTGTCGTGCTTTCTACCTGTACCGTGTAGTCAAACTCTTGCAGACGAACTAGCCATTTAGTAATTCTATCAGACACATCCATGTGTTGTACAACATAGGGAAATATTTCATCCGTGGTTAGAATCACAAATTGCTTAGGCAGCAAATATGACCTAAACTTTGTAGTTGCAAATCTAAGAGCTAGTACTAAGTGTTCCACATGGGTGAAACCTTTCTCTCCTGCTGTCATCATTCGACTAGAGAAGTAGATTGGCCTCATGAAAGATGTCGTCGTATCCTTTTGGAGTAGCACAGCCCCCAATGAGTCATCACCAACACTTGAGGTGACATAGAATTTTTCATCCCATTTAGGTGGTGAGATAGTTGGCAGAGTGGCTAAGACCTCCTTTACCTTGTTGTAGTGATGTTCGCTTTCCTCGTCCCAAGTGAAAGTTGATCTTTGAGTGAGTTGTTGCAGTGGTAGAACAAGTTGTGATAGTAGATGTATGAATCTACTTAAGTACCTCACCTTTTGTAGAAAAGAGACCAGTTGACGTGCGGTCGTTGGTGAAGGTAGGGCTATGAGTGCGGACCTTGGGTCGGCGTTGATACCTTTTGCTAAAATTTCATGGCCTAGTAGAATGACTTTACTCTCCCCAATGTGGCATTTATCCACATTTAATTGCCCACCTAGGCTCTGCAACCTGGCCAAACCTTCAGTTACCTTTTCTAAATGTGAAATACGGGACCTATATATACAAAAATCATCAATGAACACTCTTATGGATGTTCCGAAGAACAGTTGAAAAACATATGTGACATATCTTTGGAATGTGGCAAGTGCATTTGTGAGACCAAATGGCATAACCCTGTATGCAAAACAACCCCATGGCGTGATAAAAGTGGTTTTTAGCTGATCTTCCAAGGCTATGCGTATTTGAAAGTATCCAGAATAACCATCACAGACGGTATAGCATTCAAAACCCGCTACTTCATTCAGAATTTCATCCAAGAAAGGGAGAGGAAAGTGGTCTCTCTTTGTAGCTGCATTTAGTGGTTTGTAGTCAACACAGACCCTCCACTTACCATTATTTTTAGGCGTCACCACTACGGGTGACACCCATTCTGAGTTTTCTACAGGATAGATGAATCCCGCCTCTAGCAGTTTCCTTACCTCGGCCAAGAGTGCCTTTTCTTGTATGACCCCCAGTCGTATTAGCTTTTGCACAATTGGTTTTACCCCTTCCTTCAGCTTAATATGATGTTCCACCACTGTAATGCCTGTGATTCTTTCATAGTTGTCAATGAACAGGTTAGGAAATCCCATCAACATTTGCAAAAAACTATCTTTCTCCTCAAGTGTTAATTCCGTAGACAACATACCCTTCAACCTACTTCCTCCTAGGCCAGGTGATTTGCTCTCCTCTTCATTGGGTTGCCCTTTTGGTGATGGATCATCAGTTGTGTTTACCCTTTGTGGATCCTTCATAATGATACCCATCACATCAATGGAACTGTCACTTTCGTCGGTGGATGTGGTCTCCTCCTCAGAATTGGAAGATTCGCTAGTGGTTTCATCTGCCGATGTTTCCAGATTCATTTGCTTCTGCTTGCCAATCCTCATGTCGTAGTAGATTGTCTCCCCTTTCTTACCGGTCATGCGTAGAAGGCCAGTACCCCAGTCCTGTTTTGCCTTCATGCCATCAACCATAGCCTTCCCAAATATAGTGGATAGCCCTCCCCCTTAGTAGGCATCACAAAACATCTACCTCTACCTCAGTGTTGAAAGCTTTGATTTTCATGGCACTTACCACACCCACACACTTAACTTTTGCGTTGTTTGCCATCTTTGCCTTGCATGGAGAAGGCCTGTCGAGCCCTAATCGAAGCATCATAGCTTCCTCATTACACAGATTTGTGCACCTCCATCAATGTAGGTGTTTCCAACCCCTCTTTCCTTTTATGTTTACGTCGACAATTGGAAGGATGTCATCCATGTTGCATCCCGAATTGCTCTCGGCTACCTTTGTTTTGGAGCGTCTTGTACTTACCATTTTAGACCATTGTCGCCTTACTTTAGGTACAAGATGTAGCAGCTGTGTCCATGTAATCTTCGGTCCTTGCTCTGCCACATCCAATGTTAGATCATAGGGCTTAGAACTTTCCCCTAGCTGGAAGTCGGTGATGCCCAATTTCCGTCGTGGCCTGGATGGCCTCTTGCTAGTTTCTCCTCTCATGCTCTCTCATCATCTGATTGTGTAGCTTTCTCCCTCCTAGCTCTTTTCACAGTCATGGCTTCAAGTGGTTCTAAAAAGGTTACCTTCTCCTTACCCTTGTCCCTCTCCTTTTCTCTGGGTGGATCCACTACTACGGCTTTTCCTTTCTCTTCTAGCCTTATGATGTTTACAGGGCGATCAGGTGGTGGGGCTGGTGAAGAGGTGGGATGGATGCTTGTAGTGGTGTCTGGGGTGGACGTAGAATTTGTGTTGGTGGGGGTGGTGCTCGGGGTGGGGGTTTCTTTCTCTAGGGGTGACAATTGGTTCCTCCTACCTCCTCTATTATAGTTTTGTCGTGGTTTGGGACAGTAGTACATACCATGACCGTCTTCTCCGCAGTTGTACCAATGATACTCCCTGTTTTGTCGTCGTGCTCTTCCAGGGTCTTGATCTCTTTCTTGACTCCTCCCTTGCTGTATTAAGTGGACAGACAAATTCTGCAGTTGGTCAGTAATATGGGCCAACATATCTTGTTGGTCATCTCTTACCCCAAGAGCCGGTGGTGGTGGTATGGTGGTTGTCGTAGTTGCTGGTTGACGCGATGTTCCTGCTTCTGTTGACTCGGTTTCTTTGGCTTTCATTCGCAGCTTCTTGTCCTTAAGGCGAGCAATCTCAACGGCTAACTCGTACGTAGCCGGGAATCTACCTTTCACCTTCTCCTTGAGAAGCGGCCATAAGCCATGCGTGAACCGATCTTTTTTTAGAAATCGGGTGCAGCTTCCCCCCTAGCCAGTGACTCAACCCACCGTTCCCACAAATCCACAAATTTGGACTCATAGGTGGAATATTTTAAAAGACCCTCTTGCTTCAAGTCTCTCAACTTGTCCCACAACTTTTCTGAAGTGGTACCTCCCCCAAAGCGCCTCTTAAAAGCGGTTTTTAAGGGTTCCCAGTCATCCTTGGTTGCTTGTGGAAGTGCATTGTACCATGATCTAGCTTCTAGCTTCATGAGATGCTTAAAGATTCTAACCCGGGATTCATCCGTATCTTTGTTGCTCACTACACATGCTACTTCAAAGTCATCTAGGAAGTCTGTTACCAAATCCTCCCCCTTCTTTCCTTTAAATGTTGGAAATGCTACACTTGCCATGATTACTGAGAGAGAGCTAGAAAGACACACTGCTTAACTTGCAAAAGTTTTTTTTCTTCTTTACAAGGAGGCGTGTATACCCTCTTATACTAGGACATAGATTAAAACTTCAAACGGTACATTGCCTTGTACCAAAGGTAAGACAAATGGTTGATCTAATGCTCCTTCTATTTTGTAGAGCTCCTTCCATTGTGTTGTTGTGGGTTGGTTGTAGGTTGCGGACATGGTTTCGACCTTCTCCTTCTTCTTCTTGGCACTTGGCCTATGTATATCCACTGGGTTTGGCGTGTTGGTTGACTCTCCCACTGCAAATCGATTACCATTACGCCTGGCACTCAAGCTTCGATGGAGATGCGGAGTTCGTCTAGTTGTGCTTGGAGCTCTTCTTCTTCAGTCGTCTAATTAGCAAATCCTGCTATCCATTCATCCATTCACAATAGTTTAGGGGTTTCAGTCTTGTAAACTGAAGGGTTTCATGAAAAGATCCTCAGTGGGGGCACCAAATGACGGGAGCAAAGCGAACCCCGAACCCCGACGGCCTCTAAAACACCGGGGACCGAATGGCGCGCCTCGAGCCTGTCATGGTAAAGCAAACAGGGGGCACCACCTAGCTTCAGCGGCTAGGACGCAAACAACACACCACCATAACAAAGTTTTCATCCAAGAGAGATGGATGCTTGGGAGTAATGATGAAAAGGAAAGGGAATGAGATCAAGTGAGAGAGAGAGAGAGAGAGTGAGGGAGGGGGTATAGCGGCTTAGTACTTAGGCATCACAAAAGGATGGCGAATCCGCACACCCTTCACATATACACAAGCTCACTCCAAAACACAAGACTAGGTGGCGATTCCGCACACCTCACATGGGCAAAACATTGCAAGAAAACATACTCACAAAACCTCAAGCTTTATTTAGAGAATTAGGCGATGAAATGGGGAGCATAGGGTAGTGGAATGAGAAGGGAGAGAGTGGTAGAGCACATGGCGGATAGGTGGGAGTTGATGGCGAAGACTCGCACGAGGATTATGGCCATCATCCTTCATTTAGTTGCCCTTCATCTTCCATAGCCAAGGGTGTAGAGGTCATGCTCAAGACAAGCATGGTGATTGCGGTGATGGTGATGGTGTGGGTGTGTGTGTGTGCACTAGGCACACACAGTGCATAGTGTGTTCTTTGGTGATGTTGTGTGTTTTTGTGTGATGGTGATCCCTCTTTATATAGGGGAGGAGGGGGGAGAAATTCTAGAATTTAGAAATGAAGAAATCATTATCTACATAGGCCATGTGACTGTGGGCCCCACTTGTCTGGCTGTGTGTATATGTGCCAGAACAGCAGTCTCATGAGAGAGAGAGACTAAGAGAGAGAGATGGGTTGATGAAAAAAAGTGAGAGGTGACATGGAGAATAAAGTAATTACAAGAGGGGAGACAGGGGAGTGTGTTCAGAGGTGAATCTGTGTGCAGATGTGTGTGAACACAAGAAAAATCTGGTAACCACCGGGGGGGATGGGTCTGTGGGCACCTTTTTCAGTGAAACTGATTGTGTGTGAGTGTGGGGGAGGTTATTTAGCTACAAGACAAGAGACATGGCGCCCTTTAGAGAGAGAGGGGGGTATTTGGGTCATGGGATATGATAGGAGAGAGAAAGAGGGGGTGGGGTATACTATTTTGGAAGATAGGGTAAGTTGCATGTGAGTTGGTGCATTATTGGTGAGTTATAATGCATTATTGGTGAGAGGTGGGGTAGCTTGAGGGGAGAGAGAAAGGAGAAAGGACAAGGGGAAGAGAGAGGGGGTTGACCTTTTGAGTGGAGGATAGGAAAAGGGACACACGGCGGGGCAACAGTGGAGAAAAAGGAGGCAAGGTGGGGATGGGCTACCCCGCAGGCATGAGGTGGCTTATTTTACCTTTCTTATATATTTACATAATCATACTTTATTTTTTTATTACTTTTTCCAATGCTTTTTATCACTCCCTCCCTAAGAGAGGGTTTTCATGGGGTGGTGACGAGTGAAGAGGGGTATGGGAGCTTGGCTTGTGAAAATCCCCCATCAATGTATTTGGTGTGATAGTACAGACCATGTAAGAAGGGATTGTGATGATTTTAGTGATGCTTTGTCAAAAGATGTTGTCTTTTTTAAGGAGGGTAAAATCCACTTAAGAGAGACAGGTCTACCCTTGAGAACTAACTTTGGGAAGGGGGGAATGCAAACCTTAGTTGAAGATATGGCAACCAAGCATGCCACCTCTTCAGTTGAGGCAACTACTTATGGAGTAAAAATTGAGCATTTTTGTGATGAAGAGGTGAGTGACCATCATGGTCAAATTTGGCCAAATGTCATGCAATTAGCTAAAAAGGGAAAGCTTACAAAAGAGATGTACATGAAGCAGGTGATTGCATACGTCTAGAAACAGGATGGAATGATCCAGTGGACTCATTGTCAGTGCATGCCTACATTACAAAATGCCAACAAAATGAGGCAATTGTAGAAGAGAAGCGCAGACGTGAGAATGCTGATGAAGGACCATCAAAAAGAGCTTCTAGAACTGGGGGAAGAAGTGACTCAATTCCTTCTCAAACACCCTCAACAAAAGGAGCATCATCTCCACCTGAAGTACTCATGGAGGAGTCTACAACAGGAAAGAAGAAAGAGCCAACAAAAGGTAAGACAAAAGGCCCAACTTATAAACTACAATCTGATATTGAGGTTGCTACAGATTTTAGTGATGCTTTGTCAAAAGATGTTGTCTTTTTTAAGGATGGTAAAATCCACTTAAGAGAGACAGGTCTACCCTTGAGAACTAACTTTGGGAAGGGGGGAATGCAAACCTTAGTTGAAGATATGGCAACCAAGCATGCCACCTCTTCAGTTGAGGCAACTACTTATGGAGTAAAAATTGAACATTTTTGTGATGAAGAGGTGAGTGACCATCATGGTCAAATTTGGCCAAATGTCATGCAATTAGCTAAAAAGGGAAAGCTTACAAATGAGATTCTACATGAAGCTAGTGATTGCCATAAATGGACCCTATTTTGATGAATTTTTTACACAAGGTTCCAATCCGAATTGGAAAACGATTTAAAAATAAAAATCGTAGCTAATGAGCTGAAGTTTTTGCCCATATTTTTATTTTTTTATTTGGAGCTACGGTTGAGGAGATATGATCAAAATACTGGACCCTAGTCTGCCCACATCATGCAGGGGCAGCTCATTTCCAACTTTTCCAATTCCTGTTCACACTGGCTCCTCTCTTCTTGTGTAAACCCTTGGGGGTTCCCTTCACCTATAAAAGGGGACCTCTTCTTCCTTGGAAGGAACTCAAGCATTTAAGCCATTGATGAGAGGAATTCATGAGGGAGTGAGTAGTAACGCCTAATTGTACTTAGCCATTAACATAAGCCCAAGCCTACACTTTTTCCTAGAAGAAGACTAGCCATTCTTGCAACAAGCTAACCTTGGAAGATCAACTCTAATCAAAGAAGGTCTTACACTTGGTGTATCAATCAAAGTGGAATTCTCCACTCTTCTTCTCTCTCCATCAAAAATGGTGTCGAAGGGTTTGTCAAGTAATATGTATTCTACATTGATGTTTTCTTGATTTCTTGTTGTTTTATTTTTCATCTCTAATCCAACATATATATATATATATATCTAATCTCATCTCTTTAACCAAATCTATCTCTTTCACTCTTAGTAATTCATCCTCTCTACAAATTTTAGGTTCTCTTTGCTACAGATACATCTCTCCCCGCAGTATCCTTATTGCCTACGGGCAAGAATAGGGCTTGGGAGGGAAACTTCTCATATCTTCTCTTCTCTCATATCTACATTTCTCACATACTATCCTAGATGAATAACCCACATGATGATAATTTCTATCGCTTTCACTCTGTACGATCTATTAGAATTAACGTATGGATTAGCCGTAAAATACACTTTCAACAACGTATAGTGTTTCTCTTTGGCCCAGAAAGGCTCAATGAAATACTTATATCACCGGATCCCATCATACTACCTCTCATAGACTATAACTTTTATTTTGACGTAAGCGTAGTTATCTTGCTATGAACCAAGAGGATTTGTACACACAATTAATCCCAATCACTAGACAAAATATATATATTATGGTAAGCATAAAACTACAATTCCAAAGAACAATTCGTAGCCTATTTGGCCAGCCAAAATTGAATGCCATTAACTCATCTGTTAACCCTTTCATATTACCCATGATACGATATGACCATAGCCTTGATGTTTTCATCGTTGTGTTATTTTGACATTTTCTTTTGTGTTCTTTCTTTCTGCGTGTGAGTGCAAGAGAGAATGGGTGGGCTTCTTTGATTGTACTTCTTTCCAAACCCTAGTCTTCATGGCATCTATGGTTTAACTCCTTCATATAGTTTTTGTCGAGTTCTCTCACAAACTCTCACAGCCATAAGCCCGGTGCTTTCCTGGTAAGACCGCAAATTTCTCGACATATTTTTGGTGAACCCGACGCGAATCTGCTAGGGTGAGAGTTTGTGGGTAACCATGGGTGATCATGTTGACCAACAGGGTATGCATTTTGACCCAGCAACAATGCAAATGTTTCAAGAATTTGCAATGTTTATGCAACAACAACATGCTACTGAAAGAAGGGAGATTTCAGCAACGAAGGCCATACAAGCGGTCGTCAACAGAATGGATCAGTTCAATGGCAAAGATGTAACCAAGTACTTACGCGAGTATGTGAAGGAGATGGAGCTGCATCGCGTGTCAGAAGGTGAGATGATTCAAAGATTTGAGCTAGTTGTTGCTCCAGAAATTAGGGAGCATGTTAGGGCAATTAAAGATGGGCATGGGAGAAATTGGGAAGAACTCAAAGTAGCTTTAAAGGAGGAATATTTCATGGAGGACTCTGAGAGAGTGACCAAAAGGACATTCTTAGAATGGGTAGTCAAGCCAAAGCAAGGACTATCAATAACAGAACTACTTAGGGAATTTGAGCGGCGCTATGCACAACTCACAAGGACAGAAAGGGCCACACTAGATGCAGAGAAGACAGATCTTTTCTTACAAGCTGCAGGTAAAGAGTTTCAAGAAAATTTGGAGCTTCTTCTTGAAGATAAAGATGCTGAGCAAGGACTAAAGACCGACTGGAATGAGGTTGAAGGTGCTGTCTCACTGCTTGCCAAACGACAAAGAGAAGGGACAAGATGGTAGTAAACACTACAAGTCCTTCCACCTCAACTTCTGACAAAATGGTAAAGCCTACTTTTATCGCTCCTAAGTTTGATGAGTCCATGCTAGATGAGCTTGTGAAGGGAATGCGTGACTTGAAGGTGAAGTTTGCAAAGCTTGAAGAAAAAGGCCAACCATCAGGGCCACTTCCTAGGCAAAGACAACAGCCCAAAGAAGGGTTTGTTAATAGATGTATTTGGTGTGATAGTACAGACCATGTAAGAAGGGATTGTGATGATTTTAGTGATGCTTTGTCAAAAGATGTTGTCTTTTTTAAGGATGGTAAAATCCACTTAAGAGAGACAGGTCTACCCTTGAGAACTAACTTTGGGAAGGGGGGAATGCAAACCTTAGTTGAAGATATGGCAACCAAGCATGCCACCTCTTCAGTTGAGGCAGCTACTTATGGAGTAAAAATTGAACATTTTTGTGATGAAGAGGTGAGTGACCATCATGGTCAAATTTGGCCAAATGTCATGCAATTAGCTAAAAAGGGAAAGCTTACAAAAGAGATTCTACATGAAGTAGGTGATTGCATACGTCTAGAAACAGGATGGAATGATCCAGTGGACTCATTGTCAGTGCATGCCTACATTACAAAATGCCAACAAAATGAGGCAATTGTAGAAGAGAAGCGCAGGCGTGAGAATGTTGATGAAGGACCATCAAAAAGAGCTTCTAGAACTGGGGGAAGAAGTGACTCAATTCCTTCTCAAACACCCTCAACAAAAGGAGCATCTCCACCTGAAGTACTCATGGAGGAGTCTACAACAGGAAAGAAGAAAGAGCCAACAAAACGTAAGACAAAAGGCCCAACTTATAAACTACAATCTGATATTGAGGTTGCTACAGATTTAAAGAAAGTCTTGGAGGAAAGGATCTTGAATAGAAAGATTGAGTTTACTCTGGGAGAAGTTCTTGGCATTGCAAAGCATGAATTCCATGAGGAGATCATTGACAGCATCAAGAGGAAGAGGCAAACCCTTGTTGAAGTTTCTCGTCCACAGGTTGAAGGGGAAACCTCAAAGACACAAGGGATGCAACCCCAAAATAAGGAGAATGATGGAGCTGTGGTAGGATGCTACCAATCTAGTGGGAGAGTGAAGCAAGTGCATTTCTCAAATGATGATGAAGAAGTTGAAGATATTCCTAGGAGTTACTATTCACGAAGTCATTGGGCAAGGGCTACTACAGAAACTTTGGTCAAGGTAGGTGATCTTGAAGAGCCATTTGTTGCCTTGATTGACCATGGTTCAGAAATAAACATAATGTCAAAGAGTATCTACAACAAGTGCAAATGGCCGATGGACACAGATCATGGCTGGATGGTAAAAGTGGCAAACAACTCATCCGGTGAATTGTATGCAGCATGTCCAGGTGTGAAGGTAACAATAGGTGATGTAAAGATTGACCAAAACTTCTTTGTACAGGATACATCTTCATATCATCTCATCCTTGGACAACCCTACATTGTGGGAGTTCGAATGGAAACAAAGGTAATGGATGATGGTTCAGCATATGCTAGGATACGTAGTAAAGATGGTAAACGAGCTGTCCAATTTCTCACAGTTTGTGTGAACCATGAAAGAAATCGTGACAACCTCAGAGAACATCCTCTACCAAAGGTGAGCAAAGAGTTTCATGATCATAGAGAAATGATGGGTTTTGGCCAAGTACCATTGTAAAGCGGGATTACAATGGTACAGAAAGAAAAAGGGTCTCGCCTCATCCAAAAATAGGTGAAGCGTTTTCAACGAGCTCCTTGGTAACAAAGAATGGATCAGTATGTTTTACAAAACTTGAAGATTTGAAGAGATATGAGAGGCAATATGTACATAATATACAAATAGGCATGAAAAAGAGTGGGTTGCTAAAGCCTACTGAAAATGTTTTGGGTTTGTGTGAACAAGTTTCTTTTGTAGATACTATGGGTGAGCTTGATGCTATAATGAGGTCTAGTTTGCATCTTGAAAATGAAGTTGTGGAAGTTTGCTCTATGGAAATGTATCAAGTAATAGAAGCCTTTAAAGAAAGCCAAACAGTTGGCCCAGAAGTCCATGTTGAAACTAAATACAAGAGTGTAGCAAAGAAGGTGAAACCAGTAGCTTCACCCTTACCACCCAACAACAGGAAAAGATTGAACAGGCTTCTTTACAACCAAGTTTGCGGAATCCTAAAAAGATCGGGCATACCTTCACAAAGGAGTCCTTTCAAGAGTTGCAGATTGGTTGCGAGGAGTTTCTAACACAGGAGGAGACAAAGTGCTTCAAAGAAATGCTTTCAAAGCATGGTAAGGCTTTTGCATTTGAGCCACATGAGATAGGATGTGTTGATCCTTATATTGTAGCTCCTATGGTAATTTTCACAATACCTCATGTGCCTTGGAATCTGCGGCCTATTCTGGTTCCAAAGGCTCATTTGCCAAAGTTAGTAGAGCTACTGAATGAGAAAATCAAAATGGGAATCTTGGAGCCTTCTTGTGCTCCATACTCAAACAGGTGGTTCACAGTTTCGAAGAAGAATGGTTCTCTACGCTTCATCCAAGATATGCAACCAGTGAACAAGGTGACAATTAGAAATGTAGGTACAGGTCCAATTGTCGATGAGTTTGCAAAAGCATTTGCAGGGAGGGCAATCTACTCAATGGGGGATCTCTACTCAGGATATGATCAATTTCAGCTTGCAATCCAAAGCAGAGACTTGACAGCCATGAGGACACCTTTGGGTTTGGTAAGGATGTGTACCTTGCCATAGGGAGCAACCAACTCGGTTGCACATATGATGAATGGGATGAATAAGGTCTTACGTGACTTTATTCCTCAAATCACAATGCCTTTCATTGATGATTTGCCTATCAAAGGATGTGAAGAAAGTGACAAAGATGAAGCTTTGGATCTCAAGGGATGTCGCAGGTTTGTGGTAAATCACATAAATGATTGTGATAAAATTTTGTCTAGGTTGGAAGAAGTGAATCTTACATTGTCAGGGAAAAAGTCTATGTTTGGTGTCAAAGAAGTGCTCATTGTGGGGCACATGTGCGGGCCATATGGTAGGAAACCTTTTCCATCAAAGGTAGATGCCATCCAAAGAATGAAAGAAACATGCACTAGTATCGCTGAGGTTAGAAGGTTTCTGGGAGCATGTGTCTTCTATGTTATTTGGATTCCACATTATGCACATGTAGCTGATCCTCTTTATCAGCTGCTTAGAAAAAATCAAAAGTTTAAATGGACAGAAGCACATGTAAAATCCATGAAAAAGATAAAGGAGTTACTCCAGTCAGCAACGACTTTGAGAAAGGTAGACTATGAGTGTCAAAGGCCAGTGATTGTGACAGTAGATACCAGTCCTACAGGGATTGGATGGGCAATAGGGCAAGATGACAAAGAAGGACACATGTATGTGGTAAGATTTGGAGCAAAGGTACTAAGTGCTCGCCAAAGAAACTATCCACAGATAAAGAGAGAGTTATGGGGTATGGTTACAGCCTTGAAAAGTGGGAAAGAGTACCTAATTGGTGCATGTGTGGTTGTAGAAACAGATTGTCTACCACTTCTTGGGATGATTACAAGCTGCTCAACACCAGACATTGCTATGTTGCGGTAGATTGCTTACATTAAGTCCTTAAATCCCGAGTTTAAGCACATTGCAGGTAAAGACAATACAGTGGCAGATATGCTATCAAGGGCAAGGTATGAAGATGAGTCACAAATGATTGATGAGGGAGATGATGTAGGCACAAAATTCTATTCTATCTCTCATGTCAAAGGTAACAATGTCTGCATGACTAATTCACTTGAATTGTTCTTGAAAGATCTTTATGAAGGTGATTGGCTTTCTATTGGAAGGTACTTGAGTACTCTAACAAAACAGGATGATTGGTCTGAACAAGAATTCAAGAGGATACGTAGGAAAGCATATGGGTACTTTTTGAGGGATGGTTACTTGTGGAAGCATCCTAAACAAAAGGGTGCTACACCACAATGGGTTATATGTAAAAAAGAGACTCAAGTACAGCTCATGCAAGAGTTTCATGAGAGTCTATGGGCTGGACACAGGGGTGTGTGGGCAACCTTCTCCAAGTTGAAAGAAAAATACTGGTGGAAGGGTATGTATAAAGATGTATCTCAGTTTGTAGAGTCATGTGTAACTTGTCAAATGTATTCAAATGTTCGACATTGTGATGGATTGCACCCTACATATCCACTAGCAATGCACTATAAATGGGTTGTGGATCTAGTCACGATGCCTTTAGGACTCTGGCAGATGAGATACTTGGTTCTTGCACGAGAGGACCTAACTAACCAGGTTGAAGGAAGAGCATTAAGAGCTAAGACCACAAAAGCTATGTGAAAATTCCTTCTTGATGAGGTGATTTGCCGTTATGGTTGTGTGGAAAAAATCACTGCAGATCGAGGTGAACTGGATGCCGAAGAAGCAAGGGAGTTATTTTCTAGATTAGGGATCAAGCTTTCTCTTACTACAGCTTACAACCCTGAAGGCAATGGAAAGAGTGAAAGAGGGCATCCTCCTATCATCAAAGCTTTGGCCAAGGCTTGCGAAGGAAGAGTTGGTGAGTGGCCAAAATTGTTACCATATGCGTTATGGGCTGATCGTACAACACATAGCTCAGTAACTGGCTACATGCCTACGGAGCTAATGCATGGTCAAAAGCCAATGATGTTGTTTGAGGATACAATTCCCACACGGAATGTACTACCTTGGCAAGAGGGGCTTAGTAGGGAAGCTCTCCTTGCACTGCGTATAAGGCAACTAGAGAGAAGACCTGGAGACATTGAAGCTGCAAAAGAACGACTCAAAAATGCAAGGTTGAAAAACAAGGACTATTTTGATAAGCAACATCGACTCAGGAGCAAAGCAATTGACAAAGGTGACTGGGTTTTAGTGTATGATAGTAGCCTTGATAACCAGCACACAGTCATGCGTAAGTTCTCAAAAAGATGGTTTGGACCGTATGTTGTAAAGCATGTGCATGAAAATGCTACTTACAGCTTGTCTGAACTAGATGGTACAGAAGTAAAGATTCCCATTGCAGGAAAAAGGATTAAAATGTTTAAGAGAAGAGGAGACAATGATCTAGCTTGAAGATATGGATGAGGAAGAAGAGAAAAATACAGGTGAAGATCAAAGTGAACATGAAGCTCTGGAATCATCCAGTGAAGAAGAAGACAAGGAAGATGTACAAGAGGTCTATTCTTACAAAGAGATAATGTGGCACATACTGGAGGATGTGCAGGTTTAGAGGGGGTGGATGTCGTGTTGTGACACATACATAGTGGGAACGCATGCTACAAGATCTATCTTGTATTTTTTTAGATACATAATTATATTTCCTATAGTGTACATATGCATATTTAAGTATAATAATAAGCCTTCTATCTCATCCTATTATTTTTCTCAAGGGTAACATATCCTTACTTTACCATCAGAAAATACTAAGGAAAAAGCATCAATAGCTCCGCCTCTTTAACTTGGGGCAAAAAGCATTGATTATTTATTTTTACTATTTCATTATCATCTCACACCCTAGCTAGATCCTATATCTAGGGTAAACTCCAATATATATATATTCTATGTATTTTTTATACTTTTCTTATATTTCTTTTTAAATAGCTACTAGGAGGGAATCAAATCATAGTGGGACACTAGGTGGCATAATTTCAAAGATACACTTATTTTAATGCATTATTGCAATCATGATTACAAAACTTTGTCAAGCAGCAATGTCACGCTTTCATATGGCATGAGGTGTCCTTTGGAATTAAATGAAAGTCTAGGCTAAGGAGACCACATGAAGACTTTTGCTGCCATAAATGGACCCTATTTTGATGAATTTTTTACACAAGGTTACAATCCGAATTGGAAAATGATTTTAAAATGAAAATCGTAGCTAATGAGCTGAATTTTCTGCCCATATTTTTACTTTTTTATTTGGAGCTACGGTTGAGGAGATATGATCAAAATACTGGACCCTAGTCTGCCCACATCATGCAGGGGCAGCTCATTTCCAACTTTTCCAATTCCTGTTCACACTGGCTCCTCTCTTCTTGTGTAAACCCTTGGGGGTTCCCTTCACCTATAAAATGGGACCTCTTCTTCCTTGGAAGGAACTCAAGCATTTAAGCCATTGATTTGAGGAATTCATGAGGGAGTGAGTAGTAACGCCTAATTGTACTTAGCCATTAACATAAGCCCAAGCCTACACTTTTTCCTAGAAGAAGACTAGCCATTCTTGCAACAAGCTAACCTTGGAAGATCAACTCTAATCAAAGAAGGTCTTACACTTGGTGTATCAATCAAAGTGGAATTCTCCACTCTTCCTCTCTCTCCATCAATAATGGTGTCGAAGGGTTTGTCAAGTAAGATATATTCTACATTGATGTTTTCTTGATTTCTTGTTGTTTTATTTTTCATCTCTAATCCAACATATATATATATATATCTAATCTCATCTCTTTAACCAAATCTATCTCTTTCACTCTTAGTAATTCATCCTCTCTACAAATTTTAGGTTCTCTTTGCTACAGGTACATCTCTCCCCGCAGTATCCTTATTGCCTACGGGCAAGAATAGGGCTTGGGAGGGAAACTTCTCATCTCTTCTCTTCTCTCATATCTACATTTCTCACATACTATCCTAGATGAATAACCCACATGATGATAATTTCTATCGCTTTCACTCTGTACGATCTATTAGAATTAACGTATGGATTAGCCGTAAAATACACTTTCAACAACGTATAGTGTTTCTCTTTGGCCCAGAAAGGCTCAATGAAATACTTATATCACCGGATCCCATCATACTACCTCTCATAGACTATAACTTTTCTTTTGACGTAAGCGTAGTTATCTTGCTATGAACCAAGAGGATTTGTACACACAATTAATCCCAATCACTAGACAAAATATATATATTATGGTAAGCATAAAACTACAATTCCAAAGAACAATTCGTAGCCTATTTGGCCAGCCAAGATTGAATGCCACTAACTCATCTGTTAACCCTTTTATATTACCCATGATACGATATGACCATAGCCTTGATGTTTTCATCGTTGTGTTATTTTGACATTTTCTTTTGTGTTCTTTCTTTCTGTGTGTGAGTGCAAGAGAGAATGGGTGGGCTTCTTTGATTGTACTTCTTTCCAAACCCTAGTCTTCATGGCATCTATGGTTTAACTCCTTCATATAGTTTTTGTCGAGTTCTCTCACAAACTCTCACAGTCATAAGCCTGGTGCTTTCCTGGCAAGGCCGCAAATTTCTCGACAGCGTAGAAACTTGTGTGTAGCAAAAAATAGCATGAACATAGTGAGAAGTTTATTAGAATAGATTCCTAATGAGATTAACAAGAGTGCTTGGGTGGAGAGCAACAAAAAGTATAACATCTAGTTAGATAACATGATCAATACTTCAAAATAGACAGAAATTAAGCTATTGACAACAATTGAGGACCGGATTTACATGGAGCTGGTCCCCCCTCCAAAAGGCTTTGTATTATGGTTTCTCCCATCAAGAGAGACATTCTACAATACAATTCTTTGTGTTCCTTCAATACTAGCTAGTGCAATGAAAATGGAAACTTCAAGCACTAAGAAAAAAACTTATTAAACACAACATCAATTCCCTCAAGGTCTCAGAACCAAGACCTCACACACCTTTGAAGATGGTGAGAGCTAGCGGGGTATGAGAGTAGATTGAGGGGAAGGAGTAGTATTACGAGAAAGATGTACATCTCCTCACATAATCACTCATATTAGCATAGTGTAGCTTAGTAATTAGCATGGTAGAGGAGATGAGTATGCATTGAAACTTGGCTCTTGGTTGGATTTTCATCACAAAGCCAAGAGTTGTTGGTGTAGGCTTCCCTTCTCACAAGCTTGGAGTAGGTGATAAGCTTTCCATTAAAGCTTGAGAAGGAGAGAGGGAGTCTTCTTACTCCACACATGGACTAGTGTGAGTGTGTATGCAATAATGCATTGAGAAAATTAGCCCCCTCTCTCTCTTGGTCGACCCCTCTTGCTATTTGCTCATGCTCACACCCTCCTACTGGACCTCTCCAGGCTTAGCCAATGGAACTTCAAGAGCATAAGTCATAGCCTTCTGATTTGGAAGTCTTAATGGGCTGAACCTTAGGGTCTTTTAAGACCATTGTTGCACATTTCTCTTTTGCAAATGGCCCCCCCTTTGGATCTCTATTTTCCCTCCTTTGGATCCCTACTGTGGCCGGTCTGCCAGCTTAAC
This sequence comes from Adiantum capillus-veneris, assembly GCF_014529385.1. NCBI lineage: Eukaryota > Viridiplantae > Streptophyta > Polypodiopsida > Polypodiales > Pteridaceae > Adiantum > Adiantum capillus-veneris. The sequence goes on along the minus strand of NC_140933.1, from coordinate 60,819,252 downwards.
CAATATTCTAGCTTTTTCTCCCCTGGCAGTTCCCCATATTAAATGATTAGTTTAACATGAGAAAATCATTTAGGAGAATTAGATATTCGTTATTATGAAAATGTGTTTAGTAAATTTTTTGCTCTTTGTAGTAGCACCTTGCATCAATTCTTTAAGCTCCATTGGTAGATCACTCAAAGGAAGCAATTTGACTTTTCTTGATAAGCAACAATACTTACCTATAAATTTTCATATAGAACTATCTTCAACCTTCCAAGCACATGCACCACAAAAGGAGCACCCAAAATTTAATCCACCCACGTTGTGGAAGAAGCATTTTCCATGGTGCAAGGAAAGCATAGAGTCATGCTTCAAGATTGTTGCATTTGGATAAATGCAACGAATAGTTAGACAATAATGCTCAATTTTAAGGAATCCTCCTTCTTCAAAAACAATGCAAGGATGTTGTTGGCCCTGGCCTCCCGATTGACACTTCCAATAATGGAAGGTACTTCTAAAGGTCTAGTACTTTGAGCGTATGTAGTACAGTTTTCAATATGCATAGCCATTGCATCCATTTGTTGACCGTCATGGCTTAAATGCATGATATTCACACAATCCCCTAAAATACCCAATGGGATCCGTTGGAAAGATCGTCGAGCCCTAGCCAGTGCTGTTTCTCGCCTAGATTTTTGAGTAACGTTGCATAGTCTAGCTCAATGTGCGTGTCCTAGGGACAAAACCCATGGTCCGGACACCATTTGTGTGGAATATAAAATTTTAAAGACTAATCACTTAGGGAGGCTAATTTAACAACAACCAAAATGTTGTCAATACAAAGATCACTTGCATCTATGTCCCTTTCCTCCCTCCTCTCGCTACCTCTCCCTTTGTCTTTCTATCCCTCCCTATATCTTTTCATGTTTTAATTTCTATTTATGTCCTATATATCTTACCCCTATAACCTTCTCCCCTCCCATCCTCTCTCTCTCTCTCTCACACACACACACACACACACACACACACACACACACACACACACACACACACACACACACACATTGTGCTTCTCATTGTGCTTTTCATGCATGTGTTCATGGGGCGGGGGGGGGGGGGGGGAGAGAGAGAGAGAGAGAGAGAGAGAGAGAGAGAGAGAGAGACAGAATTTCTACAATGATAAATTGAAGTTTTGCTACATCTCATTACTCCAAAAAAATTTACATTCTAGGATAAGATGCCATAACACCCCCCGTGCGTTACGCATGACAATACGACTAAGTCTTTTATCAATGGCATTCAAGCGATTAATTGTAAGTTTTAAGGTCTTCATCTTAGACCTTAAATCTGTTACGTGTGCTTTTAGATCTTCAACTTGATCCTTGTGTTCTTTAAAGGTCCTAATCTCAAACCCCAAACCTACTACATGTTCTTTCATGGCTTCAACTTGGTCCTTGTGCTCTTTGAAGCACAAAGAAAATTGTTGCACAATGTCATGCTGAAAATTCTCCATGAATGTATAAAGTTCATACTAGTTGATTTCCAAACATGCAGTTTCATCCTTGATACCCTGCAATTCTAAAATCACCTCCTCTCAACAAGTGATGTAGTCTTCTTCACCTTGAACTTGTCTACAAACCTTATGTAAGAAGTTTCTACACTCTTATAGCTTCGTTGCGTTCACAAAAGCCTTGAATGATTTGTAAACGCTTTGAAGGACCCTTGCAATTCAATTGCCCCCTGATCTAGCCAATTGTTTTGCGGCTCGCACGCTATTGCACTCTGGGGGTACTGTAGGCATGATGACTTCTTCATTTACCTCATGATCTCCTTGGAAAACATTTCCACAGCTAGACGAATGGCTATCCATCACTGAAAGAGAATAAATGCACCAATTTAATTGCAAGTGATCATGAAAATGTATGTTGGTACCAACATGGATCGTTAAGTAGAAACAAATTGCAAATAAATTATAAACAAGTAAACAAATTATGATTGAGTATAAACCTACTCATGAGATGCATATAACATGGATATATAGGTGTCTTGTGATTGTAGAGATTCACCTACTTCTCTCCCTGACTTCATAAAGCACAAAAAGTGCTTGAGGAGATTCCTGAGAGAGAGAGAGAGAGAGAGAGAGAGAGAGAGAGAGAGAGAGAGAGAGAGAGAGAGAGAGAGAGAGAGAGAGAGAGGATATATATATTGCAAAATGGGATAAATAGAAAATTAGATAAATAAACAAATATATATATAGAGAGAGTTATTATCCATGAAAGTTAGAGAGAGAGGGAGAGGATACGTATGTTGAAAAATGGGATAAATAAATAAATAAATAAATAAAAAAAAAATATATATATATAGAGAGAGAGTTATTATCCATGAAAGACAGGAAGCTCCTCAATCACTTTTTGTGCTTTATGAAGTGCACCATATTTGGCATACATGTCGACCAAGGTTATTGTGTAATTCCACACGCCTTTCACTCGACTTAAGCCCCATTGTCTAGGGCTCAAAACAAACTTTTTTCCAAAAACTTTGCAAACCTACATATGACAAATTTGAGAGGTAAATTATCTAAATTTGAAATGTTTACACTAAATTACACTAAAGTTTTCTATATTTTATAAACAAATAAACAAATTATAATTGAGTATAAACCTAGTCGTGAGATGCATATAACATGGATGTATAGGTGTCTTGTGATTGTAGAGATTCACCTACTTCTCTCCTTGACCACTTCATAAAGCACAAAAAGTGCTTGAGGAGCTTCTTGTCTCACACACACACACACACACACACACACACACACACACACACAGAGGATACATATATTGCAAAATGGGATAAATAAATAAATTATATATATATATATATATATATAAACATATATATTTACACACATATATATAGAGAGAGAGAGTTATTATCCATGAAAGTCAGAGAGAGAGAGAGGATACAAATATTGCAAAATGGGATAAATTTAAAAAAAATAAAAAAATAAAAAAATATATATATATAGAGAGAGAGAGAGAGAGTTCTTATCCATGAAAGTCAAAGAGAGAGGGAGAGGATACATATATTGCAAAATGGGATAAATATATATATATAGATAGATAGATAGATAGATAGATAGAGAGAGAGAGAGAGAGAGAGAGAGAGAGAGAGAGAGAGAGAGAGAGAGAGAGAGAGAGAGAGACATTATCCCATGAAAGACAAGAAGCTTCTCAAGCACTTTTTGTGCTTTATGAAGTGCACCATATTTGGCATACATGTCGACCAAGGTAATTGTGTAATACCACATGCCTTTCACTCAACTTAAGCCCCATCGTCCAGGGCTCAAAACAAACTTTTTTCCAAAAACTTTGCAAACCTACATATGAGAAATTTCAAAGGTAAATTATCTAAATTTTATTTTTTTACACTAAAATACACTAAGGTTTTCTATATTCTATAAGTTTTCTCACCTTGAATTTGAAAATTTCAGAGGTAAATCTCAAAATTTGTAGGTGAGATTACACTTTTCTTCAAGGTGCAAGTGTACATGATTGCATCTGGAGAGACGCCCTCTCTCTGAAGCATCTCGACCCTCACTCTGTTGGACATATTGTGTAATCAATACACTCCATGGGACAACATTGCAAACATGAAGCTTGTCAAAGACCCATTGCACTCTTCCTCTCCATTTTGCTTGTGTAGCGGATGTTGCTGCTTTCTTGGTGCTGCTTTGTTGATTGCATCTAGATAGACACCCTCGCTTGGAATATATATGCTGAAAACATCCCTAATCTTCTTGACCAAGTTGGGCATATCCCACAATCAATGCATTGCAAGAGATGCATCCTCAAATGCTTGCTTTATGAAGTGCACCACATATATTTGGCATACATGTAGTCGACCAAACCACTTGTGTAATGCCGCATGTCCTCAAGGTGCAAGTGTGCTAGGCTTCAAAGGCGAAAGGTTGCAGTCTTCACAATCAACTCTGTGTGCCCCCCCCCCCCTCTCTCTCTTTCTCTCTCTACTTAGCTGCAATTTTGCCATGCTACACTGCATCACCTGAGCCTTTCACTCAATTTAAGGTTAGAGTATACTAAACTTAGGTGTCTTGTGATCATAGAGATTCATGGAATATGTTTCAAAGCATTACTTGAAAACTGGACTCCTGGGGGAGGTGAGGCGACTTGGAAGAATGAGCGGAAGATGGAGTTGATGCAGAAGGTACCAATTCAAATTGTGAGAGCTGCTGAGCTTTGGCCAACAATGTTGTAGTGCACCAAAGGACGAAGACAAAGCGTGCGGACTCTGAACCAAATCCATCATCTAATTTCACGACCTGCTAATCAAATGTTTTACACAACAAAAAAATCCATGGACTAGCAGTGTAACAATTCGGCCCCGCTACAAACATATAATATTCCTTTCCATTTTTTACATTATTTTTCTCTATTTTGGGGCTCCTTTTCCTCTTGACCTACCATAAACGTTTTTTTAAACTAAATTATAGCAGGGCTGGCAGCGGCGTTGGTCGCATGGGCAACTGAAAAAAATCATAGCATGGGCTCGCAACAGCGTCAGCAGGTTTGGGTTGTCACCGTCTACATCATGGCCTGGTCAAGAGCATGTGGATGTACGTGCTTGAGCGAGTGGGCACACGGTGTTGTAGGTTGGGCACTGTGTCGCATGGCGCTTCTCACTGGCTGACGCAACGGTGGAGTTTGGGCTTGCAGCGGTGACGGCAACAACATACCTGGAGCCGTGAGGGCAACATAGAGAGAGAGAGAGAGAGAGAGAGAGAGAGAGAGAGAGAGAGAGAGAGAACCTGGGCCCCTTCTCACTGTCCGGGGCAGCCCAGAGAGAGAGAGAGAGAACATGCCCCCCTCTCACTGTCCACCGGAAGGGCCGCAAATCTGTGCAAGCCACAGACGCGTAGGAAAACGAGATGATGCAAGTCCACGTCGGGAAGGTAGGGTGAAGCACACAGCCAGCTGCTAGGTTTTCGCAAAGGTTTTGTATCCAGATTTTAGGGTTGGGATTAGAGTTTCAAAACGACCTCCAGATTTAGGATTAGGCTCACGTTTAGCTCGACCGCCATGCCCCTATCTATATCTATTCTATATCTATATCACACAGCAGGATCGCCCTCAGTTGGCAGGCAGAGAGAGAGAGAGAGAGAGAGAGAGAGAGAGAGACAGAGAGAACCTGGGCAGCTACAACGTAGAGGCAGATGGTTGCAATGGAGAGAACCGTCGAGCAGCTACTACAACGACACTGTCCAGAGTACCTTCAAATAACAAAAATAACATTAGCTCTCTATGTACTGTGGCAATGACGTATGTGTGCATGTGGGGGAGAGAGAAATACCCAGCTTACCTTGAAACAACGTTCTAGCTCGCCTCCTCTTTTCTTGCAACGGTGGCTCCTCAGCTGGCCTCACCTGAATATTGAGCCTTCGTTCATAATTTGAGCCAAAATCTGCTTTTGAAGACACGTGGCAATCTGAAATTGAGGCTCTTTCATAAAGAGTATAGATTGGCCTTAGAGGTACCAACTTCTTCCTCTCCATTATCTCCATTATCTGATATTTCTCCTCTCATGTTCATGGAGCAAAAGACACCATGTACACACTAACACCTTAAAGCACGCCCTTATTATTCTCGTTACCTCTCTCTTGACGTCACACAAGGCCACCTAAGAAATTAATGAAAAAGCCTCCGCTCGCTCAACTAATGGTCCAAAATTTTCGAACTACAAGCCTATCCACAGACACTACAAAGTGAGTCGAGTTGATCAAAGCTTAAAATCACAGTCGATGGTCGCCCAAAAGACAAAAAAAGATCATAAAAGATACCAAACTCCAGCCATAAGAAGGCCACTCTCACATCATCGCAAAAACAACGTCAAATGCCATTCTGTTGGACTCTTTGGTGTAGCCTCTGTAAGGGTAAGCCTAACTTGTGGCACCATGTGGGAAAGCCCTCTAGCCACCTAAGAAAGGTTAAATGTTGACATGGTCAAACAGCAAAAGGATGCAACCCATCTAGCGAATGATTGTAAAGCACTAAGCTTATATGAGAGGCTATTTTCTAATGAAGCATTGTACTTTGAATGCTATTATTGTGTCTACTCTCTCTCCCTCTCTCTCTATGCTCTTGCTATTGGCAGGGATTTCAAAATGACGTGATCGCACTATAATTTCAGATTAATAACAATAGAAATGCAAAATAACAAATATTATGTTAATTGACATTCATCTTTTTTGACCTCCAAAGAAACCTGGAGACCGGTTCGAGGCCCGCCGGGTAAAGCTATTTCCCCGCCGGGCCCGCCGTGGCTATATAAAGGCGACGCCGGTGCTTGTCTTTTTCACAAAAGAGGTACATTGAAAAGTCTTCTTCACCAAACTTTCTGGCAAGTTTCCACATTCTCAAAGCAGTGTAGCAGTAAGTTTTTAATCCCTTCCTTATTTTATTGATGTTTTTTTGAGTTTTTTGCGTTAAAACTTAAAGGTATAAAATTTCTTTTATCAAATCATCGTACGTAGATGCACTGGCATATGGTTGCAATTGCAGCTAGGTGTGTCATTGCAAAAGCGTACGATGATTATGTTTTATATTGCTCCCAGTCATTCATGCTTCGGCACATGGTTGCAATTGCGACTAGGTGTGTTGCTGCTAGAATGATAGGAGCATTTGTTTGAAAGAAGTAACCGTGCGTGGATGCACTGGCACATGATTGCAATTGCGGCTAGGTGTGTCATTGCAAAAGCGTAGGGTGATTATGTTTTATGTTGCTCCCATTCATTCATGCTTCGACACATGGTTGCAAATGCGACTAGGTGTGTTGCTGCTAGAATGACATGAGCATCTGTTTGAAAAAAGTCATCATGCGTGGATGCACAAGCACATGGTTGCAATTGCGGCTAGGTGTGTCATTGCAAAAACGCAAGATGACTATGTTTTATGTTGCTTCTCGTCATTCATGCTTCGGCACATGGTTGCAATTGCGACTAGGTGTGTTGCTGCTAGATTGACGGTAGCATCTAATGCATGAATGTGTGCTCAAATAATTTCATAATGCTTCATATGCTTGAATCTTGAAAGAAGACATCGTGCGTGGATGCACTGGCACATGGTTGCAATTGTGACTAGGTGTGTCATTGCAAAAGCGTAGGATGACTATGTTTTATGTTGCTCCTAGTCATTCATGCTTCGGCACATGGTTACAATTGCGACTAGGTGTGTTGCTGCTAGAATGACAGGAGCATCTGTTTGAAAGAAGTCACCGTGCAGGGATGCACTGGCACATGGTTGCAATTGCGGCTAGGTGTGTCATTGCAAAAGCGTAGGGTGACTATGTTTTATGTTGCTCCCAGTCATTCATGCTTCGGCACATGGTTGCAATTGCGACTAGGTGTGTTGCTGCTAGAATGATAGGAGCATCTGTTTGAAAGAAGTCATCGTGCGTGGATGCACTGGCACATGGTTGCAATTGCGGCTAGGTGTGTCATTGCCAAAGCGTAGGGTGACTATGTTTTATGTTGCTCCCAGTCATTCATGCTTCGGCACATGGTTGCAATTGCGACTAGGTGTGTTGCTGCTAGAATGACAGGAGCATCTGTTTGTAAGTTGTTGTACGGTGAGGCATTGGCACATGATTGCAATTGCGATTAGGTGTGTCACTGCAAAAGCGTACGAGATCTATGGTCTATGCTGCACTTTTTCTTTCACGTAGAAAAGATCCAAATGCAGTGGCACATAGTTATATTTCACAATGTGTTGTTTGCAATAATACCATTGTAGGCAAAATGGATCCTTCTGCTACTTCAATGATAGAGTTCAAAAAGAAAATTAGACAATTGTTGATTACAATCGTCAGTGCACTAGATCTCGACGATATAGCGCAGATTGTTGCAGATGAGTCTAGATTGCAATCATTATACAGTGAGATTGCCCGCAAAATGTTGTTGTTATATCCAGACAAAACAACCGAATCAATAATCTCATTACTGAGCAGTTGGGTGGGCAATTTGCCCAAGGTGGCCTCTGATTTGAAAGAGGAATGCCCTCAAGAAGTAGACAAGGGTAAGCTAGAGCATTGGAACACGAGATGGAGAGCTGAAAAGGAGAGGTCAAGGCGAGCATCCCACATAGACACACAGTTTGGCCTAAGCAAGAAAATGCGAATGGCTATCACCAGAGTTATGGGGAGCAGCCAAGTTGGAGAACCGTTTATTGAGGAGGCTGCCATTGAGGGAACATCGGGTTCTACTGCTTCTGCCAGTCACCTGGAGAGCAGTATATACAATTTTGAATGTAGTATGACTCTGGGCATTCCAAATAAGTCCATTAAGAAGATCAAGAAACTTGGGTCAGGGGCTTATGGCACAGGGTGGCAAGTTCAAATCAAAGGGATCAGTTTCCTTCCTGCAACGAATACTTATTGTGCAAAGGAGTTCAAAGGACAAGCCAAGAATCAGTGGAAAAGATTTGCATCAGAAAGTGCGGTAGATCTCAACCATAGAGGGATTTTGAGGAGTATTGCCCACTCTGTAACGTTGCCATGGTTTGTGATATTCCCCTACTTCAATATTGGGGGAACTTTAGGTGATCTTATGGAGACAATGCTCCTTCCACATGGCTCTTTCACGACGCTTGTAGCGCATCAAGAGGGGAAAGGAAAGATCCCTGAAGACTTTAAATAGGAGCAGCCCTCTAAAGACAAGAAAACACGTATCAAGAGCCTGTGCAATCATGCTCCCTCGTTGATCAATGCCTTGGTGAAGGCATTGGGATTCGCACATGATGAGGGAGTCATCCACAATGATCTCCATCCATGGAACATCATGTTGGACTTTACCAAGGATCTCATTCCTCGTATTGGAATAATTGATTGGGGATTGGCTTAGAGACACAAAAGACCAACAATACTGATGAACATTGTTGCACATTTCTCTTTTGCAAATGGCCCCCCCTTTGGATCTCTATTTTCCCTCCTTTGGATCCCTACTGTGGCCGGTCTGCCAGCTTAACCAATATTCTAGCTTTTTCTCCCCTGGCAGTTCCCCATATTAAATGATTAGTTTAACATGAGAAAATCATTTAGGAGAATTAGATATTCGTTATTATGAAAATGTGTTTAGTAAATTTTTTGCTCTTTGTAGTAGCACCTTGCATCAATTCTTTAAGCTCCATTGGTAGATCACTCAAAGGAAGCAATTTGACTTTTCTTGATAAGCAACAATACTTACCTATAAATTTTCATATAGAACTATCTTCAACCTTCCAAGCACATGCACCACAAAAGGAGCACCCAAAATTTAATCCACCCACGTTGTGGAAGAAGCATTTTCCATGGTGCAAGGAAAGCATAGAGTCATGCTTCAAGATTGTTGCATTTGGATAAATGCAACGAATAGTTAGACAATAATGCTCAATTTTAAGGAATCCTCCTTCTTCAAAAACAATGCAAGGATGTTGTTGGCCCTGGCCTCCCGATTGATGACACTTCCAATAATGGAAGGTACTTCTAAAGGTCTAGTACTTTGAGCGTATGTAGTACAGTTTTCAATATGCATAGCCATTGCATCCATTTGTTGACCGTCATGGCTTAAATGCATGATATTCACACAATCCCCTAAAATACCCAATGGGATCCGTTGGAAAGATCGTCGAGCCCTAGCCAGTGCTGTTTCTCGCCTAGATTTTTGAGTAACGTTGCATAGTCTAGCTCAATGTGCGTGTCCTAGGGACAAAACCCATGGTCCGGACACCATTTGTGTGGAATATAAAATTTTAAAGACTAATCACTTAGGGAGGCTAATTTAACAACAACCAAAATGTTGTCAATACAAAGATCACTTGCATCTATGTCCCTTTCCTCCTCCTCCTCTCGCTACCTCTCCCTTTGTCTTTCTATCCCTCCTATATCTTTTCATGTTTTAATTTCTATTTATGTCCTATATATCTTACCCCTATAACCTTCTCCCCTCCCATCCTCTCTCTCTCTCTCTCTCACACACACACACACACACACACACACACACACACACACACACACACACACACACACACATTGTGCTTCTCATTGTGCTTTTCATGCATGTGTTCATGGGGCGGGGGGGGGGGGGGGAGAGAGAGAGAGAGAGAGAGAGAGAGAGAGAGAGAGAGAGAGACAGAATTTCTACAATGATAAATTGAAGTTTTGCTACATCTCATTACTCCAAAAAAATTTACATTCTAGGATAAGATGCCATAACACCCCCCGTGCGTTACGCATGACAATACGACTAAGTCTTTTATCAATGGCATTCAAGCGATTAATTGTAAGTTTTAAGGTCTTCATCTTAGACCTTAAATCTGTTACGTGTGCTTTTAGATCTTCAACTTGATCCTTGTGTTCTTTAAAGGTCCTAATCTCAAACCCCAAACCTACTACATGTTCTTTCATGGCTTCAACTTGGTCCTTGTGCTCTTTGAAGCACAAAGAAAATTGTTGCACAATGTCATGCTGAAAATTCTCCATGAATGTATAAAGTTCATACTAGTTGATTTCCAAACATGCAGTTTCATCCTTGATACCCTGCAATTCTAAAATCACCTCCTCTCAACAAGTGATGTAGTCTTCTTCACCTTGAACTTGTCTACAAACCTTATGTAAGAAGTTTCTACACTCTTATAGCTTCGTTGCGTTCACAAAAGCCTTGAATGATTTGTAAACGCTTTGAAGGACCCTTGCAATTCAATTGCCCCCTGATCTAGCCAATTGTTTTGCGGCTCGCACGCTATTGCACTCTGGGGGTACTGTAGGCATGATGACTTCTTCATTTACCTCATGATCTCCTTGGAAAACATTTCCACAGCTAGACGAATGGCTATCCATCACTGAAAGAGAATAAATGCACCAATTTAATTGCAAGTGATCATGAAAATGTATGTTGGTACCAACATGGATCGTTAAGTAGAAACAAATTGCAAATAAATTATAAACAAGTAAACAAATTATGATTGAGTATAAACCTACTCATGAGATGCATATAACATGGATATATAGGTGTCTTGTGATTGTAGAGATTCACCTACTTCTCTCCCTGACTTCATAAAGCACAAAAAGTGCTTGAGGAGATTCCTGAGAGAGAGAGAGAGAGAAGAGAGAGAGAGAGAGAGAGAGAGAGAGAGAGAGAGAGAGAGAGAGAGAGAGAGAGAGAGAGAGAGAGAGAGAGAGAGAGGATATATATATTGCAAAATGGGATAAATAGAAAATTAGATAAATAAACAAATATATATATAGAGAGAGTTATTATCCATGAAAGTTAGAGAGAGAGGGAGAGGATACGTATGTTGAAAAATGGGATAAATAAATAAATAAATAAATAAAAAAAAATATATATATATAGAGAGAGAGTTATTATCCATGAAAGACAGGAAGCTCCTCAATCACTTTTTGTGCTTTATGAAGTGCACCATATTTGGCATACATGTCGACCAAGGTTATTGTGTAATTCCACACGCCTTTCACTCGACTTAAGCCCCATTGTCTAGGGCTCAAAACAAACTTTTTTCCAAAAACTTTGCAAACCTACATATGACAAATTTGAGAGGTAAATTATCTAAATTTGAAATGTTTACACTAAATTACACTAAAGTTTTCTATATTTTATAAACAAATAAACAAATTATAATTGAGTATAAACCTAGTCGTGAGATGCATATAACATGGATGTATAGGTGTCTTGTGATTGTAGAGATTCACCTACTTCTCTCCTTGACCACTTCATAAAGCACAAAAAGTGCTTGAGGAGCTTCTTGTCTCACACACACACACACACACACACACACACACACACACACAGAGGATACATATATTGCAAAATGGGATAAATAAATAAATTATATATATATATATATATATATAAACATATATATTTACACACATATATATAGAGAGAGAGTTATTATCCATGAAAGTCAGAGAGAGAGAGAGGATACAAATATTGCAAAATGGGATAAATTTTAAAAAAAATAAAAAAATAAAAAAATATATATATATAGAGAGAGAGAGAGAGTTCTTATCCATGAAAGTCAAAGAGAGAGGGAGAGGATACATATATTGCAAAATGGGATAAATATATATATATAGATAGATAGATAGATAGATAGATAGAGAGAGAGAGAGAGAGAGAGAGAGAGAGAGGAGAGAGAGAGAGAGAGAGAGAGAGAGAGACATTATCCCATGAAAGACAAGAAGCTTCTCAAGCACTTTTTGTGCTTTATGAAGTGCACCATATTTGGCATACATGTCGACCAAGGTAATTGTGTAATACCACATGCCTTTCACTCAACTTAAGCCCCATCGTCCAGGGCTCAAAACAAACTTTTTTCCAAAAACTTTGCAAACCTACATATGAGAAATTTCAAAGGTAAATTATCTAAATTTTATTTTTTTACACTAAAATACACTAAGGTTTTCTATATTCTATAAGTTTTCTCACCTTGAATTTGAAAATTTCAGAGGTAAATCTCAAAATTTGTAGGTGAGATTACACTTTTCTTCAAGGTGCAAGTGTACATGATTGCATCTGGAGAGACGCCCTCTCTCTGAAGCATCTCGACCCTCACTCTGTTGGACATATTGTGTAATCAATACACTCCATGGGACAACATTGCAAACATGAAGCTTGTCAAAGACCCATTGCACTCTTCCTCTCCATGTTTGCTTGTGTAGCGGATGTTGCTGCTTTCTTGGTGCTGCTTTGTTGATTGCATCTAGATAGACACCCTCGCTTGGAATATATATGCTGAAAACATCCCTAATCTTCTTGACCAAGTTGGGCATATCCCACAATCAATGCATTGCAAGAGATGCATCCTCAAATGCTTGCTTTATGAAGTGCACCACATATATTTGGCATACATGTAGTCGACCAAACCACTTGTGTAATGCCGCATGTCCTCAAGGTGCAAGTGTGCTAGGCTTCAAAGGCGAAAGGTTGCAGTCTTCACAATCAACTCTGTGTGCCCCCCCCCCCTCTCTCTCTTTCTCTCTCTACTTAGCTGCAATTTTGCCATGCTACACTGCATCACCTGAGCCTTTCACTCAATTTAAGGTTAGAGTATACTAAACTTAGGTGTCTTGTGATCATAGAGATTCATGGAATATGTTTCAAAGCATTACTTGAAAACTGGACTCCTGGGGGGAGGTGAGGCGACTTGGAAGAATGAGCGGAAGATGGAGTTGATGCAGAAGGTACCAATTCAAATTGTGAGAGCTGCTGAGCTTTGGCCAACAATGTTGTAGTGCACCAAAGGACGAAGACAAAGCGTGCGGACTCTGAACCAAATCCATCATCTAATTTCACGACCTGCTAATCAAATGTTTTACACAACAAAAAAATCCATGGACTAGCAGTGTAACAATTCGGCCCGCTACAAACATATAATATTCCTTTCCATTTTTTACATTATTTTTCTCTATTTTGGGGCTCCTTTTCCTCTTGACCTACCATAAACGTTTTTTTAAACTAAATTATAGCAGGGCTGGCAGCGGCGTTGGTCGCATGGGCAACTGAAAAAAATCATAGCATGGGCTCGCAACAGCGTCAGCAGGTTTGGGTTGTCACCGTCTACATCATGGCCTGGTCAAGAGCATGTGGATGTACGTGCTTGAGCGAGTGGGCACACGGTGTTGTAGGTTGGGCACTGTGTCGCATGGCGCTTCTCTCATGGCTGACGCAACGGTGGAGTTTGGGCTTGCAGCGGTTGACGGCAGCTGAGGCAACATACCTGGAGCCGTGAGGCAACATAGAGAGAGAGAGATAGAGAGAGAGAGAGAGAGAGAGGAGAGAACCTGGCCCCTTCCCACTGTCCGGGGCAGCCCAGAGAGAGAGAGAGAGAACATGCCCCCTCTCACTGTCCACCGTCCACCGGAAGGGCCGCAAATCTGTGCAAGCCACAGACGCGTAGGAAAACGAGATGATGCAAGTCCACGTCGGGAAGGTAGGGTGAAGCACACAGCCAGCTGCTAGGTTTTCGCAAAGGTTTTGTATCCAGATTTTAGGGTTGGGATTAGAGTTTCAAAACGACCTCCAGATTTAGGATTAGGCTCACGTTTAGCTCGACCGCCATGCCCCTATCTATATCTATTCTATATCTATATCACACAGCAGGATCGCCCTCAGTTGGCAGGCGAGAGAGAGGAGAGAGAGAGAGAGAGAGAGAGAGACAGAGAGAACCTGGGCAGCTACAACGTAGAGGCAGATGGTTGCAATGGAGAGAACCGTCGAGCAGCTACTACAACGACACTGTCCAGAGTACCTTCAAATAACAAAAATAACATTAGCTCTCTATGTACTGTGGCAATGACGTATGTGTGCATGTGGGGGAGAGAGAAATACCCAGCTTACCTTGAAACAACGTTCTAGCTCGCCTCCTCTTTTCTTGCAACGGTGGCTCCTCAGCTGGCCTCACCTGAATATTGAGCCTTCGTTCATAATTTGAGCCAAAATCTGCTTTTGAAGACACGTGGCAATCTGAAATTGAGGCTCTTTCATAAAGAGTATAGATTGGCCTTAGAGGTACCAACTTCTTCCTCTCCATTATCTCCATTATCTGATATTTCTCCTCTCATGTTCATGGAGCAAAAGACACCATGTACACACTAACACCTTAAAGCACGCCCTTATTATTCTCGTTACCTCTCTCTTGACGTCACACAAGGCCACCTAAGAAATTAATGAAAAAGCCTCCGCTCGCTCAACTAATGGTCCAAAATTTTCGAACTACAAGCCTATCCACAGACACTACAAAGTGAGTCGAGTTGATCAAAGCTTAAAATCACAGTCGATGGTCGCCCAAAGAAACAAAAAAGATCATAAAAGATACCAAACTCCAGCCATAAGAAGGCCACTCTCACATCATCGCAAAAACAACGTCAAATGCCATTCTGTTGGACTCTTTGGTGTAGCCTCTGTAAGGGTAAGCCTAACTTGTGGCACCATGTGGGAAAGCCCTCTAGCCACCTAAGAAAGGTTAAATGTTGACATGGTCAAACAGCAAAAGGATGCAACCCATCTAGCGAATGATTGTAAAGCACTAAGCTTATATGAGAGGCTATTTTCTAATGAAGCATTGTACTTTGAATGCTATTATTGTGTCTACTCTCTCTCCCTCTCTCTCTATGCTCTTGCTATTGGCAGGGATTTCAAAATGACGTGATCGCACTATAATTTCAGATTAATAACAATAGAAATGCAAAATAACAAATATTATGTTAATTGACATTCATCTTTTTGACCTCCAAAGAAACCTGGAGACCGGTTCGAGGCCCGCCGGTAAAGCTATTTGTTCCCCGCCGGGCCCGCCGTGGCTATATAAAGGCGACGCCGGTGCTTGTCTTTTTCACAAAAGAGGTACATTGAAAAGTCTTCTTCACCAAACTTTCTGGCAAGTTTCCACATTCTCAAAGCAGTGTAGCAGTAAGTTTTTAATCCCTTCCTTATTTTATTGATGTTTTTTTGAGTTTTTTGCGTTAAAACTTAAAGGTATAAAATTTCTTTTATCAAATCATCGTACGTAGATGCACTGGCATATGGTTGCAATTGCAGCTAGGTGTGTCATTGCAAAAGCGTACGATGATTATGTTTTATATTGCTCCCAGTCATTCATGCTTCGGCACATGGTTGCAATTGCGACTAGGTGTGTTGCTGCTAGAATGATAGGAGCATTTGTTTGAAAGAAGTAACCGTGCGTGGATGCACTGGCACATGATTGCAATTGCGGCTAGGTGTGTCATTGCAAAAGCGTAGGGTGATTATGTTTTATGTTGCTCCCATTCATTCATGCTTCGACACATGGTTGCAAATGCGACTAGGTGTGTTGCTGCTAGAATGACATGAGCATCTGTTTGAAAAAAGTCATCATGCGTGGATGCACAAGCACATGGTTGCAATTGCGGCTAGGTGTGTCATTGCAAAAACGCAAGATGACTATGTTTTATGTTGCTTCTCGTCATTCATGCTTCGGCACATGGTTGCAATTGCGACTAGGTGTGTTGCTGCTAGATTGACGGTAGCATCTAATGCATGAATGTGTGCTCAAATAATTTCATAATGCTTCATATGCTTGAATCTTGAAAGAAGACATCGTGCGTGGATGCACTGGCACATGGTTGCAATTGTGACTAGGTGTGTCATTGCAAAAGCGTAGGATGACTATGTTTTATGTTGCTCCTAGTCATTCATGCTTCGGCACATGGTTACAATTGCGACTAGGTGTGTTGCTGCTAGAATGACAGGAGCATCTGTTTGAAAGAAGTCACCGTGCAGGGATGCACTGGCACATGGTTGCAATTGCGGCTAGGTGTGTCATTGCAAAAGCGTAGGGTGACTATGTTTTATGTTGCTCCCAGTCATTCATGCTTCGGCACATGGTTGCAATTGCGACTAGGTGTGTTGCTGCTAGAATGATAGGAGCATCTGTTTGAAAGAAGTCATCGTGCGTGGATGCACTGGCACATGGTTGCAATTGCGGCTAGGTGTGTCATTGCCAAAGCGTAGGGTGACTATGTTTTATGTTGCTCCCAGTCATTCATGCTTCGGCACATGGTTGCAATTGCGACTAGGTGTGTTGCTGCTAGAATGACAGGAGCATCTGTTTGTAAGTTGTTGTACGGTGAGGCATTGGCACATGATTGCAATTGCGATTAGGTGTGTCACTGCAAAAGCGTACGAGATCTATGGTCTATGCTGCACTTTTTCTTTCACGTAGAAAAGATCCAAATGCAGTGGCACATAGTTATATTTCACAATGTGTTGTTTGCAATAATACCATTGTAGGCAAAATGGATCCTTCTGCTACTTCAATGATAGAGTTCAAAAAGAAAATTAGACAATTGTTGATTACAATCGTCAGTGCACTAGATCTCGACGATATAGCGCAGATTGTTGCAGATGAGTCTAGATTGCAATCATTATACAGTGAGATTGCCCGCAAAATGTTGTTGTTATATCCAGACAAAACAACCGAATCAATAATCTCATTACTGAGCAGTTGGGTGGGCAATTTGCCCAAGGTGGCCTCTGATTTGAAAGAGGAATGCCCTCAAGAAGTAGACAAGGGTAAGCTAGAGCATTGGAACACGAGATGGAGAGCTGAAAAGGAGAGGTCAAGGCGAGCATCCCACATAGACACACAGTTTGGCCTAAGCAAGAAAATGCGAATGGCTATCACCAGAGTTATGGGGAGCAGCCAAGTTGGAGAACCGTTTATTGAGGAGGCTGCCATTGAGGGAACATCGGGTTCTACTGCTTCTGCCAGTCACCTAGAGAGCAGTATATACAATTTTGAATGTAGTATGACTCTGGGCATTCCAAATAAGTCCATTAAGAAGATCAAGAAACTTGGGTCAGGGGCTTATGGCACAGGGTGGCAAGTTCAAATCAAAGGGATCAGTTTCCTTCCTGCAACGAATACTTATTGTGCAAAGGAGTTCAAAGGACAAGCCAAGAATCAGTGGAAAAGATTTGCATCAGAAAGTGCGGTAGATCTCAACCATAGAGGGATTGTGAGGAGTATTGCCCACTCTATAACGTTGCCATGGTTTGTGATATTCCCCTACTTCAATGGGGGAACTTTAGGTGATCTTATGGAGACAATGCTCCTTCCACATGGCTCTTTCACGACGCTTGTAGCGCATCAAGAGGGGAAAGGAAAGATCCCTGAAGACTTTAAATAGGAGCAGCCCTCTAAAGACAAGAAAACACGTATCAAGAGCCTGTGCAATCATGCTCCCTCGTTGATCAATGCCTTGGTGAAGGCATTGGGATTCGCACATGATGAGGGAGTCATCCACAATGATCTCCATCCATGGAACATCATGTTGGACTTTACCAAGGATCTCACTCCTCGTATTGGAATAATTGATTGGGGATTGGCTCTGCTTGTTGGCTTAGATCGAGACACAAAAGACCAACAATACTGATGAAAACTGGCAAAAGCTTCATCCTTGGCGAGCTCCTGAGTTACTAGATGGCAAGAATTTATGCCCATGAACCAAGGCCACAGATGTGTACGCCATAGGATGGGTGATATGGCAATTTTTTAAGTTTTGTGGAGAGTTCTCTGACTACTACAGCACAGATTGGTTCAAACATAAGGTTTCAGTGGAGGTACAAGCCATATCTAGGATTGTTGTGGAAGGTTGGGTGAGGAAGAAATCCATAGACAGAAAGACCTTGGCACTTTTGGACGAAGAATTAGAAAGATTTGAAGCCCAGCCAGAACGATGCTTATGCCCTCCCTCTGAAATGTGTGTAGCCTTTTTTTGATGGATATATGATGTACTTTATGAAGCAGGGTTTTCTAAGACTTTTGACTTATAAAAGCACTTTTAAAAATTGGGTTTTATGCGCCATGGATGATGTACGAGTAATAAAAACATTTTGTTATATCTCAATAGACGACATTTTCTATGAGTTTTGTTTTTTCTCTTAAGTTTCAAGCAATAAACCACGTGGAGTCACTGATTGTCATTCATTGATTTAAAAAATGGTGGTTACTATTATATCAATTGATTGTCTTAAGATGGTGGTTATTCTAATATCAATTGATTGTCGTAAAATGGTGGTTACTCTTATAGCAATTGATTATCATTAAGTTTGTATGCCATAACTGAAGTATAGTGTTTAATTAGGATATGGATAATGATAATCAAAGGGCTAAGCGCGCTTTTGAGCGTCTCAGATCCATGTGTCAAGGCGGTGGAGTGAACGACACCGCTCGAATTGCAGCTCGTTGCTCCCAGTGGGCCAACCCAGTGGGTACACAATGGAAAGAGGTGAACACTAGGATTGACCGAGAAATGGTCAAATCCATATGGCCAGGCATTGCAGATGACAACATCAAGAAAGGCCGACTCAAGCTATCACAATGCATTAATGCAGACATACGAGACAATGGAGAGAACATATATCTCGATGTTATGGGTCATCCTATGCATCATATGGATTGTCCATTGTGGTTTGCCAAGATGTTATACATGCATTATGTCTTGGGTGAAGCAGTTGACTTTAGCTCAAGCACACCTCACATGACGGTTGAGGACATTCGTAGTACTGCAATCACCGTCATACGGCAAGAGATGTCATTGGCACTAGAAGGTGCATCAATGGAAGTGCACCAAGTTAAGGAGGAGCTTCAAACTCAACTCAGGCAAGCATCACAAGCTACACAAGGCTCTCATGCAGAAGAAACCCTAAATAAAGACTTGCAAAGGGAGGTGAAGGTGCTATCTCCCCACGTAAAAGAGTTAGAGGCGACTATAAAAAAACAAAATGCTGCCACATTGATTGAGCACCCAACATCTATTGAGGCCCCTCCAGCTTCTGGTGAGCACGGTGGTCCTTGCCCCATATGTAGATCATTCTTTCATGAGTGGTGTGGTCACTTTAGCTTGCCATGCGGACATATGTATCATATATCATGCTTGATGTGAAGCATGATGAATAACTTTCATTGTGCTATATGTGAGTATGAGATATCCAAAAAGCTATATGCAATGTTAAAAATGTCTGAAGACTATAATAAGCTTAAAGGTCAGCGTGAACAGGAGAATGAAGATATTCTCACAAATATTTCACTATCACTTGGATAGTTTTTGTAACATTTGAAAACATTTACTCATTGTCTTGCGAGAATTTATTTGTGAATTGTGAATTGTCTTCACTTCAACTTCAATAATGATATGTGATAATGCAACGATTTGTTAGGGCTTTGTATATTATGAAGCTTTAATAGTGATTTGTGGCCTTGTAAAGGTTTTTAAGGGCTTCGTTTATTATTAAGGAAATGTCTAAACCTTAAACTAAATATAAAAAAAATCTTATAAGATAAAGAGTTTCTGAACTTAACCAGAAGTCACTCAATGGATTCGATAATCTATTAATTAAACCACCGTCGCTTGCTGCGACGGGTCAAAGTTGGTTCAATTTCCAAATTCTCTTCAATCTCTTCTAAATTACATGTAGTTTCTACGTCATGAGATTCCCCTTGCAGCTCACTGTCTTCGTCCACCTCATCATTGGTTACATCATAAGTCCAGCGCGGCATCTCCTCTTTGTAGTTCTCAGCTTGCACTCTTGCCAATAGCCAATGGTTGTAGTACATATACACCAATTTTTCAGCTCTTGAATTTAGAAGGCGGTTTCTGATGGTGGAATGTACATATTTATATCTACTCCAGTTTCTCTCAGAACTTGAATTGGATGCACATTGGGCTAGGATTCTAACAGCTAGGCGTTTAAGGGTGGGTGTACTACCACCATTCATCATCCACCACTTCCACGCTGGTTGCTCCGTGGCAAGTTTCTGCACAAATTCTGTACCAAACTTACCCTCTTTGAGTTTAAACTTCGTAAGATCAGTAACAGCTGATGCATGCTCATCAGGATCATCATAAAACTTTCCTATCACATCATAAAAGTCTTCGAGCACCTCCTCATCAAGTTTTTCTATTTCCATTGCCCAATCCTCTGGATCCAATAAGAAAGCTACGCTGTGTAGTGGACTATGTGCTCCAATCCATCGACCATGCACATACTTTCTCAAAATTTCTCTCCTCTTTTGAGTGAATGGTGTCTTCCAAGGCTTCACAATTGGCTCATGGGGCTCCTCTGGATTTGCAAGGCTTTCTTGAACAGTCCACCAAGCCATCCACTCCTTACCTATGTTAGGCAAGGCAGAATCTAGTTGGCGTAATGCGAGCATAATTGGCATCATGAAATTGTGCACATCCACCACATCATCCCAAAAGTGGCGATCAGCTAGTAGATCTCTAATCACCCCTATTTTTCTTTTTATCTTCTCCCTTTGACCAGCCTCCCATTCTGAAAAAGTGGCACAAACAAATGTCTCCATCACAGCATTCTTATTTTTTATTAGTGATTCTACCGTATAGTAGTTGGTGCAAAATGTAGTTTCGCACGACAGTTTTAACATAGTAGACATCCTCTGACGGTACATGTCAAGAACCCTAGTCTAACGCTTCAAAACAAACTTGACTATTAAGCGAGCACTGTCTACTATCCATTTGAACCACTCTATGTCCTCCCTCTTGTACCAATCTTGCAATACCAAGTTCAAGCTGTGTGTACTACAACTAGCACTATATAGGTGAGAGAAGCGACTTTCAAGTATCCTACCTGCAGCCCTGCAATTTTTGGCATTGTCCATGATTACTTGGACAACATTTTCTTTTCCAAGTTCCTCAACTGCGTCGCCAATGATGTCAGCTATAAAACTGCCAGACTTTATTTGACCAGAGCTATCCACGGCTTTGATAAAACACTCAACACGAGGACATACAAGCATGATGTTGATCAATGGCCGCCTTTGAACGTTGGACCAACCATCACTAACTATGGTGTATCCAGATTGTTCTGTTGCATTTAATATTACCCTTTGAATATCCTGTTGTGTGCTTGTGTAACATTTATCCAATAGTTGGTTTCTCATATTGTGATATGTTGGAGGGGTAAATCCGGCACCATACTCCCCAATGCGTTTCCAAGCTGACTTCCATGCATCATGGGTGACAATGGCCAATGATCCCCCAGTGAAATAGACGGCTTTAGCTAGTGCAAGTTGTGCTTCTTCTAAGGCAAGCATTTTGAAGCTCGTCTGTAAGCTAACCTGTCTACTTTGTGAAGATCCTACCTGAAAGTCAAGAGATCCATGGTTTGGAAGTGTAGTTCCATTGATATGAGGAGTTGGTTCCCTGCTTTGACTGCTTCCATTGGTGGGCGTTACACCCAATGATCCCTCATACTGGTTTGATCTTATCGATACCGGGGTGTGATGGTCGAAAGTAGAGAGTTTTGATCTTTTGCTCGTGGAAATTAGCTTACCAATTAAAGCTTTTAAGTGCATAGCTGCTTCTTCTGCACCTAAGCCCTTGCACTTTCCTCCTTGGATTCTGGTATTGCCACCTAGCAAATGATCCCTTATTCTTGGTGCTCCTCCAGATTTCTCTTCGCCACAAAAGTTACATTTCCAATCTTGATACTTATTTAAATTTGTGGCAAAATCCCACTCGGGTTCTGGACTTTTTCCACCTGCCTTTCGCTTGCCCTGCGAAGTGGTGCCCTGCGAAGCAGGACCTGGCATCGAGGTAGGAGGTCTCCTCAAGGAAGCCATGCTTGAGACACCAACATCACCGCTCACATTCCCGGTGGAATACATACTTATTGGATGCCTGCACTACCAATAAACATAGCTCAGTATGCTATCTCTTCTTTCAAGTATTATTCAAACTAAACATTAGTGTTATAATCAATATCACACACAAGCGTAGTAGTGAAGCCTGAAGGGAATAAACCTCAATCTACTCAAACATGAGAAAGCAAATACAACGGTGAATCAAATATGTGATCATTCCATCCCAAAAGTAGAGATAATCGACCCAAAGATTCACCTTCCTACCCCTTTCATGAATCAGTCCAGTCCAAAAAAGAACTAATGACCCATGATTGGAGCTCTAATCGAAATAGCAAGCAAATACAGCGGTGAATCAAACATGTGATCAGTTCATCCCAAAAGTAGAGATATCGACCCAAAGATACACCTTCCTACCTCCTTTCATGAATCAATCCAGTCCAAAAAAGAACTAATGACCCATGATTGGAGCTCTAATCGGAGTAGCAAGCAAATACAGCGGTGAATCAAACATGTGATCAGTCCATCCCAAAAGTAGAGATATCGACCCAAAGATTCACCTTTCTACCTCCTTTCATGAATTAGTTTAGTCCAAAAAAGAACTAATGACCCATGATTGGAGCTCTAATCGGAATAGCAAGCAAATACAACGGTGAATCAAACATGTGATCAGTCCATCCCAAAAGTAGAGATATCGACCCAAAGATTCACCTTTCTATCTCTTTTCAAGAATTAGTTCAGTCCATGATAGAAGTTCTAATCAATATAGCAATCAATTTAGCAAATATAACAGTGAACCAAACATGAGATTAGTCCATCCCAAATGTAGAGATACCGACCCAAAGTTTCACCTTTCTACCTCTTTCAAGAATCAGTTCAGTCCAAAAAAGAACTAATGATCCATGATCAGAGTTACATTAATTTTTAATTTTTTTTAAAGACTATTCATTTTTTTACCTTTAGTTTTTCTTCTAAATTTTAAATGATGACCAAATTTAGAGGAAGCGGTGATGTGATGTGATGTCTACTACAGGGTTATATAGAGCCGCCAAATATGGAGGGGGTACATGATGGGGCCGGCGGGATTCTTGCTGTGCCCGCCGAGCCCGCCGGGCCCTCCGGGATTGTTGGTTGCCCCGCCGGTTCTACGTTTTCTACCGGTTTTCGTAGGTCATGACATTAGATATGTTATTAACATGAAAAAAATAGTGATAATAACAAAAATAATTAACATTTAACAAAATGCATCATCGCGTAATTAAAATCCCTGGCTATTGGCATAACCTAACTCTAATCACTATCTCTCTAACTCTAACCCTAGCACCATGGTTACGCTAAGGCTTCACCCTTCATAGACTAATGCTAATCATTGCTGATTAGGGAGCATACTGGAAAGGGGAACAAACCAAGAACACAACCAACATGCCTCTGTATAGCCCAGGATATACACATCACTCCAATCCACTAGAATTCACCTTCAAAACTCACACGACTCACACACAAACCACTATTTGCACACAACCAAATGCACATGCATACCACAAACTTGACCAATCATTCCGCACAACCTAATCCACTTCTTTCACCACACATAGAGCCTCTCTCTATCTCTCTTTGCACAATAGACCTCGGAGGGGCACACATGCCGACACATGACCGAAAACACACGCACACCTACAGAGAAGAGAAGGGGGAAGGAAGAATCGACACAATTGCACAACAATGATGGCTTTGACTCACAAAAAAAACCATTTACAACATAGCACCAAGCCGGCACACTCATCGGCGAGCTCAACACATAACCTGGATGCCCCTTCGGCTCCGCATAGACATCATAGCTCCATAGCCGCACGTCGGCTGGACACAACGGCTCTCACCTCTTCGTGGAGCAAAAGTGACAAAAGCCAAACCGAAAAAAAGCCCCTACAAAAATGTGTGTAGCCCCTCGTATAGGAGCTTACAAAACTTTAAAAAACAAATATTTTGGTTTAACTGCCTCGTGGAATCAGCTGGAGCTTCATTTAGGAATTTTCCTTGCATTACAACCACTTGTCACTTCCTTATTTGGCACATCCTGCATGCTCGGGACACTTGGCTGACTTTCCACCTCCATTTGCATGAGAAATACCCCTTCGGTAACCCTTGCTCCTCAAGACACGCATGGATAACCCCCTAGGGCCAACGACAACGCCGTCATTGATCCCCAGGTTTTCCCTAAAAAAATAGTGTCCCTCATGGGCGCAGGACATGTCGCCAACCAGGGATGCCACATCATCAATCGAACATGGCCGGTGTCACAATAGAAACCGCCAAGGTCACCACTCGAATGTGCCTATAGCGTTGTCTGCTCACGCCGTGCAGAGCCCAAGGGGAGACTCCATAGCCAAGAGATCTCAAGCTCTCTCTCACCATCACATTACCCATAAAAGATGCCCACTATGGCCCATATACCCCGCAATATATTGTCGCGGTTTTCCATGTGGGACTAGTTTGCTAACATGTGGCAGGCCCTGAGGCCTTGCCCTCCAAGTTCCCCACAAACTCCTCAAAACCACCACCAAAAACTTCAAAGAAAATCACTTTCTCCACCCCTCTTCAATCCTCTACCATTTGGTGCACACAAACACGATGACCGAACCGCGACATCCCCCAGGAACTTGCCATTTCCGACTTCGAGCCGATCTCTCCCCATTGCACATTGACTTCTGGATGGCCTCGAACCGCCAACTACCCCAAAATTGCAAAAAATCATATGGACCAACCTGCTCAGCTATAATCTCACACTCTGGACTTTGATGGGTGAGCCGTCTCTTCGTGTGGCCTTCACGTACCGCATGCTTCACATACAAACCCTGGCAAGGCTCCAAAAGCCTTAGATGGCACACTGGCTGAGGCGACCAAACTGGCACAGAACTAGTTTGAATCAAAACTTCAAACCTCTGTAACTTGGCCTCTGAGACCTGATTGTCAATCGAAGAAGACCGACATGATCCATATCACAAGATCTACACATCCATCACTTTAAACTGGTTTTGACCATCTGTCATCACCTGCCCTTTCCATCTAAGATCTGTAAACACCTCCAACTTCAAACTGACATACCTTGTACACCGTGACTCTGTTTGATGAGCCGTCTGGACCAGTTCCCTAAGAACTCCAACCTCTTCACCTCTAAACACAAAACCTACACCTTGGACATCCTTCACTTTCCATACCATTCAGCCCTTTTTGGAGCCCTTCTGGTCTATGAAACCTCATCAACCATACACAACCGCTGCTACCTATCTGTCCAATATCTTCCCATCTGCTTAGCTCTTTGTCATGAACCTCCTAGAATACAAATCCATGCTTATTCCATCTTCTATCGTCGACCAACTTTGGTTGCACCATCATTGCCCAACCCCCTTGTTGAACATTTATGTTCAACCACACACATGGTTTATTCTCCTACAAACTGCACATGCTGGCAAACACTGTAAGAAAACCAAAACCAAATGTATTAAGCTTTATTCTTCCTACTATCAGACCTTAAGTGGGTTGCCCCGCCCCTTGCATCACATCATGTCTTCCATCTGGATCAAAAACTTGGCTCTAACTCCTTCCACCCATGTGTAACTGCATCCCATATTGCTGCACCCCGGCACATAGGCCATCATACTTGTAGGCTACCCATGGCCTACCTTCCTCACTCCAAGCATCTACCTGCATCCAAGCATCTTCAAATGGAGCACCATCGTGCCACGGGCCACCATCACACAAACAAAATATACCTAGCCCTCCTACCCAACCATAGAAAGTGGAGACCTTTAGTGAATTACCCATTGCAGAGATATATCTACCAGAACACCCATCAAACATAACTCACATACCTTCAAGAGAAGCAAAGACACCACGTGGGCCTCTTCTTTGTCCACCAAATGACATGTCTGCTGCACTAGAATCTCCACCATCTTTGGCTCCACGCTCTCCTCTTCATCAACAATGCGCTTGATCTCAGCACCATCAAGCCCTTCTGATTCAGCCATCAACCCTTCAAAGTTAATCCGCTCCATTTTCCTACTAGCTTTAATTGCCTCCCCTTCAATAACCTCTTCTACTCTTGCATCATACTCTAGCAAAGTAGAGAGAAAATCTCCCCGCACCCCATCATCTTGGTCTTCATCCCTAGGATTGGATTCCTCAGCTTGGTCATCATCAAGAATCTCCTCTTGTACTGCTCTATGCTCTTCACACATATGCACCGCATCTCCATGCACATTCAAAAGAGCAAAATCTTCATACCTTGATCAGGAAAACTCTGTTTCCTAGCTCGTATTTGCATCCATAAAGCTACTATCACTCCGCTCAACCTCATCCTCTGTCTCAAGCTCATGAATCTCTTCCAGCTTCATAGCTTTGACTTCAATCATCTGCAAGCCATACTCTCTTCTCTCTAGCATTCATTAAAGGAGCCTGAACATCCATACCTCAATTTGGCAACACATCTCTTGCTTGATCTAGAACCATCTTCACTTCTTGCATAATTGGAGATGCTCTAACTGGCATTCTTGGCATGGGAACAACGCCATCTCTTTGCAGCCACAAGACCCTCCATTCATCTTGCACAGGTACTTCCCTTTGCACCCTTTCTACTCAACTCTCATCGCTTCAATCCGCTTTGACATCATTGCATCTGAAAAACTCTGTCTCGCATGTCGTGTCTTCAATATCTTCTTTGTCTGCCCTTTCTCTTCAATAGCATTTATCTTGACCAACTTCCCCAAAGGGCTTCAAACTCCCATTTGAACGCCTGAAAATCTCCATCAAAACTTTGATTCAATCAATCAACCTTTCTCTTCACTTCGTCCAACTGTGCATCTGCAACAAACTTGCTTCAAAAAGCTGCTTCTAGGGCTTTATGATTCGCCTTTTCTTCATCACGCAATTCATCTAACCACCGCTTTGATTTTCCACGAACCAGGGGTGGGAATACTCGCACCACACAGTCTTCCCTCGACACACTACTCTCTAGCTAAAACAATCCGTAATCCTATAGGCATACCTCCGCATATTCAACCCTAGTGAAAACCGAGAATCCTATCCACGCCATGCTTAGCAACACCTGCTCTTCAAATCTCGCACTTTCAACATCGGCTAAATCTATGCTTCAACTTCAATCAGAGCATAAGTGGGCTCCTTAGTGGGGGACACCAAAAGATGGAAAGAGAAACACAACCAGAACACAACCAACATGCCTCTCTATAGCCCAGGATATACAGTACATCACCCCAATCCACTAGCGTTCACCTTCAAAACTCACACAACTCAGAAGAAAACCATCATTTGCACATGACCAAATGCACATGCACACGTGCATGTTACGACACCACAAACTTGACCAATCATTCTGTCCAACCTGATTTACTACCTTCACCACACACACAGCCTCTCTCTATCTCTCTCTTTGCAATAGACTCTGGGGGGGGAGGAGGGGGCACACACGTCAACACACGCACACAAGCAGAGACAAAAAGGGGAAATCAACACAATTGCACAACAATGATGGCTTTGAATGACAAAAAACACCATTTACAACATAGCTCTAAGAAGACACACTCCTCGAGGATCTCAACACATAACCTGGCAACCCCTTAGGCTCTGCATAGACATCACAGCTCCATAGCCGCACCTCGCCAGCACACAATGGCTCTCGCCTCTTTGTGGAGCAAAAGTGGAAAAGACCAAATTGTCAAAAAGACCCTACAAAAACGTGTGCATCCCCTCTTATAGGAGCTTACAAAACTTAAAAAAGAAAACATTTTTGTTTTACTAGTGAGCGATCCGGGGCGGGTAACAAGAGAGGCGACCTCTAAACACCCCTCAAGGCTCCCGTGCTACTCAATTGGGGTTGGGGCAACCACAAGCAAGAAACAAAAACAACAAACCCACAACTAAACAAATGAAGGGGGATCACCTAGTTATGGGATGCGAACTAGGACGGAAGAGAGATTTTGTCACAACCAAGAAGAGGAG
Organism: Adiantum capillus-veneris; assembly: GCF_014529385.1. Taxonomy (NCBI): domain Eukaryota; kingdom Viridiplantae; phylum Streptophyta; class Polypodiopsida; order Polypodiales; family Pteridaceae; genus Adiantum; species Adiantum capillus-veneris. The sequence goes on along the minus strand of NC_140933.1, from coordinate 60,791,059 downwards.
CAACAAAAACACATACAAGCAATCTCACACCAAGACCAACACCAAATGGAGCAAGAGAGAGCTAAGCAAAGGGAAGAGAGAGAGAAATGGAAACTTTCATAATACCTTGTTTGTGACTTGCAAATGGAGATGGTTTGTTACAATGCGACCATAAAGCTTGTACAAAACCTAACACAATGCATAGTAAATGCTAAACATTTCCAACACACGCTCCCATTGTCTTAGGGGTGTGGGAGACCTCTCACCACAATACCCTCTTAAAATCGACACAAATTTGGCAACAAAAACACACTAAGCACTTTTTTAAACAAGCTCAAATGATAGAACTTAAAAGACACAAGTCACCTTTCATTTGCCAAAGAACTTTACGCAAGTGGAAGGACAAAGATCTTGAAGCCAAGCATGCCTTTGAAGCACCAAAACCTCAATTGTTGATAGTGAAAGAGCATGTACAATAGTGGTTTGAGATAGGACACTCACACTCTCTCACTATGCAATGTGTAACATCAAAGCTTCTCCTTGACCAAGTGTGAAGCTCACAAGGTGATGACTACACCTAAATCTCTCCTCGTTGTATAGAGTGTTGGGATGCTTGGGGATCATTTAAAAGAAGGAGAGGGGGGCTATTTATAGGTTGGAGACCCTCATTAAGATTATTGGAAATCCTAATTTACAAGCTAACAAATGAGGATTATGATTTTTATGAATATCAAAACATTGCGGGCCTTCTTTGTCTGCTTGAGTCATGGATGTGGGCTCAAGGAAAAGGCATTATTGATGGCAAATAGGGTGAAATTATAGAGTTAATGAAGGAGAGAGAGAGAGAGAGAGAGGAGAGAGAGAGAGAGAGAGAGAGAGAGAGAGAGAGAGAGAGAGAGAGAGGGAGTTTTTACTATGTACGTGTCTTGAGGTGAGGTGCCTTTTATGGTTAGGTCAATGGATATTTTGTGTTAGTAGGTTAGTGGTTAGTGTTAGTAATCACTGAAAAGTTAATGATATATTTACAATGGGTAGAATGAGGTGGATGGTTGAAGTAAGATATATGGTTGAATGAAGTGAGGGAATCCTTGTGATGGTGAAGATTTGAAGAAGTTTTGAACTTACTTGTGTAGGTTCTCAAAAATGAATGCCGATCCTGTTCTTCTTTCCATTTGTGTTGTCAAGTTACCTTCTATTGAGTTATGGCATAGCTGGCTTGGTCACATGAGTCAAAAATACATGAAACAACTTCAATGTTTGGGCTACTTGCATGTCTTAAACTATTCTGATTTTAGTTTGTGTGAGCATTGTATTTATGGAAAGAAAACTAGGGTTACCACTTCACCATTGAATAGACAGTTAGGGAATCCTCTAGACTTAGTACATAGTGATATATGTGGGCCTATTCCGCACACATCACTAAGGGGGATTTATATTTCCTAACATTCATATATTAGTCTACTCGGAAGGTGTGGCCACGTCTACCTCTTGAAGAAGAAAGGTGAAGTTTTTCTACCTTTGAGAAATTCCTTGAAATGGTAGAGAACCAGTCTGGCAAGAAGTTGAAGGCTTTGTGCATTGATAACAAAGAAGAGCACACATTAACCGAGTTCAAGAATTTTTGTAGAAAAAGAGGGATTAGATACACACTTGCTCATGCTACAGACGGGGGCGCGGAAGGCCTGTAAAATACGTAAAATAACACACTACAGACAATAAAACGATAGAGCTGCATACTTCACGCATCCACGAGCACATAATCGATGATAAACACGAACAAAGAGAGATAGAGAGCGGGAAAGAGCGAAAGAACATGTGCAGGTGCACCTCCTAGAGTGGAGTGCTATGCCAGCATGACGAGAGAGAAGAGAGGAGAGGAGAGAAGAATACACACACTCTGGGTGCAATCTCCCCCCATGCAAGAGTGACCATTTCCCTCTTGCACGTGTTTGATCTATAGATTTCTTGAATGGTCCAATTGAGTACAAACTAGCCGGCCGGACATAAATGTCCAAAGCTCATAAAAGAGAACTTGAATAATAAAATGTACAATATATATATTATCCTTTTGCAATAGCCAGTGCTTCTCAGAAGGAGACTCCGCCCTTTATGTCTTGACTCGGTTGTTCTACCAAGTTCCATCTGCTGTTTCAGTTCAACTGTGGTATTGTTCCTATTCTCTCTACCTTCCCCCTCCCTGTACGGCTACTTACAGAAGCAGATATCGGCGACGCTCTTCAACAACTTTTGGAATACTTTCTCCGACAACGGCCACGACCTAGCATACTCCAGCATTGACGACGACGACGATGCTGATTTTAGGCTTTTAGGTTTAGTCTCACAATTTACTTCATTCTATTTTTGTACCGAGACATTGTATTCGATCCATAAGAATTGTATGCATTTGGTCCCATAAGAAGATGGTCAAGATTTTTTGTGCATGGAGGTTCTCTTACACACACTTCTTTACAATGGCCAGGTCGCTCCTCCCTCATACACTCACAATCCATGTTCTGTCTCTTGCCACGCATGCTGCGAATTCAAAACAAAGCACCAATCTGAATGGTACTTTTTTGAATATGTGGATACTACAAAAAATATATTAGTTGGGCTACCAAATCACAGACTACTCATTAGTCAAATAATATTTCGTACTCCACACAAAGTGTCAACAATTTTCAATTGTGTACATCTCAATGATACTGTTAATAAAAAACACATGAATAAATATTAATTTGTCACTCATGGGAATTTTGGTCTATAGTTAATGTCCCATTCTCCTATTATCATTAGCTCATGATAGTAGATGATGGTCTAACCATGAAAACTTAAAAATAAAATTTCTATTAGATGTTAGTTAATTTTCTAGGGCACATATGGTATATATGGTAAATAATCAATTTTCCCTTTGATCTTGGACCTTTAACCTTAGCCTTCCTGTGACCTGGGCGCTAGAAGCCCAACATCTAATCCTAGTATGAGCCTTTTCTAGCGCAAAATCTGGCTTTAAGGCACTTCATACGATTCTACCTTCTGGTATTTTACGTGGTAACCATAGTTAATAAGGGTGCTGCTACAAATTATTTCTCTTTGCTAAAAGGAATTCTCACAGTAAGCACCACATGTCTTCCATACATTTTGGGTAGGTAGGATTCCTGATGCACAAGATTTTAAAAATGAGACTACTATTCTACACTTGGACTAGCTTAACTTGGAAACTAAGGATAAAAATAAACAATAATTGAACCAAAAATAAATTTAAAAATAATAATAGTAAAAAAATCTCTCAGGTATCTACGTAGCAATTGTGACAGGATCTTATTGATCCTTTTACATTCTTGTTCCTTTCTTATTGATTGTGATTTATCATGGCATGATGTTTACGATCCTTTTTAGTGTGCAACATATATTCCCAATCCCTCCCTCAATTTATAATTTTTTCAATACTATATTTGAAGTTGGTTAATATTTATTTCATTAGGACATGTAGTTAACAATTCAAACTTTTTTCTAATCTTCCTTGAAAGTGTTCTCTTTGTACATATATTAAAGGACACAGACTCAAGCAGTTTGCAACATGGATAATATCATTAGACTATTAAAAGCAAAAAGATCTTTTTCTTCTTTACATGGCATGTGAAATTAACCATCCTAAGATTGTGGAGTTCCCTTACACTTAATGTAATTTCTATTGAGATGATTTATCATTAAGCTATGCAGCTGCTTATATGAGTTAAGGTGTTGTGGGATAGTGAACAACGTTTTGTAAGTATCCTCCTACTCAACCATGATCCACATTGCACTACAAGAGGTTGTGTGCACTTGTGACGCTGTTAGCGACCGCAATACATTCGGTTTTTATACTCCCCGGCGTCGCTAAGAGCGTCGCTGAGAGCGTCGATACGGGAACGTCGCTATAACGGTCACTATATACGTTGCTATATTCATCGCTATATAGCGACGATCATAGCGACGTTTAAGCCACCATATAGCGATGTTTATAGCGACGCCCGAGACCTTTTTTTGGTGGCAAGGCATTGGGTCATAGAACGCCGAGAGATTTTTTTTGGTGGAAAGTGCAATTAGATATAGACCCTAGCCACCCACAAGACAATATCAACATCATATAATATGTTTGCATTAATTGTTTAACTTTTGAAAGAAAGTGACAAGCTTAGATATGAAGACCAAAGTAGCACCACTCAAGAAAATATAACCATTAACTCATATCCATATACATATGTTTGCAGAAATAAAGATACTTAAAAATTATAAATGCTCCAAACTTGATAGAAGTAGAGCATCCCCAAATACATTAAGGTGTTGTATACCTTGCGAGACGCACCATTGTAGACCCTTGGTTAGTGCTGCATACTCAGCTTCATTGTTAGAATGTGAATCTAACAATTGGCCCAACGAAAATACCTTTGTCCCTTTGTCATCAAAGACCACTATGCCTGCAGCTGCTTTGTCGGACGCTCGCTTGTAGGCTCCATCAAAGTAGAGAGAGTATGCTCCTTCTACCATCGGTGGTACTGGAGGTAATCGGACTTCTCCTTCCTTAGATTGCTTCTCCTTCCTTTCAAAGACTTGGTAGGTCATGAGTCCCCCCAAACTTGCCCTTGTCGTGCTTTCTACCTGTAGTGTAGTCAAACTCTTGCAGACGAACTAGCCATTTAGTAATTCTAGCAGACACATCCATGTGTTGTACAACATAGGGAAATATTTCATCCGTGGTTAGAATCACAAATTGATTAGGCAACAAATATGACCTAAACTTTGTAGTTGCAAATCTAAGAGCTAGGACTAAGTGTTCCACATGGGTGAAACCTTTCTCTCCTGCTGTCATCATTCGACTAGAGAAGTAGATTGGCCTCATGAAAGATGTCGTCCTATCCTTTTGGAGTAGCACAGCCCCCAATGAGTCATCACCAACACTTGAGGTGACATAGAATTTTTTCATCCCACTTAGGTGGTGAGATAGTTGGCAGAGTGGCTAAGACCTCCTTTACCTTGTTGTAGTGATGTTCGCTTTCCTCGTCCCAAGTGAAAGTTGATCTTTGAGTGAGTTGTTGCAGTGGTAGAACAAGTTGTGATAGTAGATGTATGAATCTACTTAAGTACCCTCACCTTCTGTAGAAAAGAGACCAGTTGACGTGCGGTCCCTTGGTGAAGGTAGGGCTATGAGTGCGGACTTGGGGTCGCGTTGATACCTTTTGCTGAAATTTCATGGCCTAGTAGAATGACTTTACTCTCCCCAATGTGGCATTTATCCACATTTAATTGCCCACCTAGGCTCTGCAACCTGGCCAAACCTTCAGTTACCTTTTCTAAATCTGAAATACGGGAGCTATATATACAAAAATCATCAATGAACACTCTTATGGATGTTCCGAAGAACAGATGAAAAACATATGTGACATATCTCTGGAATGTGGCAAGTGCATTTGTGAGACCAAATGGCATAACCCTGTATGCAAAACAACCCCATGGCATGATAAAAGTGGTTTTAGCTGATCTTCCAAGGCTATGCGTATTTGAAAGTATCCAGAATAACCATCACAGACGGTATAGCATTCAAAACCCGCTACTTCATTCAGAATTTCATCCAAGAAAGGGAGAGGAAAGTGGTCTCTCTTTGTAGCTGCATTTAGTGGTTTGTAGTCAACACAGACTCTCCACTTACCATTCTTTTTAAGTGTCACCACTACGGGTGACACCCATTCTGAGTTTTCTACAGGATAGATGAATCCCGCCTCCAGCAGTTTCCTTACCTCGGCCAAGAGTGCCTTTTCTTGTATGACCCCCAGTCGTATTAGCTTTTGCACAATTGGTTTTACCCCTTCCTTCAACTTAATATGATGTTCCACCACTGTAATGCCTGTGATTCTTTCATAGTTGTCAATGAACAGGTTAGGAAATCCCATCAACATTTGCAAAAAACTATCTTTCTCCTCAAGTGTCAATTCCGTAGACAACATACCCTTCAACCTACTTCCTCCTAGGCTAGGTGATTTGCTCTCCTCTTCATTGGGTTGCCCTTTTGGTGATGGATCACTAGCTGTGCTTCCTCTGTGGATCCTTCATAATGATACCCATCACATCAATGGAACTGTCACTTTCGTTGGTGGATGTGGTCTCCTCCTCAGAACTGGAAGATTCGCTAGTGGTTTCATCTGCCGATGTTTCTAGATTCATTTGCTTCTGCTTGCCAATCCTCATGTCGTAGTAGATTGTCTCCCCTTTCTTACCGGTCATGTGTAGAAGGCCAGTACCCCAGTCCTGTTTTGCCTTCATGGCCATCAACCATAGCCTTCCCAAAATTAGTGGATAGCCCTCCCCCTTAGTAGGCATTACAAAAACATCTACCTCTACCTCATTGTTGAAAGCTTTGATTTTCATGGCACTTACCACACCCACACACTTAACTTTTGCGTTGTTTGCCATCTTTGCCTTGCATGGAGAAGGCCTGTCAACCTCGAGCCCTAATCGAAGCATCATAGCTTCGCTCATTACACAGATTTGTGCACCTCCATCAATGTAGGTGTTTCCAACCCTCTTTCCTTTTATGTTTACGTCGACAATTGGAAGGATGTCATCCATGTTGCATCCCGAAATTGCTCCGGCTACCTTTGTTTTGGAGCGTCTTGTACTTACCATTTTAAACCATTGTCACCTTACTTTAGGTACAAGATGTAGCAGCTGTGTCCATGTAATCTTCGGTCCTTGCTCTGCCACATCCAATGTTAGATCATAGGGCTTAGAACATTCCCCTAGCTGGAAGTCGGTGATGCCCAATTTCCGCCGTGGCCTGGATAGCCTCTTGCTAGTTTCTCCTCTCATGCTTCTCTCATCATCTGATTGTGTAGATTTCTCCCTCCTAGCTCTTTTCACAGTCATGGCTTCAAGTGGTTCTAAAAAGGTTACCTTCTACTTACCCTTGTCCCTCTCCTTTGCTCTGGGTGGATCCACTACTACGGCTTTTCCTTTCTCTTCTAGCCTTATGATGTTTACAGGGCGATCAGGTGGTGGGGCTGGTGGAAGAGGTGGGTGGTGGGGCTGGTGGAAGAGGTGGGATGGATGCTTGTAGTGGTGTCTGGGGTGGACGTAGAATTTGTGTTGGTGGGGGTGGTGCTCGGGGTGGGGGTGTTCTTTCTCTAGGGGGTGACAATTGGTTCCTCCTACCTCCTCTATTATAGTTTTGTCGTGGTTTGGGACAGTAGTACATACCATGACCGTCTTCTCCGCAGTTGTACCAATGATACTCCCTGTTTTGTCGTCGTGCTCTTCCAGGGTCTTGATCTCTTTCTTGACTCCTCCCTTGCTGTATTAAGTGGACAGACAAATTCTGCAGTTGGTTAGTAATATGGGCCAACATATCTTGTTGGTCATCTCTTACCCCAAGAGCCGGTGGTGGTGGTATGGTGGTTGTCGTAGTTGCTGGTCGACGCGATGTTCCTGCTTCTGTTGACTTGGTTTCTTTGGCTTTCATTCGCAGCTTCTTGTCCTTAAGGCGAGCAATCTCAACGGCTAACTCGTACGTAGCCGGGAATCTACCTTTCACCTTCTCCTTGAGAAGTGGCCATAAGCCATGCGTGAACCGATATTTTTTTAGAAATCGGGTGCAGCTTCCCCCCTAGCCAGTGACTCAACCCACCGTTCCCACAAATCCACAAATTTGGACTCATAGGTGGCATATTCTAAAAGACCCTCTTACTTCAAGTCTCTCAACTTGTCCCACAACTTTTCTGAAGTGGTACCTCCCCCAAAGCGCCTCTTAAAAGCGGTTTTTAAGGGTTCCCAGTCATCCTTGGTTGCTTGTGGAAGTGCATTGTACCATGATCTAGCTTCTAGCTTCATGAGATGCTTAAAGATTCTAACCCGGGATTCATCCGTATCTTTGTTGCTCACTACACATGCTACTTCAAAGTCATCTAGGAAGTCTGTTACCAAATCCTCCCCCTTCTTTCCTTTAAATGTTGGAAATGCTACACTTGCCATGATTACTGAGAGAGAGCTAGAAAGACACACTGCTTAACTTGCAAAAGTTTTTTTTCTTCTTTACAAGGAGGCGTGTATACCCTCTTATACTAGGACATAGATTAAAACTTCAAACGGTACATTGCCTTGTACCAAAGGTAAGACAAATGGTTGATATGATGCCAGAACCTCCAAAAACCGCTCCCCACCCGGCATGGTGTCAATGACGTGCTGGTAGTGAGCCTTTAAATCTAGTATTACCTTGATTGAGCGTACACGTGTTGGTATGTGTGATCTGTCTTGAGGTAGGTTGTACTGATTCATGTGAAGCTTAGAGGTGCTTAGTCACTGTCCAAGCTTGTGGGAGAGGGTGGTGTTCTTTTCTGAAACAAACTCAGTAGATCCCTAGTTTCTCTAGTGAGAGTGTGAGCCAATGCTTCCGTTATCTGTGCTGCAGCATCAGGTGCGACTTGAAAACTGACTGTGGTAATTACCTTGGTGACTTGAGTTACCCGATTCTCAAAGTAGAATAGTGTTGATTCTCTATTTTGTAGAGCTCCTTCCATTTTGTTGTTGTGGGTTGGTTGTAGGTTGCGGACATGGTTCCGACCTTCTCCTTCTTCTTCTTGGCACTTGGCCTATGTATATCCACTGGGTTTGGCGTGTTGGTTGACTCTCCCACTGCAAATCGATTACCGTTACGCCTGGCACTCAAGCTTTGATGGAGATGCGGAGTTCGTCTAGTTGTGCTTGGAGTTCTTCTTCTTCTGTCGTCTAATTAGCAAATCCTGCTATCCATTCATCCATTCACAATAGTTTAGGGGTTTTAGTCTTGTAAACTGAAGGGTTTCATGAAAAGATCCTCAGTGGGGGCACCAAATGATGGGAGCAAAGCGAACCCCGAACCCCGACGGCCTCTAAAACACCGGGGACCGAATGGCGCGCCTCGAGCCTGTCATGGTAAAGCAAACAGGGGGCACCACCTAGCTTCAGTGGCTAGGACGCAAACAACACACCACCATAACAAAGTTTTCATCCAAGAGAGATGGATGCTTGGGAGTAATGATGAAAAGGAAAGGGAATGACATCAAGTGAGAGAGAGAGAGAGAGTGAGGGAGGGGGTATAGCGGCTTAGTACTTAGGCATCAAAAAAGGATGGCGAATCCGCACACCCTTCACATATACACAAGCTCACTCCAAAACACAAGACTAGGTGGCGATTTTGCACACCTCACATGGGCAAAACATTGCAAGAAAACATACTCACAAAACCTCAAGCTTTATTTAGAGAATTAGGCGATGAAATGGGGAGCATAGGGTAGTGGAATGAGAAGGGAGAGAGTGGTAGAGCACATGGCGGATAGGTGGGAGTTGATGGCGAAGACTCGCACGAGGATTATGGCCATCATCCTTCATTTAGTTGCCCTTCATCTTCCATAGCCAAGGGTGTAGAGGTCATGCTCAAGACAAGCATGGTGATTGCGGTGATGGTGATGGTGTGGGTGTGTGTGTGTGCACTAGGCACACACAGTGCATAGTGTGTTCTTTGGTGATGTTGTGTGTTTTTGTGTGATGGTGATTCCCTCTTTATAAAGGGGAGGAGGGGAGAAATTCTAGAATTTAGAAATGAAGAAATCATTACTACATAGGCCATGTGACTGTGGGCCCCACTTGTCTGGCTGTGTGTATATGTGCCAGAACAGCAGTCTCATGAGAGAGAGAGAGAGCTAAGAGAGAGAGATGGGTTGATGAAAAAAAGTGAGAGGTGACATAGAGAATAAATAATTACAAGAGGGGAGACAGGGGAGTGTGTTCAGAGGTGAATCTGTGTGCAGATGTGTGAACACAAGAAAAATCTGGTAACCACCGGGTGGGGATGGGTCTGTGGGCACCTTTTTCAGTGAAACTGATTGTGTGTGAGTATGGGGGAGGTTATTTAGCTACAAGACAAGAGACATGGCGCCCTTTAGAGAGAGAGGGGGGTATTTGGGTCATGGGATATGATAGGAGAGAGAAAGAGGGGGTGGGGTATACTATTTTGGAAGATAGGGTAAGTTGCATGTGAGTTGGTGCATTATTGGTGAGTTATAATGCATTATTGGTGAGAGGTGGGGTAGCTTGAGGGGAGAGAGAAAGGAGAAAGGACAAGGGGAAGAGAGAGGGGGTTGACCTTTTGAGTGGAGGATAGGAAAAGGGACACACGGCGGGGCAACAGTGGAGAAAAAGGAGGCAAGGTGGGGATGGGCTACCCCGCAGGCATGAGGTGGCCTATTTTACCTTTCTTATATATTTACATAATCATACTTTATTTTTTTCTTACTTTTTCCAATGCTTTTTATCACTCCCTCCCTAAGAGAGGGTTTTCATGGGGTGGGACGAGAGAAGAGGGGTATGGGAGCTTGGCTTGTGAAAAGCCCCCATCAATGTATTTGGTGTGATAGTACAGACCATGTAAGAAGGGATTGTGATGATTTTAGTGATGCTTTGTCAAAAGATGTTGTCTTTTTTAAGGATGGTAAAATCCACTTAAGAGAGACAGGTCTACCCTTGAGAACTAACTTTGGGAAGGGGGGAATGCAAACCTTAGTTGAAGATATGGCAACCAAGCATGCCACCTCTTCAGTTGAGGCAACTACTTATGGAGTAAAAATTGAGCATTTTTGTGATGAAGAGGTGAGTGACCATCATGGTCAAATTTGGCCAAATGTCATGCAATTAGCTAAAAAGGGAAAGCTTACAAAAGAGATTCTACATGAAGCAGGTGATTGCATACGTCTAGAAACAGGATGGAATGATCCAGTGGACTCATTGTCAGTGCATGCCTACATTACAAAATGACAACAAAATGAGGCAATTGTAGAAGAGAAGCGCAGACGTGAGAATGCTGATGAAGGACCATCAAAAAGAGCTTCTAGAACTGGGGGAATAAGTGACTCAATTCCTTCTCAAACACCCTCAACAAAAGGAGCATCTCCACCTGAAGTACTCATGGAGGAGTCTACAACAGGAAAGAAGAAAGAGCCAACAAAAGGTAAGACAAAAGGCCCAACTTATAAACTACAATCTGATATTGAGGTTGCTACAGATTTTAGTGATGCTTTGTCAAAAGATGTTGTCTTTTTTAAGGATGGTAAAATCCACTTAAGAGAGACAGGTCTACCCTTGAGAACTAACTTTGGGAAGGGGGGAATGCAAACCTTAGTTGAAGATATGGCAACCAAGCATGCCACCTCTTCAGTTGAGGCAATTACTTATGGAGTAAAAATTGAGCATTTTTGTGATGAAGAGGTGAGTGACCATCATGGTCAAATTTGGCCAAATGGCATGCAATCAGCTAAAAAGGGAAAGCTTACAAATGAGATTCTACATGAAGCAGGTGATTGCCATAAATGGACCCTATTTTGCTGAATTTTTTACACAAGGTTCCAATCCGAATTGGAAAACGATTTTAAAAATGAAAATCGTAGCTAATGAGCTGAAGTTTTTGCCCATAATTTTACTTTTTTATTTGGAGCTACGGTTGAGGAGAATGATCAAAATACTGGAGCCCAGTCTGCTCACATCATGCAGGGGCAGCTCATTTCCAACTTTTCCAATTCTTGTTCACACTGGCTCCTCTCTTCTTGTGTAAACCCTTGGGGGTTTCCTTCACCTATAAAAGGGGACCTCTTCTTCCTTGGAAGGAACTCAAGCATTTAAGCCATTGATGAGAGGAAATCATGAGGGAGTGAGTAGTAACGCCTAATTGTACTTAGCCATTAACATAAGCCCAAGCCTACACTTTTTCCTAGAAGAAGACTAGCCATTCTTGTAACAAGCTAACCTTGGAAGATCAACTCTAATCAAAGAAGGTCTTACACTTGGTGTATCAATCAAAGTGGAATTCTCCACTCTTCTTCTCTCTCCATCAATAATGGTGTCGAAGGGTTTGTCAAGTAAGATGTATTCTACATTGATGTTTTCTTGATTTCTTGTTGTTTTATTTTTCATCTCTAATCCAACATATATATATATATATATATCTAATCTCATCTCTTTAACCAAATCTATCTCTTTCACTCTTAGTAATTCATCCTCTCTACAAATTTTAGGTTCTCTTTGCTACAGGTACATCTCTCCCCGCAGTATCCTTATTGCCTACGGGCAAGAATAGGGCTTGGGAGGGAAACTTCTCTTCTCTTCTCTTCTCTCATATCTACATTTCTCACATACTATCCTAGATGAATAACCCACATGATGATAATTTCTATCGCTTTCACTCTGTACGATCTATTAGAATTAACGTATGGATTAGCCGTAAAATACACTTTCAACAACGTATAGTGTTTCTCTTTGGCCCAGAAAGGCTCAATGAAATAATTATATAACCGGATCCCATCATACTACCTCTCATAGACTATAACTTTTCTTTTGACGTAAGCGTAGTTATCTTGCTATGAACCAAGAGTATTTGTACACACAATTAATCCCAATCACTAGACAAAATATATATATTATGGTAAGCACAAAACTACAATTCCAAAGAACAATTCGTAGCCTATTTGGCCAGCCAAGATTGAATGCCATTAACTCATCTGTTAACCCTTTCATATTACCCATGATACGATATGACCATAGCCTTGATGTTTTCATCGTTGTGTTATTTTGACATTTTCTTTTGTGTTCTTTCTTTGTGCGTGTGAGTGCAAGAGAGAATGGGTGGGCTTCTTTGATTGTACTTCTTTCCAAACCCTAGTCTTCATGGCATCTATGGTTTAACTCCTTCATATAGTTTTTGTCGAGTTCTCTCACAAACTCTCACAGCCATAAGCCCGGTGCTTTCCTGGTAAGACCGCAAATTTCTCGACATATTTTTGGTGAACACGACGCGAATCTGCTAGGGTGAGAGTTTGTGGGTAACCATGGGTGATCATGTTGACCAACAGGGTATGCATTTTGACCCAGCAACAATGCAAATGTTTCAAGCATTTGCAATGTTTATGCAACAACAACATGCTACTGAAAGAAGGGAGATTTCAGCAACGAAGGCCATACAAGCGGTCGTCAACAGAATGGATCAGTTCAATGGCAAAGAAGTAACCAAGTACTTACGCGAGTATGTGAAGGAGATGGAGCTGCATCGCGTGTCAGAAGGTGAGATGATTCAAAGATTTGAGCTAGTTGTTGCTCCAGAAATTAGGGAGCATGTTAGGGCAATTAAAGATGGGCATGGGAGAAATTGGGAAGAACTCAAAGTAGCTTTAAAGGAGGAATATTTCATGGAGGACTTTGAGAGAGTGACCAAAAGGACATTCTTAGAATGGGTTGTCAAGCCAAAGCAAGGACTATCAATAACAGAACTACTTAGGGAATTTGAGCGGCGCTATGCACAACTCACAAGGACATAAAGGGCCACACTAGATGCAGAGAAGACAGATCTTTTCTTACAAGCTGCAGGTAAAGAGTTTCAAGAAAATTTGGAGCTTCTTCTTGAAGATAAAGATGATGAGCAAGGACTAAAGACCGACTGGAATGAGGTTGAAGGTGCTGTCTCACTGCTTGCCAAACGACAAAGAAGAAGGGACAAGATGGTAGTAAACACTACAAGTCCTTCCACCTCAACTTCTGACAAAATGGTAAAGCCTACTTTTATCGCTCCTAAGTTTGATGAGTCCATGCTAGATGAGCTTGTGAAGAGAATGCGTGACTTGAAGGTGAAGTTTGCAAAGCTTGAAGAAAAAGGCCAACCATCAGGGCCACTTCCTAGGCAAAGACAATAGCCCAAAGAAGGGTTTTTTAATAGATGTATTTGGTGTGATAGTACAGACCATGTAAGAAGGGATTGTGATGATTTTAGTGATGCTTTGTCAAAAGATGTTGTCTTTTTTAAGGATGGTAAAATCCACTTAAGAGAGACAGGTCTACCCTTGAGAACTAACTTTGGGAAGGGGGGAATGCAAACCTTAGTTGAAGATATGGCAACCAAGCATGCCACCTCTTCAGTTGAGGCAGCTACTTATGGAGTAAAAATTGAACATTTTTGTGATGAAGAGGTGAGTGACCATCATGGTCAAATTTGGCCAAATGTCATGCAATTAGCTAAAAAGGGAAAGCTTACAAAAGAGATTCTATATGTAGGTGATTGCATACGTCTAGAAACAGGATGGAATGATCCAGTGGACTCATTGTCAGTGCATGCCTACATTACAAAATGCCAACAAAATGAGGCAATTGCAGAAGAGAAGCGCAGACGTGAGAATGCTGATGAAGGACCATCAAAAAGAGCTTCTAGAACTGGGGGAAGAAGTGACTCAATTCCTTCTCAAACACCCTCAACAAAAGGAGCATCTCCACCTGAAGTACTCATGGAGGAGTCTACAACAGGAAAGAAGAAAGAGCCAACAAAAGGTAAGACAAAAGGCCCAACTTATAAACTACAATCTGATATTGAGGTTGCTACAGATTTAAAGAAAGTCTTGGAGGAAAGGATCTTGAATAGCAAGATTGAGTTTACTTTGGGAGAAGTTCTTGGCATTGCAAAGCATGAATTCCATGAGGAGATCATTGACAGTATCAAGAGGAAGAGGCAAACCCTTGTTGAAGTTTCTCGTCCACAGGTTGAAGGGGAAACCTCAAAGACACAAGGGATGCAACCCCAAAATAAGGAGAATGATGGAGCTGTGGTAGGATGCTACCAATCTAGTGGGAGAGTGAAGCAACTGCATTTCTCAAATGATGATGAAGAAGTTGAAGATATTCCTAGGAGTTACTATTCACGAAGTCATTGGGCAAGGGCTACTACAGAAACTTTGGTCAAGGTAGGTGATCTTGAAGAGCCATTTGTTGCCTTGATTGACCATGGTTCAGAAATAAACATAATGTCAAAGAGTATCTACAACAAGTGCAAATGGCCGATGGACACAGATCATGGCTGGATGGTAAAAGTGGCAAACAACTCATCCGGTGAATTGTATGCAGCATGTCCAGGTGTGAAGGTAACAATAGGTGATGTAAAGATTGACCAAAACTTCTTTGTACAGGATACATCTTCATATCATCTCATCCTTGGACAACCCTACATTGTGGGAGTTCGAATGGAAACAAAGGTAATGGATGATGGTTCAGCATATGCTAGGATACGTAGCAAAGATGGTAAACGAGCTGTCCAATTTCTCACAGTTTGTGTGAACCATGAAAGAAATCGTGACAACCTCAGAGAACATCCTCTACCAAAGGTGAGCAAAGAGTTTCATGATCATAGAGAAATGATGGGTTTTGGCCAAGTACCATTGTAAAGCGGGATTGCAATGGTACAGAAAGAAAAAGGGTCTCGCCTGATCCAAAAATAGGTGAAGCGTTTTCAACGAGCTCCTTGGTAACAAAGAATGGATCAGTATGTTTTACAAAACTTGAAGATTTGAAGAGATATGAGAGATAATATGTGCATAATGTACAAATAGGCATGAAAAAGAGTGGGTTGCTAAAGCCTACTGAAAATGTTTTGGGTTTGTGTGAACAAGTTTCTTTTGTAGATACTATGGGTGAGCTTGATGCTATAATGAGGTCTAGTTTGCATCTTGAAAATGAAGTTGTGGAAGTTTGCTCTATGGAAATGTATCAAGTAATAGAAGCCTTTAAAGAAAGCCAAACAGTTGGCCCAGAAGTCCATGTTGAAACTAAATACAAGAGTGTAGCAAAGAAGGTGAAACCAGTAGCTTCACCCTTACCACCCAACAACAGGGAAAAGATTGAACAGGCTTCTTTACAACCAAGTTTGCGGAATCCTAAAAAGATCGGGCATACCTTCACAAAGGAGTCCTTTCAAGAGTTGCAGATTGGTTGCGAGGAGTTTCTAACACAGGAGGAGACAAAGTGCTTCAAAGAAATGCTTTCAAAGCATGGTAAGGCTTTTGCATTTGAGCCACATGAGATAGGATGTGTTGATCCTTATATTGTAGCTCCTATGGTAATTTTCACAATACCTCATGTGCCTTGGAATCTGCAGCCTTTTCGTGTTCCAAAGGCTCATTTGCCAAAGTTAGTAGAGCTACTGAATGAGAAAATCAAAATGGGAATCTTGGAGCCTTCTTGTGCTCCATACTCAAACATGTGGTTCACAGTTCCGAAGAAGAATGGTTCTCTACGCTTCATCCAAGATATGCAACCAGTGAACAAGGTGACAATTAGAAATATAGGTACAGGTCCAATTGTGGATGAGTTTGCAAAGGCATTTGCAGGGAGGGAAATCTACTCAATGGGGGATCTCTACTCAGGATATGATCAATTTCATCTTGCAATCCAAAGCAGAGACTTGACAGCCATGAGGACACCTTTGGGTTTGGTAAGGATGTGTATCTTGCCACAGGGAGCAACCAACTCGGTTGCACATATGATGAATGGGATGAATAAGGTATTACGTGACTTTATTCCTCAAATCACAATGCCTTTCATTGATGATTTGCCTATCAAAGGATGTGAAGAAAGTGACAAAGATGAAGCTTTGGATCTCAAGGGATGTCGCAGGTTTGTGGTAAATCACATAAATGATTGTGATAAAATTTTGTCTAGGTTGGAAGAAGTGAATCTTACATTGTCAGGGAAAAAGTCTATGTTTGGTGTCAAAGAAGTGCTCATTGTGGGGCACATGTGCGGGCCATATGGTAGGAAACCTTGTCCATCAAAGGTAGATGCCATCCAAAGAATGAAAGAAACATGCACTAGTATCACTGAGGTTAGAAGGTTTCTGGGAGCATGTGTCTTCTATGTTGTTTGGATTCCACATTATGCACATGTAGCTGATCCTCTTTATCAGCTGCTTAGAAAGAATCAAAAGTTTAAATGGACAGAAGCACATGTAAAATCCATGAAAAAGCTAAAGGAGTTACTCCAGTCAGCAATGACTTTGAGAAAGGTAGACTATGAGTGTCAAAAGGCTAGTGATTGTGACAGTAGATACCAGTCCTACAGGGATTGGATGGGCAATAGGGCAAGATGACAAAGAAGGACACAGGTATGTGGTAAGATTTGGAGCAAAGGTACTAAGTGCTCGCCAAAGAAACTATCCACAGATAAAGAGAGAGTTATGGGGTATGGTTACAGCCTTGAAAAGTGGGAAAGAGTACCTAATTGGTGCATGTGTGGTTGTAGAAACAGATTGTCTACCACTTCTTGGGATGATTACAAGCTGCTCAACACCAGACATTTCTATGTTGCGGTGGATTGCCTACATTAAGTCCTTAAATCCCGAGTTTAAGCACATTGCAGGTAAAGACAATACAGTGGCAGATATGCTATCAAGGGCAAGGTATGAAGATGAGTCACAAATGATTGATGAGGGAGATGATGTAGGCACAAAATTCTATTCTATCTCTCATGTCACAGGTAACAATGTCTGCATGACTAATTCACTTGAATTGTTCTTGAAAGATCTTTATGAAGGTGATTGGCTTTCTATTGGAAGGTACTTGAGTACTCTAACAAAACAGGACGATTGGTCTGAACAAGCATTCAAGATGATACGCAGGAAAGCATATGGGTACTTTTTGAGGGATGGTTACTTGTGGAAGCATCCTAAACAAAAGGGTGCTACACCACAATGGGTTATATGTAAAAAAGAGACTCAAGTACAGCTCATGCAAGAGTTTCATGAGAGTCTATGGGCTGGACACAAGGGTGTGTGGGCAACCTTCTCCAAGTTGAAAGAAAAATACTGGTAGAAGGGTATGTATAAAGATGTATCTCAGTTTGTAGAGTCATGTGTAACTTGTCAAATGTATTCAAATGTTCGACATCGTGATGGATTGCACCCTACATATTCACTAGCAATGCACTATAAATGGGTTGTGGATCTAGTCACGATGCCTTTAGGACTCTGGCAGATGAGATACTTGGTTCTTGCACGAGAGGACCTAACTAACCAGGTTGAAGGAAGAGCATTAAGAGCTAAGACCACAAAAGCTGTGTGCAAATTCCTTCTTGATGAGGTGATTTGCTGTTATGGTTGTGTGGAAAAAATCACTGCAGATCGAGGTGAACTGGATGCCGAAGAAGCAAGGGAGTTCTTTTCTAGATTAGGGATCAAGCTTTCTCTTACTACAGCTTACAACCCTGAAGGCAATGGAAAGAGTGAAAGAGGGCATCCTCCTATCATCAAAGCTTTGGCCAAGGCTTGCGAAGGAAGAGTTGGTGAGTGGCCAAAATTGTTAACATATGCTTTATGGGCTGATCGTACAACACATAGCTCAGTAACTGGCTACATGCCTGCGGAGCTAATGCATGGTCAAAAGCCAGTGATGCTGTTTGAGGATACAATTCCCACATGGAATGTACTACCTTGGCAAGAGGGGCTTAGTAGGGAAGCTCTCCTTGCACTGCGTATAAGGCAACTAGAGAGAAGACCTGGAGACATTGAAGCTGCAAAAGAACGACTCAAAAATGCAAGGTTGAAAAACAAGGACTATTTTGATAAGCAACATCGTCTCAGGAGCAAAGCAATTGACAAAGGTGACTGGGTTTTAGTGTATGATAGTAGCCTTGATAACCAGCACACAGTCATGCGTAAGTTCTCAAAAAGATGGTTTGGACCGTATGTTGTAAAGCATGTGCATGAAAATGCTACTTACAGCTTGTCTGAACTAGATGGTACAGAAGTAAAGATTCCCATTGCAGGAAAAAGGATTAAAATGTTTAAGAGAAGAGGAGACAATGATCTAGCTTGAAGATATGGATGAGGAAGAAGAGAAAAATACAGGTGAAGATCAAAGTGAACATGAAGCTCTGGAATCATCCAGTGAAGAAGAAGACAAGGAAGATGTACAAGAGGTCTATTCTTACAAAGAGATAATGTGGCACATACTGGAGGATGTGCAGGTTTAGAGGGGGTGGATGTCGTGTTGTGACACGTACATAGTGGGAACGCATGCTACAAGATCTATCTTGTATTTTTTTAGATACATAATTATATTTCCTATAGTGTACATATGCATATTTAACTATAATAATAAGCCTTCTATCTCATCCTATTATTTTTCTCAAGGGTAACATATCCTTACTTTACCATCAGAAAATACTAAGGAAAAAGCATCAATAGCTCCGCCTCTTTAACTTGGGGCAAAAAGCATTGATTATTTATTTTTACTATTTCATTATCATCTCACACCCTAGCTAGATCCTATATCTAGGGTAAACTCCAATATATATATATTCTATGTATTTTTTATACTTTTCTTATATTTCTTTTTAAATAGCTACTAGGAGGGAATCAAATCCTAGTGGGACACTAGGTGGCATGATTTCAAAGATACACTTATTTTAATGCATTATTGCAATCATGATTACAAAACTTTGTCATAGAGCAATGTCACGCTTTCATATGGCATGAGGTGTCCTTTGGAATTAAATGAAAGTCTAGGCTAAGGAGACCACATGAAGACTTTTGCTGCCATAAATGGATCCTATTTTGGTGATTTTTTTACACAAGGTTCCAATCCGAATTGGAAAACGATTTTAAAATGAAAATCGTAGCTAATTAGCTGAATTTTTTGCTCATATTTTTACTTTTTAATTTGGAGCTACGGTTGAGGAGATATGATCAAAATACTGGACCCCAGTCTGCCCACATCATGCAGGGGCAGCTCATTTCCAACTTTTCCAATTCCTGTTCACACTGGCTCCTCTCTTCTTGTGTAAACCCTTGGGGGTTCCCTTCACCTATAAAAGGGGACCTCTTCTTCCTTGGAAGGAACTCAAGCATTTAAGCCATTGATGAGAGGAATTCATGAGGGAGTGAGTAGTAACGCCTAATTGTACTTAGCCATTAACATAAGCCCAAGCCTACAATTTTTCCTAGAAGAAGACTAGCCATTCTTGCAACAAGATAACCTTGGAAGATCAACTCTAATCAAAGAAAGTCTTACACTTGGTGTATCAATCAAAGTGAAATTCTCCACTCTTCTTCTCGCTCCATCAATAATGGTGTCGAAGGGTTTGTCAAGTAAGATGTATTCTACATTGATGTTTTCTTGATTTTTTGTTGTTTTATTTTTCATCTCTAATCCAACATATATATATATATATATATATCTAATCTCATCTCTTTAACCAAATCTATCTCTTTCACTCTTAGTAATTCATCCTCTCTACAAATTTTAGGTTCTCTTTGCTACAGGTACATCTCTCCCCGCAGTATCCTTATTGCCTACGGGCAAGAATAGGGCTTGGGAGGGAAACTTCTCTTCTCTTCTCTTCTCTTCTCTTCTCTTCTCTCATATCTACATTTCTCACATACTATCCTAGATGAATAACCCACATGATGATAATTTCTGTCGCTTTCACTCTGTACGATCTATTAGAATTAACGTATGGATTAGCCGTAAAGTACACTTTCAACAACGTATAGTGTTTCTCTTTGGCCTAGAAAGGCTCAATGAAATACTTATATCACCGGATCCCATCATACTACCTCTCATAGACTATAACTTTTCTTTTGACGTAAGCGTAGTTATCTTGCTATGAGCCAAGAGTATTTGTACACACAATTAATCCCAATCACTAGACAAAATATATATATTATGGTAAGCACAAAACTACAATTCCAAAGAACAATTCGTAGCCTATTTGGCCAGCCAAGATTGAATGCCATTAACTCATCTGTTAACCCTTTCATATTACCCATGATACGATATGACCATAGCCTTGATGTTTTCATCGTTGTGTTATTTTGACATTTTCTTTTGTGTTCTTTCTTTGTGCGTGTGAGTGCAAGAGAGAATGGGTGGGCTTCTTTGATTGTACTTCTTTCCAAACCCTAGTCTTCATGGCATCTATGGTTTAACTCCTTCATATAGTTTTTGTCGAGTTCTCTCACAAACTCTCACAGCCATAAGCCTGGTGCTTTCCTGGCAAGACCGCAAATTTCTCGACAGCGTAGAAACTTGTGTGTAGCAAAAAATAGCATGAACATAGTGAGAAGTTTATTAGAATAGATTCCTAATGAGATTAACAAGAGTGCTTGGGTGGAGAGCAACAAAAAGTATAACATCTAGTTAGATAACATGATCAATACTTCAAAATAGAGAGAAATTAAGCTATTGACAACAGTTGAGGACCGGATTTACATGGAGCTGGTCCCCCCTCCAAAAGGCTTTGTATTATGGTTTCTCCCATCAAGAGAGACATTCTACAATACAATTCTTTGTGTTCCTTCAATACTAGCTAGTGCAATGAAAATGGAAACTTCAAGCACTAAGAAAAAAACTTATTAAACACAACATCAATTCCCTCAGGGTCTCAGAACCAAGACCTCACACACCTTTGAAGATGGTGAGAGCTAGCGGGGTATGAGAGTAGATTGAGAGGAAGGAGTAGTATTACGAGAAAGATGTACATCTCCTCACATAATCACTCATATTAGCATAGCATAGGTTAGTAATTAGCATGGTAGAGGAGATGAGCATGCATTGAAACTTGGCTCTTGGTTGGATTTTCATCACAAAGCCAAGAGTTGTTGGTGTAGGCTTCCCTTCTCACAAGCTTGGAGTAGGTGATAAGCTTTCCATTAAAGCTTGAGAAGGAGAGAGGGAGTCTTCTTACTCCACACATGGACTAGTGTGAGTGTGTATGCAATAATGCATTGAGAAAATTAGCCCCCTCTCTCTCTTGGTCGACCCCTCTTGCTATTTTCTCATGCTCACACCCTCCTACTGGACCTCTCCAGGCTTAGCCAATGGAACTTCAAGAGCATAAGTCATAGCCTTCTGATTTGGAAGTCTTAATGGGCTGAACCTTAGGGTCTTTTAAGACCATTGTTGCACATTGCTCTTTTGCAAATGGCCCCCCCTTTGGATCTCTATTTTCCCTCCTTTGGATCCCTACTATGGCCGGTCTGCCAGCTTAACCAATATTCTAGCTTTTTCTCCCCTGGCAGTTCCCCATATTAAATGATCAGTTTAACATGAGAAAATCATTTAGGAGAATTAGATATTCGTTATTATGAAAATGTGTTTAGTAAATTTTTTGCTCTTTGTAGTAGCACCTTGCATCAATTCTTTAAGCTCCATTGGTAGATCACTCAAAGGAAGCAATTTGACTTTTCTTGATAAGCAACAATACTTACCTATAAATTTTCATATGGAACTATCTTCAACCTTCCAAGCACATGCACCACAAAAGGAGCACCCAAAATTTAATCCACCCAAGTTGTGGAAGAAGCATTTTCCATGGTGCAAGGAAAGCATAGAGTGATGCTTCACGATTGTTGCATTTGGATAAATGCAACGAATAGTTAGACAATAATGCTCAATTTTAAGGAATCCTCCTTCTTCAAAAACAATGCAAGGATGTTGTTGGCCCCGGCCTCCCGATTGATGACACTTCCAATAATGGAAGGTACTTCTAAAGGTCTAGTACTTTGAGCGTATGTAGTATAGTTTTCAATATGCATAGCCATTGCATCCATTTGTTGACCGTCATGGCTTAAATGCATGATATTCACACAATCCCCTAAAATACCCAATGGGATCCGTTGGAAAGATCGTCGAGCCCTAGCCAGTGCTGTTTCTCGCCTAGATTTTTGAGTAACGTTGCATAGTCTAGCTCAATGTGCGTGTCCTAGGGACAAAACCCATGGTCCGGACACCATTTGTGTGGAATATAAAATTTTAAAGACTAATCACTTAGGGAGGCTAATTTAACAACAACCAAAATGTTGTCAATACAAAGATCACTTGCATCTATGTCCCTTTCCTCCCTCCTCTCGCTACCTCTCCCTTTGTCTTTCTATCCCTCCCTATATCTTTTCATGTTTTAATTTCTATTTATGTCCTATATATCTTACCCCTATAACCTTCTCCCCTCCCATCCTCTCTCTCTCTCTCTCTCTCTCTCTCTCTCTCTCTCTCTCTCACACACACACACACACACACACACACATTGTGCTTCTCATTGTGGTTTTCATGCATGTGTTCATGGGGCGGGGGGGGGAGAGAGAGAGAGAGAGAGAGAGAGAGAGAGAGAGAGAGAGAGAGAGAGAGAGAGAGAGAGAATTTCTACATTGATAAATTGAAGTTTTGATACATCTCATTACTCCAAAAAAATTTACATTCTAGGATAAGATGCCATAACACCCCCCGTGCGTTACGCATGACAATATGACTAAGTCTTTTATCAATGGCATTCAAGCGATTAATTGTAAGTTTTAAGGTCTTCATCTTAGACCTTAAATCTGTTACGTGTGCTTTTAGATCTTCAACTTGATCCTTGTGTTCTTTAAAGGTTCTAATCTCAAACCCCAAACCTACTACATGTGCTTTCATGGCTTGAACTTGGTCCTTGTGCTCTTTGAAGCACAAAGAAAATTGTTGCACAATGTCATGCTGAAAATTCTCCATGAATGTATAAAGTTCATACTAGTTGATTTCCAAACATGCAGTTTCATCCTTGATACCCTGCAATTCTAAAATCACCTCCTCTCAACAAGTGATGTAGTCTTCTTCACCTTGAACTTGTCTACAAACCTTATGTAAGAAGTTTCTACACTCTTGTAGCTTCGTTGCGTTCACAAAAGCCTTGAATGATTTGTAAACGCTTTGAAGGACCCTTGCAATTCAATTGCCCCCTGATCTAGCCAATTGTTTTGCGGCTCGCACGCTATTGCACTCTGGGGGTACTGTAGGCATGATGACTTCTTCATTTACCTCATGATCTCCTTGGAAAATATTTCCACAGTTAGACGAATGGCTATCCATCACTGAAAGAGAATAAATGCACCAATTTAATTGCAAGTGATCATGAAAATGTATGTTGGTACCAACATGGATGGTTAAGTAGAAGCAAATTACAAATAAATTATAAACAAGTAAACAAATTATGATTGAGTATAAACCTACTCATGAGATGCATATAACATGGATATATAGGTGTCTTGTGATTGTAGAGATTCACCTACTTCTCTCCCTGACTTCATAAAGCACAAAAAGTGCTTGAGGAGATTCCTGAGAGAGAGAGAGAGAGGATATATATATTGCAAAATGGGATAAATAGAAAATTAGATAAATAAATAAATATATATAGAGAGAGAGTTATTATCCATGAAAGTTAGAGAGAGAGGGAGAGGATACGTATGTTGAAAAATGGGATAAATAAATAAATAAAAAAAAATATATATATAGAGAGAGAGTTATTATCCATGAAAGACAGGAAGCTCCTCAATCACTTTTTGTGCTTTATGAAGTGCACCATATTTGGCATACATGTCGACCAAGGTTATTGTGTAATTCCACACGCCTTTCACTCGACTTAAGCCCCATTGTCTAGGGCTCAAAACAAACTTTTTTCCAAAAACTTTGCAAACCTACATATGACAAATTTGAGAGGTAAATTATCTAAATTTGAAATGTTTACACTAAATTACACTAAAGTTTTCTATATTTTATAAACAAATAAACAAATTATAATTGAGTATAAACCTAGTCGTGAGATGCATATAACATGGATGTATAGGTGTCTTGTGATTGTAGAGATTCACCTACTTCTCTCCTTGACCACTTCATAAAGCACAAAAAGTGCTTGAGGAGCTTCTTGTCTCACACACACACACACACACACACACACACACACACACACACACACACACACACACACAGAGGATACATATATTGCAAAATAGGATAAATAAATAAATAAATAAATTATATATATATATATATAAACATATATATTTACACACATATATATAGAGAGAGAGTTATTATCCATGAAAGTCAGAGAGAGAGAGAGGATACAAATATTGCAAAATGGGATAAATTTTTTTTTTAAAAAAAATAATAATAATAATAAAAATATATATATATATAGAGAGAGAGAGAGAGTTCTTATCCATGAAAGTCAAAGAGAGAGGGAGAGGATACATATATTGCAAAATGGGATAAATATATATATATATATATATAGATAGATAGATAGATAGATAGATAGATAGATAGATAGATAGATAGAGAGAGAGAGAGAGAGAGAGAGAGAGAGAGAGAGAGAGAGAGAGAGAGAGAGAGAGAGAGAGAGAGAGAGAGAGAGAGAGAGACATTATCCCATGAAAGACAAGAAGCTTCTCAAGCACTTTTTGTGCTTTATGAAGTGCACCATATTTGGCATACATGTCGACCAAGGTAATTGTGTAATACCACATGCCTTTCACTCAACTTAAGCCCCATCGTCCAGGGCTCATAACAAACTTTTTTCCAAAAACTTTGCAAACCTACATATGAGCAATTTCAAAGGTAAATTATCTAAATTTTATTTTTTTACACTAAAATACACTAAGGTTTTCTATATTCTATAAGTTTTCTCACCTTGAATTTGAAAAATTCAGAGGTAAATCTCAAAATTTGTAGGTGAGATTACACTTTTCTTCAAGGTGCAAGTGTACATGATTGCATCTGGAGAGACGCCCTCTCTTTGAAGCATCTCGACCCTCACCCTGTTGGACATATTGTGTAATCAATACACTCCATGGGACAACATTGCAAACATGAAGCTTGTCAAAGACCCATTGCACTCTTCCTCTCCATGTTTGCTTGTGTAGCGGATGTTGCTGCTTTCTTGGTGCTGCTTTGTTGATTGCATCTAGATAGACACCCTCGCTTGGAATATGCTGAAAACATCCCTAATCTTCTTGACCAAGTTGGGCATATCCCACAATCAATGCATTGCAAGAGATGCATCCTCAAATACTTGCTTTATGAAGTGCACCACATATATTTGGCATACATGTAGTCGACCAAACCACTTGTGTAATGCCGCATGTCCTCAAGGTGCAAGTGTGCTAGGCTTCAAAGGTGAAAGGTTGCAGTCTTCACAATCAATTCTGTGTGCCCCCCCCCCCCTCTCTCTCTTTCTCTCTCTACTTAGCTGCAATTTTGCCATGCTACACTGCATCACCTGAGCCTTTCACTCAATTTAAGGTTAGAGTATACTAAACTTAGGTGTCTTGCGATCATAGAGATTCATGGAATATGTTTCAAAGCATTACTTGAAAACTGGACTCCTTGGGGGAGGTGAGGCGACTTGGAAGAATGAGCGGAAGATGGAGTTGATGCAGAAGGTACCAATTCAAATTGTGAGAGCTGCTGAGCTTTGGCCAACAATGTTGTAGTGCACCAAAGGACGAAGACAAAGCGTGCGGACTCTGAACCAAATCCATCATCTAATTTCACGACCTGCTAATCAAATGTTTTACACAACAAAAAAATCCATGGACTAGCAGTGTAACAATTCGGCCCCGCTACAAACATATAATATTCCTTTCCATTTTTTACATTATTTTTCTCTATTTTGGGGCTCCTTTTCCTCTTGACCTACCATAAACGTTTTTTTAAACTAAATTATAGCAGGGCTGGCAGCGGCGTTGGTCGCATGGGCAACTGAAAAAAATCATAGCATGGGCTCGCAACAGCGTCAGCAGGTTTGGGTTGTCACCGTCTACATCATGGCCTGGTCAAGAGCATGTGGATGTACGTGCTTGAGCGAGTGGGCACACGGTGTTGTAGGTTGGGCACTGTGTCGCATGGCGCTTCTCACTGGCTGACGCAACGGTGGAGTTTGGGCTTGCAGCGGTGACGGCAACAACATACCTGGAGCCGTGAGGGCAACATAGAGAGAGAGAGAGAGAGAGAGAGAGAGAACCTGGGCCCCTTCTCACTGTCCTGGGCAGCCCAGAGAGAGAGAGAGAGAACATGGCCCCCCTCTCACTGTCCACCGGAAGGGCCGCAAATCTGTGCAAGCCACAGACGCGTAGGAAAACGAGATGATGCAAGTCCACGTCGGGAAGGTAGGGTGAAGCACACAGCCAGCTGCTAGGTTTTCGCAAAGGTTTTGTATCCAGATTTTAGGGTTGGGATTAGAGTTTCAAAACGACCTCCAGCTTTAGGATTAGGCTCACGTTTAGCTCGACCGCCATGCCCCTATCTATATCTATTCTATATCTATATCACACAGCAGGATCGCCCTCAGTTGGCAGAGAGAGAGAGAGAGAGAGAGAGAGAGAGAGAGAGAGAACCTGGGCAGCTACAACGTAGAGGCAGATGGTTGCAATGGAGAGAACCGTCGAGCAGCTACTACAACGACACTGTCCAGAGTACCTTCAAATAACAAAAATAACATTAGCTCTCTATGTACTGTGGCAATGACGTATGTGTGCATGTGGGGGAGAGAGAAATACCCTCTAGCTCGCCTCCTCTTTTCTTGCAACGGTGGCTCCTCAGCTGGCCTCACCTGAATATTGAGCCTTCATTCATAATTTGAGCGAAAATCTGCTTTTGAAGACACGTGGCAATCTGAAATTGAGGCTCTTTCATAAAGAGTATAGATTGGCCTTAGAGGTACCAACTTCTTCCTCTCCATTATCTGATATTTCTCCTCTCATGTTCATGGAGCAAAAGACACCATGTACACACTAACACCTTATAAAACACAAAGAACGCCCTTATTATTCTCGTTACCTCTCTCTTGACGTCACACAAGGCCACTTAAGAAATTAATGAAAAAGCCTCCGCTCGCTCAACTAATGGTCCAAAATTTTCGAACTACAAGCCTATCCACAGACACTACAAAGTGAGTCGAGTTGATCAAAGCTTAAAATCACAGTCGATGGTCGCCCAAAGAAACAAAAAACATCATAAAAGATACCAAACTCCAGCCATAAGAAGGCCACTCTCACATCATCGCAAAAACAACGTCAAATGCCATTCTGTTGGACTCTTTGGTGTAGCCTCTGTAAGGGTAAGCCTAACTTGTGGCACCATGTGGGAAAGCCCTCTAGCCACCTAGGAAAGGTTAAATGTTGACATGGTCAAACAACAAAAGGATGCAACCCATCTAGCGAATGATTGTAAAGCACTAAGCTTATATGAGAGACTATTTTCTAATGAAGCATTGTACTTTGAATGCTATTATTGTGTCTACTCTCTCTCCCTCTCTCTCTATGCTCTTGCTATTGGCAGGGATTTCAAAATGACGTGATCGCACTATAATTTCAGGTTAATAACAATAGAAATGCAAAATAACAAATATTATGTTAATTGACATTCACCTTTTTTTACCTCCAAAGAGACCTGGACACCGGTTCGAGGCCCGCCAGGTAAAGCTATTTCCCCGCCGGGCCCGCCGTGGCTAGATAAAGGCGACGCCGGTGCTTGTCTTTTTCACAAAAGAGGTACATTGAAAAGTCTTCTTCACCAAACTTTCTGGCAAGTTTCCACATTCTCAAAGCAGTGTAGCAGTAAGTTTTTAATCCCTTCCTTATTTTATTGATGTTTTTTTGAGTTTTTTGCGTTAAAACTTAAAGGTATAAAATTTCTTTTATCAAATCATCGTACGTGGATGCACTGGCATATGGTTGCAATTGCAGCTAGGTGTGTCATTGCAAAAGCGTACGATGATTATGTTTTATATTGCTCCCAGTCATTCATGCTTCGGCACATGGTTGCAATTGCGACTAGGTGTGTTGCTGCTAGAATGATAGGAGCATTTGTTTGAAAGAAGTAACCGTGCGTGGATGCATTGGCACATGATTGCAATTGCGGCTAGGTGTGTCATTGCAAAAGCGTAGGGTGATTATGTTTTATGTTGCTCCCAGTCATTCATGCTTCGACACATGGTTGCAAATGCGACTAGGTGTGTTGCTGCTAGAATGACATGAGCATCTGTTTGAAAAAAGTCACCATGCGTGGATGCACTGGCACATGGTTGCAATTGCGGCTAGGTGTGTCATTGCAAAAACGCAAGATGACTATGTTTTATGTTGCTTCCCGTCATTCATGCTTCGGCACATGGTTGCAATTGCGACTAGGTGTGTTGCTGCTAGATTGACGGTAGCATCTAATGCATGAATGTGTGCTCAAATAATTTCATAATGCTTCATATGCTTGAATCTTGAAAGAAGACATCGTGCGTGGATGCACTGGCACATGGTTGCAATTGTGACTAGGTGTGTCATTGCAAAAGCGTAGGATGACTATGTTTTATATTGCTCCCAGTCATTCATGCTTCGGCACATGGTTACAATTGCGACTAGGTGTGTTGCTGCTAGAGTGACAGGAGCATTTGTTTGAAAGAATTCACCGTGCAGGGATGCACTGGCACATGGTTGCAATTGCGGCTAGGTGTGTCATTGCAAAAGTGTAGGGTGACTATGTTTTATGTTACTCCCAGTCATTCATGCTTCGGCACATGGTTGCAATTGCGACTAGGTGTGTTGCTGCTAGAATGATAGGAGCATCTGTTTGAAAGAAGTCATCGTGCGTGGATGCACTGGCACATGGTTGCAATTGCGGCTAGGTGTGTCATTGCCAAAGCGTAGGGTGACTATGTTTTATGTTGCTCCCAGTCATTCATGCTTCGGCACATGGTTGCAATTGCGACTAAGTGTGTTGCTGCTAGAATGACAGGAGCATTTGTTTGTAAGTTGTTGTACGGTGAGGCATTGGCACATGATTGCAATTGCGATTAGGTGTGTCACTGCAAAAGCGTACGAGATCTATGGTCTATACTGCACTTTTTCTTTCACGTAGAAAAGATCCAAATGCAGTGGCACATAGTTATATTTCACAATGTGTTGTTTGCAATAATACCATTGTAGGCAAAATGGATCCTTCTGCTACTTCAATGATAGAGTTCAAAAAGAAAATTAGACAATTGTTGATTACAATCGTCAGTGCACTAGATCTCGACGATATAGCGCAGATTGTTGCAGATGAGTCTAGATTGCGATCATTATACAGTGAGATTGCCCGCAAAATGTTGTTGTTATATCTAGACAAAACAACCGAATCAATAATCTCATTACTGAGCAGTTGGGTGGGCAATTTGCCCAAGGTGGCCTCTGATTTGAAAGAGGAATGCCCTCAAGAAGTAGACAAGGGTAAGCTAGAGCATTGGAACACGAGATGGAGAGCTGAAAAGGAGAGGTCAAGGCGAGCATCCCACATAGACACACAGTTTGGCCTAAGCAAGAAAATGCGAATGGCTATCACCAGAGTTATGGGGAGCAGCCAAGTTGGAGAACCGTTTATTGAGGAGGCTGCCATTGAGGGAACATCGGGTTCTACTGCTTCTGCCAATCACCTGGAGAGCAGTATATACAATTTTGAATGTAGTATGACTCTGGGCATTCCAAATAAGTCCATTAAGAAGATCAAGAAACTTGGGTCAGGGGCTTATGGCACAGGGTGGCAAGTTCAAATCAAAGGGATCAGTTTCCTTCCTGCAACGAATACTTATTGTGCAAAGGAGTTCAAAGGACAAGCCAAGAATCAGTGGAAAAGATTTGCATCAGAAAGTGCGGTAGATCTCAACCATAGAGGGATTGTGAGGAGTATTGCCCACTCTGTAACGTTGCCATGGTTTGTGATATTCCCCTACAATGGGGGAACTTTAGGTGATCTTATGGAGACAATGCTCCTTCCACATGGCTCTTTCACGACGCTTGTAGCACATCAAGAGGGGAAAGGAAAGATCCCTGAAGACTTTAAATAGGAGCAGCCCTCTAAAGACAAGAAAACACGTATCAAGAGCCTGTGCAATCATGCTCCCTCGTTGATCAATGCCTTGGTGAAGGCATTGGGATTCGCACATGATGAGGGAGTCATCCACAATGATCTCCATCCATGGAACATCATGTTGGACTTTACCAAGGATCTCACTCCTCGTATTGGAATAATTGATTGGGGATTGGCTCTGCTTGTTGGCTTAGAGACACAAAAGACCAACAATACTGATGAAAACTGGCAAAAGCTTCATCCTTGGCGAGCTCCTGAGTTACTAGATGGCAAGAATTTATGCCCATGGACCAAGGCCACAGATGTGTACGCCATAGGATGGGTGATATGGCAATTTTGTAAGTTTTGTGGAGAGTTCTCTGACTACTACATCACAGATTGGTTCAAACATAAGGTTTCAGTGGAGGTACAAGCCATATCTAGGATTGTTGTGGAAGGTTGGGTGAGGAAGAAATCCATAGACAGAAAGACCTTGGCACTTTTGGACGAAGAATTAGAAAGATTTGAAGCCCAGCCAGAACGATGCTTATGCCCTCCCTCTGAAATGTGTGTAGCCTTTTTTTGATGGATATATGATGTACTTTATGAAGCAGGGTTTTCTAAGACTTTTGACTTATAAAAGCACTTTTAAAAATTGGGTTTTATGCGCCATGGATGATGTACGAGTAATAAAAACACTTTGTTATATCTCAATAGACGACATTTTCTATGAGTTTTGTTTCTTCTCTTAAGTTTCAAGCAATAAACCACGTGGAGTCACTGATTGTCATTCATTGATTTAAAAAATGGTGGTTACTATTATATCAATTGATTGTCTTAAGATGGTGGTTATTCTAATATCAATTGATTGTCGTAAAATGGTGGTTACTCTTATAGCAATTGATTATCATTAAGTTTGTATGCCATAACTGAAGTATAGTGTTTAATCAGGATATGGATAATGATAATCAAAGGGCTAAGCGCGCTTTTGAGCGTCTCAGATCCATGTGTCAAGGCGGTGGAGTGAACGACACCGCTCGAATTGCAGCTCGTTGCTCCCAGTGGGCCAACCCAGTGGGTACACAATGGAAAGAGGTGAACACTAGGATTGATCGAGAAATGGTCAAATCCATATGGCCAGGCATTGCAGATGACAACATCAAGAAAGGCCGACTCAAGCTATCACAATGCATTAATGCAGACATACGAGACAATGGAGAGAACATATATCTCGATGTTATGGGTCATCCTATGCATCATATGGATTGTCCATTGTGGTTTGCCAAGATGTTATACATGCATTATGTCTTGGGTGAAGCAGTTGACTTTAGCTCAAGCACACCTCACATGACGGTTGAGGACATTTGTAGTACTGCAATCACCGTCATACGGCAAGAGATGTCATTGGCACTAGAAGGTGCATCAATGGAAGTGCACCAAGTTGAGGAGGAGCTTCAAACTCAACTCAGGCAAGCATCACAAGCTACACAAGGCTCTCATGCAGAAGAAACCCTAAATAAAGACTTGCAAAGGGAGGTGAAGGTGCTATCTCGCCACGTAAAAGAGTTAGAGGCGACTATAAAAAAACAAAATGCTGCCACATTGATTGAGCACCCAACATCTATTGAGGCCCCTCCAGCTTCTGGTGAGCACGGTGGTCCTTGCCCCATATGTAGATCATTCTTTCATGAGTGGTGTGGTCACTTCAGCTTGCCATGCGGACATATGTATCATATATCATGCTTGATGCGAAGCATGATGAATAACTTTCATTGTGCTATATGTGAGTATGAGATATCCAAAAAGCTATATGCAATGTTAAAAATGTCTGACGACTATAATAAGCTTAAAGGTCAGCGTGAACACGAGAATGAAGATATTCTCACAAATATTTCACTATCACTTGGATAGTTTTTGTAACATTTGAAAACATTTACTCATTGTCTTGTGAGAATTTATTAGTGAATTGTGAATTGTCTTCACTTCAACTTCAATTATGATATGTGATAATGCAACGATTTGTTAGGGCTTTGTATATTATGAAGCTTTAATAGTGATTTGTGGCCTTGTAAAGGTTTTTAAGGGCTTCGTTTATTATTAAGGAAATGTCTAAACCTTAAACTAAATATAAAAAAAATCTTATAAGATAAAGAGTTTCTGAACTTAACCAGAAGTCACTCAATGGATTCGATAATCTATTAATTAAACCAC
The DNA here is from genome assembly GCF_014529385.1 of Adiantum capillus-veneris. Taxonomy (NCBI): domain Eukaryota; kingdom Viridiplantae; phylum Streptophyta; class Polypodiopsida; order Polypodiales; family Pteridaceae; genus Adiantum; species Adiantum capillus-veneris. The sequence goes on along the minus strand of NC_140933.1, from coordinate 60,758,384 downwards.
CGTCGCTTGCTGCAACGGGTCAAAGTTGGTTCAATTTTCAAATTCTCTTCAATCTCTTCTAAATTACATGTAGTTTCTACTTCATGAGATTCCCCTTGCAGCTCACTGTCTTCGTCCACCTCAACATTGGTTACATCATAAGTCCAGCGCGGCATCTCCTCTTTGTAGTTCTCAGCTTGCACTCTTGCAAATAGCCGATGGTTGTAGTACATATACACCAATTTTTCAGCTCTTGAATTTAGAAGGTGGTTTCTGATGGTGGAATGTACATATTTATATGTACTCCAGTTTCTCTCAGAACTTGAATTGGATGCACATTGGGCTAGGATTCTAACAGCTAGGCGTTTAAGGGTGGGTGCACTACCACCATTCATCATCCACCACTTCCACGCTGGTTGCTCCGTGGCAAGTTTCTGCACAAATTCTGTACCAAACTTACCCTCTTTGAGTTTAAACTTCGTAAGATCAGTAACAGCTGATGCATGCTCATCAGGATCATCATAAAACTTGCCTATCACATCATAAAAGTCTTCGAGCACCTCCTCATCAAGTTTTTCTATTTCCATTGCCCAATCCTCTGGATCCAATAAGAAAGCTACGCTGTGTAGTGGACTATGTGCTCCAACCCATCGACCATGCACATACTTTCTCAAAATTTCTCTCCTCTTTTGAGTGAATGGTGTATTCCAAGGCTTCACAATTGGCTCGTGGGGCTCCTCTGGATTTGCAAGGCTTTCTTGAACAGTCCACCAAGCCATCCACTCCTTACCTATGTTAGGCAAGGCAGAATCTAGTTGGCGTAATGCGAGCATAATTGGCATCATGACATTGTGCACATCCACCACATCATCCCAAAAGTGGCGATCAGCTAGTAGATCTCTAATCACCCCTATTTTTCTTTTTATCTTCTCCCTTTGACCAGCCTCCCATTCTGAAAAAGTGGCACAAACAAATGTCTCCATCACAGCATTCTTATTTTTTATTAGTGATTCTACCGTATAGTAGTTGGTGCAAAATGTAGTTTCGCACGACAGTTTTAACATAGTAGACATCCTCTGACGGTACATGTCAAGAACCCTCTAACGCTTCAAAACAAACTTGACTATTAAGGAGCATTGTCTACTATCCATTTGAACCACTCTGTGTCCTCCCTCTTGTACCAATCTTGCAATACCAAGTTCAAGCTGTGTGTACTACAACTAGCACTATATAGGTGAGAGAAGCGACTTTCAAGTATCCTACCTGCAGCCCTGCAATTTTTGGCATTGTCCATGATTACTTGGACAACATTTTCTTTTCCAAGTTCCTCAACTGCGTCGCCAATGATGTCAGCTATAAAACTGCCAGACTTTATTTGACCAGAGCTATCCACAGCTTTGATAAAACACTCAACACGAGGACATACAAGCATGATGTTGATCAATGGCCGCCTTTGAACGTTGGACGAACCATCACTAACTATGGTGTATCCAGATTGTTCTGTTGCATTTAATATTACCCTTTGAATATCCTGTTGTGTGCTTGTGTAACATTTATCCAACAATTGGTTTCTCATATGGTGATATGTTGGAGGGGTAAATCCGGCACCATACTCCCCAATGCGTTTCCAAGCTGACTTCCATGCATCACGGGTGACAATGGCCAATGATCCCCCAGTGAAATAGACGGCTTTAGCTAGTGCAAGTTGTGCTTCTTCTAAGGCAAGCATTTTGAAGCTCGTATGTAAGCTAACCTGTCTACTTTTTGAGGATCCTACCTGAAAGTCAAGAGATCCATGGTTTGGAAGTGTAGTTCCATTGATATGAGAAGTTGATTCCCTGCTTTGAGTGCTTCCATTGGTGGGCGTTACACCCAATGATCCCTCATACTGGTTTGATCTTATCGATACCGGGGTGTGATGGTCGAAAGTAGAGAGTTTTGATCTTTTGCTCGTGGAAATTAGCTTACCAATTAAAGCTTTTAAGTGCATAGCTGCTTCTTCTGCACCTAAGCCCTTGCACTTTCCTCCTTGGATTCTGGTATTGCCACCTAGCAAATGATCCCTTATTCTTGGTGCTCCTCCAGATTTCTCTTCGCCACAAAAGTTACATTTCCAATCTTGATACTTATTTAAATTTGTGGAAAAATCCCTCTCGGGTTCTGGACTTTTTCCACTTGCCTTTCGCTTGCCCTGCGAAGTGGTGCCCTGCGAAGCAGGACCTGGCATCGAGGTAGGAGGTCTCCTCAAGGAAGCCATGCTTGAGACACCAACATCACCGCTCACATTCCCGGTGGAATACATACTTATTGGATGCCTGCAATACCAATAAACATAGCTCAGTATGCTATCTCTTCTTTCAAGTATTATTCAAACTAAACATTAGTGTTATAATCAATATCACACACAAGCGTAGTAGTGAAGCCTGAAGGGAATAAACCTCAATCTACTCAAACATGAGAAAGCAAATACAACGGTGAATCAAATATGTGATCATTCCATCCCAAAAGTAGAGATAATCGACCCAAAGATTCACCTTCCTACCCCTTTCATGAATCAGTCCAGTCCAAAAAAGAACTAATGACCCATGATTGGAGCTCTAATCGAAATAGAAAGCAAATACAGCGGTGAATCAAACATGTGATCAGTTCATCCCAAAAGTAGAGATATCGACCCAAAGATACACCTTCCTACCTCCTTTCATGAATCAATTCAGTCCAAAAAAGAACTAATGACCCATGATTGGAGCTCTAATCGGAGTAGCAAGCAAATACAACGGTGAATCAAACATGTGATCAGTCCATCCCAAAAGTAGAGATATCGACCCAAAGATTCACCTTTCTACCTCCTTTCATGAATTAGTCTAGTCCAAAAAAGAACTAATGACCCATGATTGGAGCTCTAATCGGAATAGCAAGCAAATACAACGGTGAATCAAACATGTGATCAGTCCATCCCAAAAGTAGAGATATCGACCCAAAGATTCACCTTTCTATCTCTTTTCAAGAATTAGTTCAGTCCAAAAAAGAACTAATGACCCATGATAGAAGTTCTAATCAATATAGCAATCAATTTAGCAAATATAACAGTGAACCAAACATGAGATTAGTCCATCCCAAATGTAGAGATACTGACCCAAAGTTTCACCTTTCTACCTCCTTTCAAGAATCAGTTCAGTCCAAAAAAGAACTAATGATCCATGATCAGAGTTACATTAATTTTTAATTTTTTTTAAAGACTATTCATTTTTTTACCTTTAGTTTTTCTTCTAAATTTTAAAGGATGACCAAATTTAGAGGAAGCGGTGATGTGATGTGATGTCTACTACAGGGTTATATAGAGCCGCCAAATATGGAGGGGGTACATGATGGGGCCGGCGGGATTCTTGCTGTGCCCGCCGAGCCCGCCGGGTTTCTTCATAAGCCCGCCGGGCCCTCCGGGATTGTTGGTTGCCCCGCCGGTTCTACGTTTTCTACCGGTTTTCGTAGGTCATGACATTAGATATGTTATTAACATGAAAAAAATAGTGATAATAACAAAAATAATTAACATTTAACAAAATGCATCATCGCGTAATTAAAATCCCTGGCTATTGGCATAACCTAACTCTAATCACTATCTCTCTAACTCTAACCCTAGCACCATGGTTACGCTAAGGCTTCACCCTTCATAGCCTAATGCTAATCATTGCTGATTAGGGAGCATACTGGAAAGGGGAACAAACCAAGAACACAACCAACATGCCTCTGTATAGCCCAGGATATACACATCACTCCAATCCACTAGAGTTCACCTTCAAAACTCACACGACTCACACACAAACCACTATTTGCACACAACCAAATGCACATGCATACCACAAACTTGACCAATCATTCCGCACAACCTAATCCACTGCTTTCACCACACATAGAGCCTCTCTCTATCTCTCTTTGCACAATAGACCTCGGAGGGGCACACATGCCGACACATGCCCGAAAACACACGCACACGTACAGAGAAGAGAAGGGGGAAGGAAGAATCGACACAATTGCACAACAATGATGGCTTTGACTCACAAAAAAAACCATTTACAACATACCACCAAGCCGGCACACTCATCGGCGAGCTCAACACATAACCTGGATGCCCCTTCGGCTCCGCATAGACATCATAGCTCCATAGCCGCACGTCGGCTGGACACAACGGCTCTCACCTCTTCGTGGAGCAAAAGTGACAAAAGCCAAACCGAAAAAAAGCCCCTACAAAAATGTGTGCAGCCCCTCGTATAGGAGCTTACAAAACTTTAAAAAACAAATATTTTGGTTTAACTGCCTCGTGGAATCAGCTGGAGCTTCATTTAGGAATTTTCCTTGCATTACAACCACTTGTCACTTCCTTATTTGGCACATCCTGCATGCTCGGGACACTTGGCTGACTTTCCACCTCCATTTGCATGAGAAATACCCCTTCGGTAACCCTTGCTCCTCAAGACACGCATGGATAACCCCCTAGGGCCAACGACAACGCCGTCATTGCTCCCCAGGTTTTCCCTTAAAAAATAGTGTCCCTCATGGGCGCAGGACATGTCGCCAACCAGGGATGCCACATCATCAATCGAACATGGCCGGTGTCACAATAGAAACCGCCAAGGTCACCACCCGGATGTGCCTATAGCGTTGTCTGCTCACGCCGTGCAGAGCCCAAGGGGAGACTCCATAGCCAAGAGATCTCAAGCTCTCTCTCACCATCACATTACCCATAAAAGATGCCCACTATGGCCCATATACCCCGCAATCTATTGTCGCGGTTTTCCATGTGGGACTACTTTGCTAACATGTGGCAGGCCCTGAGGCCTTGCCCTCCAAGTTCCCCACAAACTCCTCAAAACCACCACCAAAAACTTCAAAGAAAATCACTTTCTCCACCCCTCTTCAATCCTCTACCATTTGGTGCACACAAACACGATGACCAAACCACGACATCCCCTAGGAAATTGCCATTTCCGACTTCGAGCCGATCTCTCCCCATTGCACATTGACTTCTGGATGGCCTCGAATCGCCAACTACCCCAAAATTGCAAAAAATCATATGGACCAACCTGCTCAGCTATAATCTCACACTCTGGACATTGATGGGTGAGCCGTCTCTTCGTGTGGCCTTCACGTACCGCATGCTTCACATACAAACCCTGGCAAGCCTCCAAAAACCTTAGATGGCACACTGGCTGAGGCGACCAAACTGGCACAGAACTAGTTTGAATCAAAACTTCAAACCTCTGTAACTTGGCCTCTGAGACCTGATTGTCGATCGAAGAAGACCGACATGATCCATATCACAAGATCTACACATCCATCACTTTAAACCGGTTGTGACCATCTGTCATCACCTGCCCTTTCCATCTAAGATCTATAAACACCTCCAACTTCAAACTGACATACCTTGTACACCGTGACTCTGTTTGATGAGCCGTCTGGACCAGTTCCCTAAGAACTCCAACCTCTTCACCTCTAAACACAAAACCTACACCTTGGACATCCTTCACTTTCCATACCATTCAGCCCTTTTTGGAGCCCTTCTGGTCTATGAAACCTCATCAACCATACACAACCGCTGCTACCTATCTGTCCAATATCTTCCCATCTGCTTAGCTCTTTGTCATGAACCTCCTAGAATACAAATCCATTCTTATTCCATCTTCTATCGTCGACCAACTTTGGTTGCACCATCATTGCCCAACCCCCTTGTTGAACATTTATGTTCAACCACACACATGGTTTATTCTCCTACAAACTGCACATGCTGGCAAACACTGTAAGAAAACCAAAACCAAATGTATTAAGCTTTATTCTTCCTACTATCAGACCTTAAGTGGGTTGCCCCGCCCCTTGCATCACATCATGTCTTCCATCTGGATCAAAAACTTGGCTCTAACTCCTTCCACCCATGTGTAACTGCATCCCATATTGCTGCACCCCGGCACATAGGCCATCATACTTGTAGGCTACCCATGGCCTACCTTCCTCACTCCAAGCATCTACCTGCATCCAAGCATCTTCAAATGGAGCACCATCATGCCACAGGCCACCATCACACAAACAAAATATACCTAGCCCTCCTACCCAACCATAGAAAATGGGGACCTTTATTGAATTACCCATTGCAGAGATATATCTACCAGAACACCCATCAAACATAACTCACATACCTTCAAGAGAAGCAAAGACACCACGTGGGCCTCTTCTTTGTCCACCAAATGACATGTCTGCTGCACTCGAATCTCCACCATCTTTGGCTCCACGCTCTCCTCTTCATCAACAATGCGCTTAATCTCAGCACCATCAAGCGCTTCTGATTCAGCCATCAACCCTTCAAAGTTAATCCGCTCCATTTTCCTACTAGATTTAGTTGCCTCCCCTTCAATAACCTCTTCTACTGCTGCATCATGCTCTAGCAAAGTAGAGAGAAAATCTCCCCGCACCCCATCATCTTGGTCTTCATCCCTAGGATTGGATTCCTCAGCTTGGTCATCATCAAGAATCTCCTCTTGTACTGCTCTGTGCTCTTCACACATATGCACCGCATCTCCATGCACATTCAAAAGAGCAAAATCTTCATACCTTGATCAGGAAAACTCTGTTTCCTAGCTCGTATTTGCATCCATAAAGCTACTATCACTCCGCTCAACCTCATCCTCTGTCTCAAGCTCATGAATCTCTTCCAGCTTCATAGCTTTGACTTCAATCATCTGCAAGCCATACTCTCTTCTCTCTAGCATTCATTAAAGGAGCCTGAACATCCATACCTCAATTTGGCAACACATCTCTTGCTTGATCTAGAACCATCTTCACTTCTTGCATAATTGGAGATGCTCTAACTAGCATTCTTGGCATGGGAACAACGCCATCTCTTTGCAGCCACAAGACCCTCCATTCATCTTGCACAGGTACTTCCCTTTGCACCCTTTCTACTCAACTCTCATCGCTTCAATCCGCTTTGACATCATTGCATCTGAAAAACTCTGTCTCGCATGTCGTGTCTTCAATATCTTCTTTGTCTGCCCTTTCTCTTCAATAGCATTTATCTTGACCAACTTCCCCCAAAGGGCTTCAAACTCCCATTTGAACGCCTGAAAATCTCCATCAAAACTTTGATTCAATCAATCAACCTTTCTCTTCACTTCGTCCAACTGTGCATCTGCAACAAACTTGCTTCAAAAAGCTGCTTCTAGGGCTTTATGATTCGCCTTTTCTTCATCACGCAATTCATCTAACCACCGCTTTGATTTTCCACGAACCAGGGGTGGGAATACTCGCACCACACAGTCTTCCCTCGACACACTACTCTCTAGCTAAAACAATCCGTAATCCTATAGGCATACCTCCGCATATTCAACCCTAGTGAAAACCGAGAATCCTATCCACGCCATGCTTAGCAACACCTGCTCTTCAAATCTCGCACCTTCAACATCGGCTAAATCTATGCTTCAACTTCAATCAGAGCATAAGTGGGCTCCTTAGTGGGGGACACCAAAAGATGGAAAGAGAAACACAACCAGAACACAACCAACATGCCTCTCTATAGCCCAGGATATACAGTACATCACCCCAATCCACTAGCGTTCACCTTCAAAACTCACACAACTCAGAAGAAAACCATCATTTGCACATGACCAAATGCACATGCACACGTGCATGTTACGACACCACAAACTTGACCAATCATTCTGTCCAACCTGATTCACTACCTTCACCACACACACAGCCTCTCTCTATCTCTCTGTTTGCAATAGACTTTGGGGGGAGGAGGGGGCACACACGTCAACACACGCACACAAGCAGAGACAAAAAGGGAAAATCAACACAATTGCACAACAATGATGGCTTTGAATGACAAAAAACACCATTTACAACATAGCTCCAAGAAGACACACTCCTCGAGGATCTCAACACATAACCTGGCAACCCCTTAGGCTCTACATAGACATCATAGCTCCATAGCCGCACCTCGCCAGCACACAATGGCTCTCGCCTCTTTGTGGAGCAAAAGTGGAAAAGACCAAATTGTCAAAAACACCCTACAAAAATGTGTGCATCCCTCTTATAGGAGCTTACAAAACTTTAAAAAAAAAACATTTTTGTTTTACTAGTGAGCGATCCGGGGCGGGTAACAAGAGAGGCGACCTCTAAACACCCCTCAAGGCTCCCGTGCTACTCAATTGGGGTTGGGGAAACCACAAGCAAGAAACAAAAACAACAAACCCACAACTAAACAAATGAAGGGGGATCACCTAGTTATGGGATGCGAACTAGGACGCAAGAGAGATTTTGTCACAACCAAGAAGAGGAGCAACAAAAACACATACAAGCAATCTCACACCAAGACCAACACCAAATGGAGCAAGAGAGAGCTAAGCAAAGGGAAGAGAGAGAGAAATGGAAACTTTCATAATACCTTGTTTGTGACTTGCAAATGGAGATGGTTTGTTACAACGCGACCATAAAGCTTGTACAAAACCTAACACAATGCATAGTAAATGCTAAACATTTCCAACACACGCTCCCATTGTCTTAGGGGTGTGGGAGACCTCTCACCACAATACCCTCTTAAAATCGACACAAATTTGGCAACAAAAACACACTAAGCACTTTTTTAAACAAGCTCAAATGATAGAACTTAAAAGACACAAGTCACCTTTCATTTGCCAAAGAACTTTACGCAAGTGGAAGGACAAAGATCTTGAAGCCAAGCATGCCTTTGAAGCACCAAAACCTCAATTGTTGATAGTGAAAGAGCATGTACAATAGTGGTTTGAGATAGGACACTCACACTCTCTCACTATGCAATGTGTAACATCAAAGCTTCTCCTTGACCAAGTGTGAAGCTCACAAGGTGATGACTACACCTAAATCTCTCCTCGTTGTATAGAGTGTTGGGATGCTTGGGGATCATTTAAAAGAAGGAGAGGGGGGCTATTTATAGGTTGGAGACCCTCATTAAGATTATTGGAAATCCTAATTTACAAGCTAACAAATGAGGATTATGATTTTTATGAATATCAAAACATTGCGGGCCTTCTTTGTCTGCTTGAGTCATGGATGTGGGCTCAAGGAAAAGGCATTATTGATGGCAAATAGGGTGAAATTATAGAGTTAATGAAGGGGAGAGAGAGAGAGAGAGAGAGAGAGAGAGAGAGAGAGAGGGAGTTTTTACTATGTACGTGTCTTGAGGTGAGGTGCCTTTTATTAGGTCAATGGATATTTTGTGTTAGTAGGTTAGTGGTTAGTGTTAGTAATCACTGAAAAGTTAATGATATATTTACAATGGGTAGAATGAGGTGGATGGTTGAAGTAAGATATATGGTTGAATGAAGTGAGGGAATCCTTGTGATGGTGAAGATTTGAAGAAGTTTTGAACTTACTTGTGTAGGTTCTCAAAAATGAATGCCGATCCTGTTCTTCTTTCCATTTGTGTTGTCAAGTTACCTTCTATTGAGTTATGGCATAGCTGGCTTGGTCACATGAGTCAAAAATACATGAAACAACTTCAATGTTTGGGCTACTTGCATGTCTTAAACTATTCTGATTTTAGTTTGTGTGAGCATTGTATTTATGAAAGAAAACTAGGGTTACCACTTCACCATTGAATAGACAGTTAGGGAATCCTCTAGACTTAGTACATAGTGATATATGTGGGCCTATTCCGCACACATCACTAAGGGGGATTTATATTTCCTAACATTCATATATTAGTCTACTCGGAAGGTGTGGGTCTACCTCTTGAAGAAGAAAGGTGAATTTTTTCTACCTTTGAGAAATTCCTTGAAATGGTAGAGAACCAGTCTGGCAAGAAGTTGAAGGCTTTGTGCATTGATAACAAAGAAGAGAACACATTAACCGAGTTCAAGAATTTTTGTAGAAAAAGAGGGATTAGATACACACTTGCTCATGCTACAGACGGGGGCGCGGAAGGCCTGTAAAATACGTAAAATAACACACTACAGACAATAAAACGATAGAGCTGCATACTTCACGCATCCACGAGCACATAATCGATGATAAACACAAAGAGAGATAGAGAGCGGGAAAGAGCGAAAGAACATGTGCAAGTGCACCTCCTAGAGTGGAGTGCTACGCCAGCATGACGAGAGAGAAGAGAGGAGAGGAGAGAAGAATACACACACTCTGGGTGCAATCTCCCCCCATGCAAGAGTGACCATTTCCCTCTTGCACGTGTTTGATCTATAGATTTCTTGAATGGTCCAATTGAGTACAAACTAGCCGGCCGGACATAAATGTCCAAAGCTCATAAAAGAGAACTTGAATAATAAAATGTACAATATATATATTATCCTTTTGCAATAGCCAGTGCTTCTCAGAAGGAGACTCCGCCCTTTATGTCTTGACTCGGTTGTTCTACCAAGTTCCATCTGCTGTTTCAGTTCAACTGTGGTATTGTTCCTATTCTCTCTACCTTCCCCCTCCCTGTATGGCTACTTACAGAAGCAGATATCGGCGACGCTCTTCAACAACTTTTGGAATACTTTCTCCGACAACGGCCACGACCTAGCATACTCCGGCATTGACGACGACGATGATGCTGATTTTAGGCTTTTAGGTTTAGTCTCACAATTTACTTCATTCTATTTTTGTACCGAGACATTGTATTAGATCCATAAGAATTGTATGCATTTGGTCCCATAAGAAGATGGTCAAGATTTTTTGTGCATGGAGGTTCTCTTACACACACTTCTTTAAAATGGCCAGGTCGCTCCTCCCTCATACACTCACAATCCATGTTCTGTCTCTTGCCACGCATGCTGCGAATTCAAAACAAAGCACCAATCTGAATGGTACTTTTTTGAATATGTGGATACTACAAAAAATATATTAGTTGGGCTACCAAATCACAGACTACTCATTAGTCAAATAATATTTCGTACTCCACACAAAGTGTCAAAAATTTTCAATTGTCTACATCTGATGATACTCGTAAAACACATGAATAAATATTAATTTGTCACTCATGGGAATTTTGGTCTATAGTTAATGTCCCATTCTCCTATTATCATTAGCTCATGATAGTAGATGATGGTCTAACCATGAAAACTTAAAAATAAAATTTCTATTAGATGTTAGTTAATTTTTTAGGGCACATATGGTATATATGGTAAATAATCAATTTTCCCTTTGATCTTGGACCTTTAACCTTAGCCTTCCTGTGACCTGGGCGCTAGAAGCCCAACATCTAATCCTAGTATGAGCCTTTTCCTAGCGCAAAATCTGGCTTTAAGGCACTTCATACGATTCTACCTTCTGTTATTTTACGTGGTAACCATAGTTAATAAGGGTGCTGCTACAAATTATTTCTCTTTGCTAAAAGGAATTCTCACAGTAAGCACCACATGTCTTCCATACATTTTGCGTAGGTAGGATTCCTGATGCACAAGATTTTAAAAATGAGACTACTATTCTACACTTGGACTAGCTTAACTTGGAAACTAAGGATAATAAATAAAAAATAATTGAACCAAAAAATAAATTTAAAAATAATAATAGTAAAAAAATCTCTCAGGTATCTACGTAGCAATTGTGACAGGATCTTATTGATCCTTTTACATTCTTGTTCCTTTCTTATTGATTGTGATTTATCATGGCATGATGTTTACGATCCTTTTTAGTGTGCAACATATATTCCCAATCCCTCCCTCAATTTATAATTTTTTCAATACTATATTTGAAGTTGGTTAATATTTATTTCATTAGGACATGTAGTTAACAATTCAAACTTTTTTCTAATCTTCCTTGAAAGTGTTCTCTTTGTACATATATTAAAGGACACACACTCAAGCAGTTTGCAACATGGATAATATCATTAGACTATTTAAAAGCAAAAAGATCTTTTTCTTCTTTACATGGCATGTGAAATTAACCATCCTAAGATTGTGGAGTTCCCTTACACTTAATGTAATTTCTATTGAGATGATTTATCATTAAGCTATGCAGCTGCTTATATGAGTTAAGGTGTTGTGGGATAGTGAACAACGTTTTGTAAGTATCCTCCTACTCAACCATGATCCACATTGCACTACAAGAGGTTGTGTGCACTTGTGACGCTGTTAGCGACCGCAATACATTCGGTTTTTATACTCCCCGGCGTCGCTAAGAGCGTCGCTGAGAGCGTCGATACGGGAACGTCGCTATAACGGTCACTATATACGTTGCTATATTCATCGCTATATAGCGACGATCATAGCGACGTTTATAGCGACGCTGCAGAACCTTATATATAGCGATGGTCATAGCGACGCCCGAGAGATTTTTTTTTGGTGGCAAGGCATTGAATGCCCTGCCACCCATCAACCATATTGAATGTTTCATTAATTATTTTACTTTTGAAAGAAAGTGCAAGCTTAGATATAGACCCAAAGTAGCCACCCACAAGACAATATAACCATTAACTCCATCATCCATAATATTGTTTGCAGAATAAAGATGCAAAACTTATAAAAGTAAACTGATGAAAGTAAATCAATGACAATTGTACACATCATAGGCAAAATCACTTGATTGTTAAACATTGCAAATGTAATAGCTACAACACCATTGTCATTATTGAAAAAATATACATGGTTTTCAAAAAGACGTATAAACCTCATCTCATGATACATATGCTATGACAAATGTGAGTCCTTAAACTAGGATTCTTGCATGTCCATGCTCCATTTACTTGCCTTACCAGAAGTAGAGCATTCCCAAATACATTAAGGTGTTGTATACCTTGCGAGACGCACCATTGTAGACCCTTGGTTAGTGCTGCATACTCAGCTTCATTGTTAGAATGTGAATCTAACAATTGGCCCAACGAAAATACCCTTGTCCCTTTGTCATCAAAGACCACTATGCCTGCATCTGCTTTGTCGGACGCTCGCTTGTAGGCTCCATCAAAGTAGAGAGAGTATGCTCCTTCTACCATCGGTGGTACTGGAGGTAATCGGACTTCTCCTTCCTTAGATTGCTTCTCCTTCCTTTCAAAGACTTGGTAGGTCATGAGTCCCCCCAAACTTGCCCTTGTCGTGCTTTCTACCTGTACCGTGTAGTCAAACTCTTGCAGACGAACTAGCCATTTAGTAATTCTAGCAGACACATCCATGTGTTGTACAACATAGGGAAATATTTCATCCGTGGTTAGAATCACAAATTGATTAGGCAACAAATATGACCTAAACTTTGTAGTTGCAAATCTAAGAGCTAGGACTAAGTGTTCCACATGGGTGAAACCTTTCTCTCCTGCTGTCATCATTCGACTAGAGAAGTAGATTGGCCTCATGAAAGATGTCGTCCTATCCTTTTGGAGTAGCACAGCCCCCAATGAGTCATCACCAACACTTGAGGTGACATAGAATTTTTCATCCCACTTAGGTGGTGAGATAGTTGGCAGAGTGGCTAAGACCTCCTTTACCTTGTTGTAGTGATGTTCGCTTTCCTCGTCCCAAGTGAAAGTTGATCTTTGAGTGAGTTGTTGCAGTGGTAGAACAAGTTGTGATAGTAGATGTATGAATCTACTTAAGTACCTCACCTTCTGTAGAAAAGAGACCAGTTGACGTGCGGTCCTTGGTGAAGGTAGGGCTATGAGTGCGGACTTTGGGTCAGCGTTGATACCTTTTGCTGAAATTTCATGGCCTAGTAGAATGACTTTACTCTCCCCAATGTGGCATTTATCCACATTTAATTGCCCACCTAGGCTCTGCAACCTGGCCAAACCTTCAGTTACCTTTTCTAAATGTGAAATACGGGAGCTATATATACAAAAATCATCAATGAACACTCTTATGGATGTTCCGAAGAACAGATGAAAAACATATGTGACATATCTCTGGAATGTGGCAGGTGCATTTGTGAGACCAAACGGCATAACCCTGTATGCAAAACAACCCCATGGCGTGATAAAAGTGGTTTTTAGCTGATCTTCCAAGGCTATGCGTATTTGAAAGTATCCAGAATAACCATCACAGACGGTATAGCATTCAAAACCCGCTACTTCATTCAGAATTTCATCCAAGAAAGGGAGAGGAAAGTGGTCTCTCTTTGTAGCTGCATTTAGTGGTTTGTAGTCAACACAGACCCTCCACTTACCATTCTTTTTAAGCGTCACCACTACGGGTGACACCCATTCTGAGTTTTGTACAGGATAGATGAATCCCGCCTCCAGCAGTTTCCTTACCTCGGCCAAGAGTGCCTTTTCTTGTATGACCCCCAGTCGTATTAGCTTTTGCACAATTGGTTTTACCCCTTCCTTCAACTTAATATGATGTTCCACCACTGTAATGCCTGTGATTCTTTCATAGTTGTCAATGAACAGGTTAGGAAATCCCATCAACATTTGCAAAAAACTATCTTTCTCCTCAAGCGTCAATTTCGTAGACAACATACCCTTCAACCTACTTCCTCCTAGGCCAGGTGATTTTCTCTCCTCTTCATTGGGTTGCCCTTTTGGTGATGGATCACTAGCTGTGCTTCCTCTGTGGATCCTTCATAATGATACCCATCACATCAATGGAACTGTCACTTTCGTTGGTGGATGTGGTCTCCTCCTCAGAACTGGAAGATTCGCTAGTGGTTTCATCTGCCGATGTTTCCAGATTCATTTGCTTCTGCTTGCCAATCCTCATGTCGTAGTAGATTGTCTCCCCTTTCTTACCGGTCATGTGTAGAAGGCCAGTACCCCAGTCTTGTTTTGCCTTCATGGCCATCAACCATAGCCTTCCCAAAATTAGTGGATAGCCCTCCCCCTTAGTAGGCATTACAAAAACATCTACCTCTACCTCAGTGTTGAAAGCTTTGATTTTCATGGCACTTACCACACCCACACACTTAACTTTTGCATTGTTTGCCATCTTTGCCTTGCATGGAGAAGGCCTGTCAACCTCGAGCCCTAATCGAAGCATCATAGCTTCGCTCATTACACAGATTTGTGCACCTCCATCAATGTAGGTGTTTCCAACCCTCTTTCCTTTTATGTTTACGTCGACAATTGGAAGGATGTCATCCATGTTGCATCCGGAAATTGCTCCGGCTACCTTTGTTTTGGAGCGTCTTGTACTTACCATTTTAGACCATTGTCGCCTTACTTTAGGTACAAGATGTAGCAGCTGTGTCCATGTAATCTTCGGTCCTTGCACTGCCACATCCAATGTTAGATCATAGGGCTTAGAACTTTCCCCTAGCTGGAAGTCGGTGATGCCCAATTTTCGTCGTGGCCTGGATGGCCTCTTGCTAGTTTCTCCTCTCATGCTTCTCTCATCATCTGATTGTGTAGCTTTCTCCCTCCTAGCTCTTTTCACAGTCATGGCTTCAAGTGGTTCTAAAAAGGTTACCTTCTCCTTACCCTTGTCCCTCTCCTTTTCTCTGGGTGGATCCACTACTACGGCTTTTCCTTTCTCTTCTAGCCTTATGATGTTTACAGGGCGATCAGGGGTAAGGGTGGTGGTGGGGCTGGTGGAAGAGGTGGGATGGATGCTTGTAGTGGTGTCTGGGGTGGACGTAGAATTTGTGTTGGTGGGGGTGGTGCTCGGGGTGGGGGTGTTCTTTCTCTAGGGGGTGACAATTGGTTCCTCCTACCTCCTCTATTATAGTTTTGTCGTGGTTTGGGACAGTAGTACATACCATGACCGTCTTCTCCGCAGTTGTACCAATGATACTCCCTGTTTTGTCGTCGTGCTCTTCCAGGGTCTTGATCTCTTTCTTGACTCCTCCCTTGCTGTATTAAGTGGACAGACAAATTCTGCAGTTGGTCAGTAATATGGGCCAACATATCTTGTTGGTCATCTCTTACCCCAAGAGCCGGTGGTGGTGGTATGGTGGTTGTCGTAGTTGCTGGTCGACGCGATGTTCCTGCTTCTGTTGACTCGGTTTCTTTGGCTTTCATTCGCAGCTTCTTGTCCTTAAGGCGAGCAATCTCAACGGCTAACTCGTACGTAGCCGGGAATCTACCTTTCACCTTCTCCTTGAGAAGCGGCCATAAGCCATGCGTGAACCCATCTTTTTTTAGAAATCGGGTGCAGCTTTCCCTCTAGCCAGTGACTCAACCCACCGTTCCCACAAATCCACAAATTTGGACTCATAGGTGGAATATTTTAAAAGACCCTCTTGCTTCAAGTCTCTCAACTTGTCCCACAACTTTTCTGAAGTGGTACCTCCCCCAAAGCGCCTATTAAAAGCGGTTTTTAAGGGTTCCCAGTCATCCTTGGTTGCTTGTGGAAGTGCATTGTACCATGATCTAGCTTCTAGCTTCATGAGATGCTTAAAGATTCTAACCCGGGATTCATCCGTATCTTTGTTGCTCACTACACATGCTACTTCAAAGTCATCTAGGAAGTCTGTTACCAAATCCTCCCCCTTCTTTCCTTTAAATGTTGGAAATGCTACACTTGCCATGATTACTGAGAGAGAGCTAGAAAGACACACTGCTTAACTTGCAAAAGTTTTTTTTCTTCTTTACAAGGAGGCGTGTATACCCTCTTATACTAGGACATAGATTAAAACTTCAAACGGTACATTGCCTTGTACCAAAGGTAAGACAAATGGTTGATCTGATGCCAGAACCTCCAAAAACCGCTCCCCACCCGGCATGGTGTCAATGACGTGCTGGTAGTGAGTCTTTAAATCTAGTATTACCTTGATTGAGCGTACACGTGTTGGTATGTGTGATCTGTCTTGAGGTAGGTTGTACTGATTCATGTGAAGCTTAGAGGTGCTTAGTCACTGTCCAAGCTTGTGGGAGAGGGTGGTGTTCTTTCCTGAAACAAACTCAGTAGATCCCTAGTTTCTCTAGTGAGAGTGTGAGCCAATGCTTCCGTTATCTGTGCTGCAGCATCAGGTGCGACTTGAAAACTGACTGTGGTAATTACCTCGGTGACTTGAGTTACCCGATTCTCAAAGTAGAATAGTGTTGATTCTCTATTTTGTAGAGCTCCTTCCATTTTGTTGTTGTGGGTTGGTTGTAGGTTGCGGACATGGTTTCGACCTTCTCCTTCTTCTTCTTGGCACTTGGCCTATGTATATCCACTGGGTTTGGCGTGTTGGTTGACTCTCCCACTGCAAATCGATTACCGTTACGCCTGGCACTCAAGCTTTGATGGAGATGCGGAGTTCGTCTAGTTGTGCTTGGAGTTCTTCTTCTTCTGTCGTCTAATTAGCAAATCCTGCTATCCATTCATCCATTCACAATAGTTTAGGGGTTTCAGTCTTGTAAACTGAAGGGTTTCATGAAAAGATCCTCAGTGGGGGCACCAAATGACGGGAGCAAAGCGAACCCCGAACCCCGACGGCCTCTAAAACACCGGGGACCGAATGGCGCGCCTCGAGCCTGTCATGGTAAAGCAAACAGGGGGCACCACCTAGCTTCAGCGGCTAGGACGCAAACAACACACCACCATAACAAAGTTTTCATCCAAGAGAGATGGATGCTTGGGAGTAATGATGAAAAGGAAAGGGAATGAGATCAAGTGAGAGAGAGAGAGAGAGTGAGGGAGGGGGTATAGCGGCTTAGTACTTAGGCATCACAAAAGGATGGCGAATCCGCACACCCTTCACATATACACAAGCTCACTCCAAAACACAAGACTAGGTGGCGATTTCGCACACCTCACATGGGCAAAACATTGCAAGAAAACATACTCACAAAACCTCAAGCTTTATTTAGAGAATTAGGCGATGAAATGGGGAGCATAGGGTAGTGGAATGAGAAGGGAGAGAGTGGTAGAGCACATGGCGGATAGGTGGGAGTTGATGGCGAAGACTCGCACGAGGATTATGGCCATCATCCTTCATTTAGTTGCCCTTCATCTTCCATAGCCAAGGGTGTAGAGGTCATGCTCAAGACAAGCATGGTGATTGCGGTGATGGTGATGGTGTGGGTGTGTGTGTGTGCACTAGGCACACACAGTGCATAGTGTGTTCTTTGGTGATGTTGTGTGTTTTTGTGTGATGGTGATCCCTCTTTATATAGGGGAGGAGGGGGGAGAAATTCTAGAATTTAGAAATGAAGAAATCATTATCTACATAGGCCATGTGACTGTGGGCCCCACTTGTCTGGCTGTGTGTATATGTGCCAGAACAGCAGTCTCATGAGAGAGAGAGAGACTAAGAGAGAGAGATGGGTTGATGAAAAAAAGTGAGAGGTGACATGGAGAATAAAGTAATTACAAGAGGGGAGACAGGGGAGTGTGTTCAGAGGTGAATCTGTGTGCAGATGTGTGTGAACACAAGAAAAATCTGGTAACCACCGGGTGGGGATGGGTCTGTGGGCACCTTTTTCAGTGAAACTGATTGTGTGTGAGTATGGGGGAGGTTATTTAGCTACAAGACAAGAGACATGGCGCCCTTTAGAGAGAGAGGGGGGTATTTGGGTCATGGGATATGATAGGAGAGAGAAAGAGGGGGTGGGGTATACTATTTTGGAAGATAGGGTAAGTTGCATGTGAGTTGGTGCATTATTGGTGAGTTATAATGCATTATTGGTGAGAGGTGGGGTAGCTTGAGGGGAGAGAGAAAGGAGAAAGGACAAGGGGAAGAGAGAGGGGGTTGACCTTTTGAGTGGAGGATAGGAAAAGGGACACACGGCGGGGCAACAGTGGAGAAAAAGGAGGCAAGGTGGGGATGGGCTACCCCGCAGGCATGAGGTGGCCTATTTTACCTTTCTTATATATTTACATAATCATACTTTATTTTTTTCTTACTTTTTCCAATGCTTTTTATCACTCCCTCCCTAAGAGAGGGTTTTCATGGGGTGGGGACGAGAGAAGAGGGGTATGGGAGCTTGGCTTGTGAAAAGCCCCCATCAATGTATTTGGTGTGATAGTACAGACCATGTAAGAAGGGATTGTGATGATTTTAGTGATGCTTTGTCAAAAGATGTTGTCTTTTTTAAGGATGGTAAAATCCACTTAAGAGAGACAGGTCTACCCTTGAGAACTAACTTTGGGAAGGGGGGAATGCAAACCTTAGTTGAAGATATGGCAACCAAGCATGCCACCTCTTCAGTTGAGGCAACTACTTATGGAGTAAAAATTGAGCATTTTTGTGATGAAGAGGTGAGTGACCATCATGGTCAAATTTGGCCAAATGTCATGCAATTAGCTAAAAAGGGAAAGCTTACAAATGAGATTCTACATGAAGCAGGTGATTGCATACGTCTAGAAACAGGATGGAATGATCCAGTGGACTCATTGTCAGTGCATGCCTACATTACAAAATGCCAACAAAATGAGGCAATTGTAGAAGAGAAGCGCAGACGTGAGAATGCTGATGAAGGACCATCAAAAAGAGCTTCTAGAACTGGGGGAATAAGTGACTCAATTCCTTCTCAAACACCCTCAACAAAAGGAGCATCTCCACCTGAAGTACTCATGGAGGAGTCTACAACAGGAAAGAAGAAAGAGCCAACAAAAGGTAAGACAAAAGGCCCAACTTATAAACTACAATCTGATATTGAGGTTGCTACAGATTTTAGTGATGCTTTGTCAAAAGATGTTGTCTTTTTTAAGGATGGTAAAATCCACTTAAGAGAGACAGGTCTACCCTTGAGAACTAACTTTGGGAAGGGGGGAATGCAAACCTTAGTTGAAGATATGGCAACCAAGCATGCCACCTCTTCAGTTGAGGCAATTACTTATGGAGTAAAAATTAAGCATTTTTGTGATGAAGAGGTGAGTGACCATCATGGTCAAATTTGGCCAAATGTCATGCAATCAGCTAAAAAGGGAAAGCTTACAAATGAGATTCTACATGAAGCAGGTGATTGCCATAAATGGACCCTATTTTGTTGAATTTTTTACACAAGGTTCCAATCCGAATTGGAAAACGATTTTTAAAATGAAAATCGTAGCTAATGAGCTGAAGTTTTTGCCCATATTTTTACTTTTTTATTTGGAGCTACGGTTGAGGAGATATGATCAAAATACTGGACCCCAGTCTGCCCACATCATGCAGGGGCAGCTCATTTCCAACTTTTCCAATTCTTGTTCACACTGGCTCCTCTCTTCTTGTGTAAACCCTTGGGGGTTCCCTTCACCTATAAAAGGGGACCTCTTCTTCCTTGGAAGGAACTCAAGCATTTAAGCCATTGATGAGAGGAAATCATGAGGGAGTGAGTAGTAACGCCTAATTGTACTTAGCCATTAACATAAGCCCAAGCCTACACTTTTTCCTAGAAGAAGACTAGCCATTCTTGTAACAAGCTAACCTTGGAAGATCAACTCTAATCAAAGAAGGTCTTACACTTGGTGTATCAATCAAAGTGGAATTCTCCACTCTTCTTCTCTCTCCATCAATAATGGTGTCGAAGGGTTTGTCAAGTAAGATGTATTCTACATTGATGTTTTCTTGATTTCTTGTTGTTTTATTTTTCATCTCTAATCCAACATATATATATATATATATATATCTAATCTCATCTCTTTAACCAAATCTATCTCTTTCACTCTTAGTAATTCATCCTCTCTACAAATTTTAGGTTCTCTTTGCTACAGGTACATCTCTCCCCGCAGTATCCTTATTGCCTACGGGCAAGAATAGGGCTTGGGAGGGAAACTTCTCATCTCTTCTCTTCTCTCATATCTACATTTCTCACATACTATCCTAGATGAATAACCCACATGATGATAATTTCTATCGCTTTCACTCTGTACGATCTATTAGAATTAACGTATGGATTAGCCGTAAAATACACATTCAACAACGTATAGTGTTTCTCTTTGGCCCAGAAAGGCTCAATGAAATACTTATATCACCGGATCCCATCATACTACCTCTCATAGACTATAACTTTTCTTTTGACGTAAGCGTAGTTATCTTGCTATGAACCAAGAGTATTTGTACACACAATTAATCCCAATCACTAGACAAAATATATATATTATGGTAAGCACAAAACTACAATTCCAAAGAACAATTCGTAGCCTATTTGGCCAGCCAAGATTGAATGCCATTAACTCATCTGTTAACCCTTTCATATTACCGATGATACGATATGACCATAGCCTTGATGTTTTCATCGTTGTGTTATTTTGACATTTTCTTTTGTGTTCTTTCTTTGTGCGTGTGAGTGCAAGAGAGAATGGGTGGGCTTCTTTGATTGTACTTCTTTCCAAACCCTAGTCTTCATGGCATCTATGGTTTAACTCCTTCATATAGTTTTTGTCGAGTTCTCTCACAAACTCTCACAGCCATAAGCCCGGTGCTTTCCTGGTAAGACCGCAAATTTCTCGACATATTTTTGGTGAACACGACGCGAATCTGCTAGGGTGAGAGTTTGTGGGTAACCATGGGTGATCATGTTGACCAACAGGGTATGCATTTTGACCCAGCAACAATGCAAATGTTTCAAGCATTTGCAATGTTTATGCAACAACAACATGCTACTGAAAGAAGGGAGATTTCAGCAACGAAGGCCATACAAGCGGTCGTCAACAGAATGGATCAGTTCAATGGCAAAGATGTAACCAAGTACTTACGCGAGTATGTGAAGGAGATGGAGCTGCATCGCGTGTCATAAGGTGAGATGATTCAAAGATTTGAGCTAGTTGTTGCTCCAGAAATTAGGGAGCACGTTAGGGCAATTAAAGATGGGCATGGGAGAAATTGGGAAGAACTCAAAGTAGCTTTAAAGAAGGAATATTTCATGGAGGACTCTGAGAGAGTGACCAAAAGGACATTCTTAGAATGGGTAGTCAAGCCAAAGCAAGGACTATCAATAACAGAACTACTTAGGGAATTTGAGCGGCGCTATGCACAACTCACAAGGACAGAAAGGGCCACACTAGATGCAGAGAAGACAGATCTTTTCTTACAAGCTGCAGGTAAAGAGTTTCAAGAAAATTTGGAGCTTCTTCTTGAAGATAAAGATGCTGAGCAAGGAATAAAGACCGACTGGAATGAGGTTGAAGGTGCTGTCTCACTGCTTGCCAAACGACAAAGATGAAGGGACAAGATGGTAGTAAACACTACAAGTCCTTCCACCTCAACTTCTGACAAAATGGTAAAGCCTACTTTTATCGCTCCTAAGTTTGATGAGTCCATGCTAGATGAGCTTGTGAAGAGAATGCGTGACTTGAAGGTGAAGTTTGCAAAGCTTGAAGAAAAAGGCCAACCATCAGGGCCACTTCCTAGGCAAAGACAATAGCCCAAAGAAGGGTTTGTTAATAGATGTATTTGGTGTGATAGTACAGACCATGTAAGAAGGGATTGTGATGATTTTAGTGATGCTTTGTCAAAAGATGTTGTCTTTTTTAAGGATGGTAAAATCCACTTAAGAGAGACAGGTCTACCCTTGAAAACTAACTTTGGGAAGGGGGGAATGCAAACCTTAGTTGAAGATATGGAAACCAAGCATGCCACCTCTTCAGTTGAGGCAGCTACTTATGGAGTAAAAATTGAACATTTTTGTGATGAAGAGGTGAGTGACCATCATGGTCAAATTTGGCCAAATGTCATGCAATTAGCTAAAAAGGGAAAGCTTACAAAAGAGATTGTATATGTAGGTGATTGCATACGTCTAGAAACAAGATGGAATGATCCAGTGGACTCATTGTCAGTGCATGCCTACATTACAAAATGCCAACAAAATGAGGCAATTGTAGAAGAGAAGCGCAGACGTGAGAATGCTGATGAAGGACCATCAAAAAGAGCTTCTAGAACTGGGGGAAGAAGTGACTCAATTCCTTCTCAAACACCCTCAACAAAAGGAGCATCTCCACCTGAAGTACTCATGGAGGAGTCTACAACAGGAAAGAAGAAAGAGCCAACAAAAGGTAAGACAAAAGGCCCAACTTATAAACTACAATCTGATATTGAGGTTGCTACAGATTTAAAGAAAGTCTTGGAGGAAAGGATCTTGAATAGCAAGATTGAGTTTACTTTGGGAGAAGTTCTTGGCATTGCAAAGCATGAATTCCATGAGGAGATCATTGACAGCATCAAGAGGAAGAGGCAAACCCTTGTTGAAGTTTCTCGTCCACAGGTTGAAGGGGAAACCTCAAAGACACAAGGGATGCAACCCCAAAATAAGGAGAATGATGGAGCTGTGGTAGGATGCTACCAATCTAGTGGGAGAGTGAAGCAAGTGCATTTCTCAAATGATGATGAAGAAGTTGAAGATATTCCTAGGAGTTACTATTCACGAAGTCATTGGGCAAGGGCTACTACAGAAACTTTGGTCAAGGTAGGTGATCTTGAAGAGCCATTTGTTGCCTTGATTGACCATGGTTCAGAAATAAACATAATGTCAAAGAGTATCTACAACAAGTGCAAATGGCCGATGGACACAGATCATGGCTGGATGGTAAAAGTGGCAAACAACTCATCCGGTGAATTGTATGCAGCATGTCCAGGTGTGAAGGTAACAATAGGTGATGTAAAGATTGACCAAAACTTCTTTGTACAGGATACATCTTCATATCATCTCATCCTTGGACAACCCTACATTGTGGGAGTTCGAATGGAAACAAAGGTAATGGATGATGGTTCAGCATATGCTAGGATACGTAGCAAAGATGGTAAACGAGCTGTGCAATTTCTCATAGTTTGTGTGAACCATGAAAGAAATCGTGACAACCTCAGAGAACATCCTCTACCAAAGGTGAGCAAAGAGTTTCATGATCATAGAGAAATGATGGGTTTTGGCCAAGTACCATTGTAAAGCGGGATTGCAATGGTATAGAAAGAAAAAGGGTCTCGCCTGATCCAAAAATAGGTGAAGTGTTTTCAACGAGCTCCTTGGTAACAAAGAATGGATCAGTATGTTTTACAAAACTTGAAGATTTGAAGAGATATGAGAGGCAATATGTGCATAATGTACAAATAGGCATGAAAAAGAGTGGGTTGCTAAAGCCTACTGAAAATGTTTTGGGTTTGTTTGAACAAGTTTCTTTTGTAGATACTATGGGTGAGCTTGATGCTATAATGAGGTCTAGTTTACATCTTGAAAATGAAGTTGTGGAAGTTTGCTCTATGGAAATGTATCAAGTAATAGAAGCCTTTAAAGAAAGCCAAACAGTTGGCCCAGAAGTCCATGTTGAAACTAAATACAAGAGTGTAGCAAAGAAGGTGAAACCAGTAGCTTCACCCTTACCACCCAACAACACGGAAAAGATTGAACAGGCTTCTTTACAACCAAGTTTGCGGAATCCTAAAAAGATCGGGCATACCTTCACAAAGGAGTCCTTTCAAGAGTTGAAGATTGGTTGCGAGGAGTTTCTAACACAGGAGGAGACAAAGTGCTTCAAAGAAATGCTTTCAAAGCATGGTAAGGCTTTTGGATTTGAGTCACATGAGATAGGATGTGTTGATCCTTATATTGTAGCTCCTATGGTAATTTTCACAATACCTCATGTGCCTTGGAATCTGCGGCCTTTTCTGGTTACAAAGGCTCATTTGCCAAAGTTAGTAGAGCTACTAAATGAGAAAATCAAAATGGGAATCTTGGAGCCTTCTTGTGCTCCATACTCAAACATGTGGTTCACAGTTCCGAAGAAGAATGGTTCTCTACGCTTTATCCAAGATATGCAACCAGTGAACAAGGTGACAATTAGAAATGTAGGTACAGGTCCAATTGTGGATGAGTTTGCAAAGGCATTTGCAGGGAGGGCAATCTACTCAATGGGGGATCGCTACTCAGGATATGATCAATTTCATCTTGCAATCCAAAGCAGAGACTTGACAACCATGAGGACACCTTTGCGTTTGGTAAGGATGTGTACCTTGCCACAGGGAGCAACCAACTCGGTTGCACATATGATGAATGGGATGAATAAGGTATTACGTGACTTTATTCCTCAAATCACAATGCCTTTCATTGATGATTTTCCTATCAAAGGATGTGAAGAAAGTGACAAAGATGAAGCTTTGGATCTCAAGGGATGTCGCAAGTTTGTGGTAAATCACATAAATGATTGTGATAAAATTTTGTCTAGGTTGGAAGAAGTGAATCTTACATTGTCAGGGAAAAAGTCTATGTTTGGTGTCAAAGAAGTGCTCATTGTGGGGCACATGTGCGGGCCATATGGTAGGAAACCTTGTCCATCAAAGGTAGATGCCATCCAAAGAATGAAAGAAACATGCACTAGTATCACTGAGGTTAGAAGGTTTCTGGGAGCATGTGTCTTCTATGTTATTTGGATTCCACATTATGCACATGTAGCTGATCCTCTTTATCAGCTGCTTAGAAAGAATCAAAAGTTTAAATGGACAGAAGCACATGTAAAATCCATGAAAAAGCTAAAGGAGTTACTCCAGTCAGCAACGACTTTGAGAAAGGTAGACTATGAGTGTCAAAGGCTAGTGATTGTGACAGTAGATACCAGTCCTACAGGGATTGGATGGGCAATAGGGTAAGATGACAAAGAAGGACACAGATATGTGGTAAGATTTGGAGCAAAGGTACTAAGTGCTCGCCAAAGAAACTATCCACAGATAAAGAGAGAGTTATGGGGTATGGTTACAACCTTGAAAAGTGGGAAAGAGTACCTAATTGGTGCATGTGTGGTTGTAGAAACAGATTGTCTACCACTTCTTGGGATGATTACAAGCTGCTCAACACCAGACATTGCTATGTTGCGGTGGATTGCCTACATTAAGTCCTTAAATCCCGAGTTTAAGCACATTGCAGGTAAAGACAATACAGTGGCAGATATGCTATCAAGGGCAAGCTATGAAGATGAGTCACAAATGATTGATGAGGGAGATGATGTAGGCACAAAATTCTATTCTATCTCTCATGTCAAAGGTAACAATGTCTGCATGACTAATTCACTTGAATTGTTCTTGAAAGATCTTTATGAAGGTGATTGGCTTTCTATTGGAAGGTACTTGAGTACTCTAACAAAACAGGATGATTGGTCTGAACAAGAATTCAAGAGGATACGCAGGAAAGCATATGGGTACTTTTTGAGGGATGGTTACTTGTGGAAGCATCCTAAACAAAAGGGTGCTACACCACAATGGGTTATATGTAAAAAAGAGACTCAAGTACAGCTCATGCAAGAGTTTCATGAGAGTCTATGGGCTGGACACAGGGGTGTGTGGGCAACCTTCTCCAAGTTGAAAGAAAAATACTGGTGGAAGGGTATGTATAAAGATGTATCTCAGTTTGTAGAGTCATGTGTAACTTGTCAAATGTATTCAAATGTTCAACATCGTGATGGATTGCACCCTACATATTCACTAGCAATGCACTATAAATGGGTTGTGGATCTAGTCACGATGCCTTTAGGCCTCTGGCAGATGAGATACTTGGTTCTTGCACGAGAGGACCTAACTAACCAGGTTGAAGGAAGAGCATTAAGAGCTAAGACCACAAAAGCTGTGTGCAAATTCCTTCTTGATGAGGTGATTTGCCGTTATGGTTGTGTGGAAAAAATCACTGCAGATCAAGGTGAACTGGATGCCGAAGAAGCAAGGGAGTTCTTTTCTAGATTAGGGATCAAGCTTTCTCTTACTACAGCTTACAACCCTGAAGGCAATGGAAAGAGTGAAAGAGGGCATCCTCCTATCATCAAAGCTTTGGCCAAGGCTTGCGAAGGAAGAGTTGGTGAGTGGCCAAAATTGTTACCATATGCTTTATGGGCTGATCGTACAACACATAGCTCAGTAACTGCCTACATGCCTGTGGAGCTAATGCATGGTCAAAAGCCAGTGATGCTGTTTGAGGATACAATTCCCACATGGAATGTACTACCTTGGCAAGAGGGGCTTAGTAGGGAAGCTCTCCTTGCACTGCGTATAAGGCAACTAGAGAGAAGACCTGGAGACATTGAAGCTGCAAAAGAACGACTCAAAAATGCAAGGTTGAAAAACAAGGACTATTTTGATAAGCAACATCGACTCAGGAGCAAAGCAATTGACAAAGGTGACTGGGTTTTAGTGTATGATAGTAGCCTTGATAACCAGCACACAGTCATGCGTAAGTTCTCAAAAAGATGGTTTGGACCGTATGTTGTAAAGCATGTGCATGAAAATGCTACTTACAGCTTGTCCGAACTAGATGGTACAGAAGTAAAGATTCCCATTGCAGGAAAAAGGATTAAAATGTTTAAGAGAAGAGGAGACAATGATCTAGAAGATATGGATGAGGAAGAAGAGAAAAACACAGGTGAAGATCAAAGTGAACATGAAGCTCTGGAATCATCCAGTGAAGAAGAAGACAAGGAAGATGTACAAGAGGTCTAATCTTACAAAGAGATAATGTGGCACATATCGGAAGATGTGCAGGTTTAGAGGGGGTGGATGTCGTGTTGTGACACGTACATAGTGGGAACGCATGCTACAAGATCTATCTTGTATTTTTTTAGATACATAATTATATTTCCTATAGTGTACATATGAATATTTAAGTATAATAATAAGCCTTCTATCTCATCCTATTATTTTTCTCAAGGGTAACATATCCTTACTTTACCATCAGAAAATACTAAGGAAAAAGCATCAATAGCTCCGCCTCTTTAAAATGGGGCAAAAAGCATTGATTATTTATTTTTACTATTTCATTATCATCTCACACCCTAGCTAGATCCTATATCTAGGGTAAACTCCAATATATATATATTCTATGTATTTTTTATACTTTTCTTATATTTCTTTTTAAATAGCTACTAGGAGGGAATCAAATCCTAGTGGGACACTAGGTGGCATGATTTCAAAGACACACTTATTTTAATGCATTATTGCAATCATGATTACAAAACTTTGTCAAGGAGCAATGTCACGCTTTCATATAGCATGAGGTGTCCTTTCGAATTAAATGAAAGTTTAGGCTAAGGAGACCACATGAAGACTTTTGCTGCCATAGATGGACCCTATTTTGGTGAATTTTTTACACAAGGTTCCAATCCGAATTGGAAAACGATTTTAAAATGAAAATCGTAGCTAATGAGCTGAATTTTCTGCCCATATTTTTACTTTTTAATTTGGAGCTACGGTTGAGGAGATATGATCAAAATACTGGACCCCAGTCTGCCCACATCATGTAGGGGCAGCTCATTTCCAACTTTTCCAATTCCTGTTCACACTGGCTCCTCTCTTCTTGTGTAAACCCTTGGGGGTTCCCTTCACCTATAAAAGGGGACCTCTTCTTCCTTGGAAGGAACTCAAGCATTTAAGCCATTGATGAGAGGAATTCATGAGGGAGTGAGTAGTAACGCCTAATTGTACTTAGCCATTAACATAAGCCCAAGCCTACACTTTTTCCTAGAAGAAGACTAGCCATTCTTGCAACAAGATAACCTTGGAAGATCAACTCTAATCAAAGAAGGTCTTACACTTGGTATATCAATCAAAGTGGAATTCTCCACTCTTCTTCTCGCTCCATCAATAATGGTGTCGAAGGGTTTGTCAAGTAAGATGTATTCTACATTGATGTTTTCTTGATTTCTTATTGTTTTATTTTTCATCTCTAATCCAACATATATATATATATATATCTAATCTCATCTCTTTAACCAAATCTATCTCTTTCACTCTTAGTAATTCATCCTCTCTACAAATTTTAGGTTCTCTTTGCTACAGGTACATCTCTCCCCGCAGTATCCTTATTGCCTACGGGCAAGAATAGGGCTTGGGAGGGAAACTTCTCATCTCTTCTCTTCTCTCATATCTACATTTCTCACATACTATCCTAGATGAATAACCCACATGATGATAATTTCTATCGCTTTCACTATGTACGATCTATTAGAATTAACGTATGGATTAGCCGTAAAGTACACTTTCAACAACGTATAGTGTTTCTCTTTGGCCTAGAAAGGCTCAATGAAATACTTATATCACCGGATCCCATCATACTACCTCTCATAGACTATAAATTTTCTTTTGACGTAAGCGTATTTATCTTGCTATGAACCAAGAGGATATGTACACACAATTAATCGCAATCACTAGACAAAATATATATATTATGGTAAGCACAAAACTACAATTCCAAAGAACAATTCGTAGCCTATTTGGCCAGCCAAGATTGAATGCCATTAACTCATTTGTTAACCCTTTCATATTACCCATGATACGATATGACCATAGCCTTGATGTTTTCATCGTTGTGTTATTTTGACATTTTCTTTTGTGTTCTTTCTTTGTGCGTGTGAGTGCAAGAGAGAATGGGTGGGCTTCTTTGATTGTACTTCTTTCCAAACCCTAGTCTTCATGGCATCTATGGTTTAACTCCTTCATATAGTTTTTGTCGAGTTCTCTCACAAACTCTCACAGCCATAAGCCTGGTGCTTTCCTGGCAAGACCGCAAATTTCTCGACAGCGTAGAAACTTGTGTGTAGCAAAAAATAGCATGAACATAGTGAGAAGTTTATTAGAATAGATTCCTAATGAGATTAACAAGAGTGCTTGGGTGGAGAGCAACAAAAAGTATAACATCTAGTTAGATAACATGATCAATACTTCAAAATAGAGAGAAATTAAGCTATTGACAACAGTTGAGGACCGGATTTACATGGAGCTGGTCCCCCCTCCAAAAGGCTTTGTATTATGGTTTCTCCCATCAAGAGAGACATTCTACAATACAATTCTTTGTGTTCCTTCAATACTAGCTAGTGCAATGAAAATGGAAACTTCAAGCACTAAGAAAAAAACTTATTAAACACAACATCAATTCCCTCAGGGTCTCAGAACCAAGACCTCACACACCTTTGAAGATGGTGAGAGCTAGTGGGGTATGAGAGTAGATTGAGAGGAAGGAGTAGTATTACGAGAAAGATGTACATCTCCTCACATAATCACTCATATTAGCATAGCGTAGCTTAGTAATTAGCATGGTAGAGGAGATGAGCATGCATTGAAACTTGGCTCTTGGTTGGATTTTCATCACAAAGCCAAGAGTTGTTGGTGTAGGCTTCCCTTCTCACAAGCTTGGAGTAGGTGATAAGCTTTCCATTAAAGCTTAAGAAGGAGAGAGGGAGTCTTCTTACTCCACACATGGACTAGTGTGAGTGTGTATGCAATAATGCATTGAGAAAATTAGCCCCCTCTCTCTCTTGGTCGACCCCTCTTGCTATTTGCTCACGCTCACACCCTCCTACTGGACCTCTTCAGGCTTAGCCAATGGAACTTCAAGAGCATAAGTCATAGCCTTCTGATTTGGAAGTCTTAATGGGCTGAACCTTAGGGTCTTTTAAGACCATTGTTGCACATTGCTCTTTTGCAAATGGCCCCCCCTTTGGATCTCTATTTTCCCTCCTTTGGATCCCTACTATGGCCGGTCTGCCAGCTTAGCCAATATTCTAGCTTTTTCTCCCCTGGCAGTTCCCCATATTAAATGATCAGTTTAACATGAGAAAATCATTTAGGATAATTAGATATTCGTTATTATGAAAATGTGTTTAGTAAATTTTTTGCTCTTTGTAGTAGCACCTTGCATCAATTCTTTAAGCTCCATTGGTAGATCACTCAAAGGAAGCAATTTGACTTTTCTTGATAAGCAACAATACTTACCTATAAATTTTCATATAGAACTATCTTCAACCTTCCAAGCACATGCACCACAAAAGGAGCACCCAAAATTTAATCCACCCAAGTTGTGGAAGAAGCATTTTCCATGGTGCAAGGAAAGCATAGAGTCATGCTTCAAGATTGTTGCATTTGGATAAATGCAACAAATAGTTAGACAATAATGCTCAATTTTAAGGAATCCTCCTTCTTCAAAAACAATGCAAGGATGTTGTTGGCCCTGGCCTCCCGATTGATGACACTTCCAATAATGGAAGGTACTTCTAAAGGTCTAGTACTTTGAGCGTATGTAGTATAGTTTTCAATATGCATAGCCATTGCATCCATTTGTTGACCGTCATGGCTTAAATGCATGATATTCACACAATCCCCTAAAATACCCAATGGGATCCGTTGGAAAGATCGTCGAGCCCTAGCCAGTGCTGTTTCTCGCCTAGATTTTTGAGTAACGTTGCATAGTCTAGCTCAATGTGCGTGTCCTAGGGACAAAACCCATGGTCCGGACACCATTTGTGTGGAATATAAAATTTTAAAGACTAATCACTTAGGGAGGCTAATTTAACAACAACCAAAATGTTGTCAATACAAAGATCACTTGCATCTATGTCCCTTTCCTCCCTCCTCTCGCTACCTCTCCCTTTGTCTTTCTATCCATCCCTATATCTTTTCATGTTTTAATTTCTATTTATGTACTATATATCTTACCCCTATAACCTTCTCCCCTCCCATCCTCTCTCTCTCTCTCTCTCTCTCACACACACACACACACACACACACACACATACACACATTGTGCTTCTCATTGTGCTTTTCATGCATGTGTTCATGGGGGGGGGGGGGAGGGGAGGAGAGAGAGAGAGAGAGAGAGAGAGAGAATTTCTACATTGATAAATTGAAGTTTTGCTCCATCTCATTACTCCAAAAAAATTTACATTCTAGGATAAGATGCCATAACACCCCCCGTGCGTTACGCATGACAATACGACTAAGTCTTTTATCAATGGCATTCAAGCGATTAATTGTAAGTTTTAAGGTCTTCATCTTAGACCTTAAATCTGTTACGTGTGCTTTTAGATCTTCAACTTGATCCTTGTGTTCT
This sequence comes from Adiantum capillus-veneris, assembly GCF_014529385.1. Taxonomy (NCBI): domain Eukaryota; kingdom Viridiplantae; phylum Streptophyta; class Polypodiopsida; order Polypodiales; family Pteridaceae; genus Adiantum; species Adiantum capillus-veneris. The sequence continues at coordinate 60,726,823 of NC_140933.1, read as the reverse complement.
TTAAAGGTCCTAATCTCAAACCCCAAACCTACTACATGTGCTTTCATGGCTTGAACTTGGTCCTTGTGCTCTTTGAAGCACAAAGAAAATTGTTGCACAATGTCATGCTGAAAATTCTCCATGAATGTATAAAGTTCATACTAGTTGATTTCCAAACATGCAGTTTCATCCTTGATACCCTGCAATTCTAAAATCACCTCCTCTCAACAAGTGATGTAGTCTTCTTCACCTTGAACTTGTCTACAAACCTTATGTAAGAAGTTTCTACACTCTTGTAGCTTCGTTGCGTTCACAAAAGCCTTGAATGATTTGTAAACGCTTTGAAGGACCCTTGCAATTCAATTGCCCCCTGATCTAGCCAATTGTTTTGCGGCTCGCACGCTATTGCACTCTGGGGGTACTGTAGGCATGATGACTTCTTCATTTACCTCATGATCTCCTTGGAAAACATTTCCACAGCTAGACGAATGGCTATCCATCACTGAAAGAGAATAAATGCACCAATTTAATTGCAAGTGATCATGAAAATGTATGTTGGTACCAACATGGATGGTTAAGTAGAAACAAATTACAAATAAATTATAAACAAGTAAACAAATTATGATTGAGTATAAACCTACTCATGAGATGCATATAACATGGATATATAGGTGTCTTGTGATTGTAGAGATTCACCTACTTCTCTCCCTGACTTCATAAAGCACAAAAAGTGCTTGAGGAGATTCCGAGAGAGAGAGAGAGAGAGAGAGAGAGAGAGAGAGAGGATATATATATTGCAAAATGGGATAAATAGAAAATTAGATAAATAAATAAATATATATAGAGAGAGAGTTATTATCCATGAAAGTTAGAGAGAGAGGGAGAGGATACGTATGTTGAAAAATGGGATAAATAAATAAATAAATAAATAAATATATATATATATATATATAGAGAGAGAGAGTTATTATCCATGAAAGACAGGAAGCTCCTCAATCACTTTTTGTGCTTTATGAAGTGCACCATATCTGGCATACATGTCGACCAAGGTTATTGTGTAATTCCACACGCCTTTCACTCGACTTAAGCCCCATTGTCTAGGGCTCAAAACAATCTTTTTTCCAAAAACTTTGCAAACCTACATATGACAAATTTGAGAGGTAAATTATCTAAATTTGAAATGTTTACACTAAATTACACTAAAGTTTTCTATATTTTATAAACAAATAAACAAATTATAATTGAGTATAAACCTAGTCGTGAGATGCATATAACATGGATGTATAGGTGTCTTGTGATTGTAGAGATTCACCTACTTCTCTCCTTGACCACTTCATAAAGCACAAAAGTGCTTGAGGAGCTTCTTGTCTCACACACACACACACACACACACACACACACACGCACACACACACAGAGGATACATATATTGTAAAATGGGATAAATAAATAAATAAATAAATAAATTATTATATATATATATAAACATATATATTTACCACATATATATAGAGAGAGAGTTATTATCCATGAAAGTCACAGAGAGAGAGAGAGGATACAAATATTGCAAAATGGGATAAATTTTTTTTTTAAAAAAAATTAAAATAAAAAAAAAATAAAAATATATATATATATATATATATATAGAGAGAGAGAGAGAGAGTTCTTATCCATGAAAGTCAAAGAGAGAGGGAGAGGATACATAAATTGCAAAATGGGATAAATATATATATATATATATAAACATATATATTTACACAATATATAGAGAGAGAGAGTTATATATCCATAGTCAGAGAGAGAGAGAGGATACAAATATTGCAAAATGGGATAAATAATATATATATATATATATATATATAGAGAGAGAGAGAGAGAGAGAGAGAAAGAGAGAGAGAGAGAGAGTTCTTATCCATGAAAGTCAAAGAGAGAGGGAGAGGATACATATATATATATAGATAGATAGATAGATAGATTAGATAGATAGAGAGAGAGAGAGAGAGAGAGAGAGAGAGAGAGAGAGAGAGAGAGAGAGAGAGAGAGAGAGAGAGAGAGAGAGAGAGAGAGAGAGAGAGACATTATCCCATGAAAGACAAGAAGCTTCTCAAGCACTTTTTGTGCTTTATGAAGTGCACCATATTTGGCATACATGTCGACCAAGGTAATTGTGTAATACCACATGCCTTTCACTCAACTTAAGCCCCATCGTCCAGGGCTCAAAACAAACTTTTTTCCAAAAACTTTGCAAACCTACCTATGAGAAATTTCAAAGGTAAATTATCTAAATTTTATTTTTTTACACTAAAATACACTAAGGTTTTCTATATTCTATAAGTTTTCTCACCTTGAATTTGAAAAATTCAGAGGTAAATCTCAAAATTTGTAGGTGAGATTACACTTTTCTTCAAGGTGCAAGTGTACATGATTGCATCTGGAGAGACGCCCTCTCTCTGAAGCATCTCGACCCTCACCCTGTTGGACATATTGTGTAATCAATACACTCCATGGGACAACATTGCAAACATGAAGCTTGTCAAAGACCCATTGCACTCTTCCTCTCCATGTTTGCTTGTGTAGCGGATGTTGCTGCTTTCTTGGTGTTGCTTTGTTGATTGCATCTAGATAGACACCCTCGCTTGGAATATGCTGAAAACATCCCTAATCTTCTTGACCAAGTTGGGCATATCCCACAATCAATGCATTGCAAGAGATGCATCCTCAAATACTTGCTTTATGAAGTGCACCACATATATTTGGCATACATGTAGTCGACCAAACCACTTGTGTAATGCCGCATGTCCTCAAGGTGCAAGTGTGCTAGGCTTCAAAGGCGAAAGGTTGCAGTCTTCACAATCAATTCTGTGTGCCCCCCCCCCCTCTCTCTCTTTCTCTCTCTACTTAGCTGCAATTTTGCCATGCTACACTGCATCACCTGAGCCTTTCACTCAATTTAAGGTTAGAGTATACTAAACTTAGGTGTCTTGCGATCATAGAGATTCATGGAATATGTTTCAAAGCATTACTTGAAAACTGGACTCCTAGGGGGAGGTGAGGCGACTTGGAAGAATGAGCGGAAGATGGAGTTGATGCAGAAGGTACCAATTCAAATTGTGAGAGCTGCTGAGCTTTGGCCAACAATGTTGTAGTGCACCAAAGGACGAAGACAAAGCGTGCGGACTCTGAACCAAATCCATCATCTAATTTCACGACCTGCTAATCAAATGTTTTACACAACAAAAAAATCCATGGACTAGCAGTGTAACAATTCGGCCCCGCTACAAACATATAATATTCCTTTCCATTTTTTACATTATTTTTCTCTATTTTGGGGCTCCTTTTCCTCTTGACCTACCATAAACGTTTTTTTAAACTAAATTATAGCAGGGCTGGCAGCGGCGTTGGTCGCATGGGCAACTGAAAAAAATCATAGCATGGGCTCGCAACAGCGTCAGCAGGTTTGGGTTGTCACCGTCTACATCATGGCCTGGTCAAGAGCATGTGGATGTACGTGCTTGAGCGAGTGGGCACACGGTGTTGTAGGTTGGGCACTGTGTCGCATGGCGCTTCTCACTGGCTGACGCAACGGTGGAGTTTGGGCTTGCAGCGGTGACGGCAACAACATACCTGGAGCCGTGAGGGCAACATAGAGAGAGAGAGAGAGAGAGAGAGAGAGAGAGAGAGAGAGAGAACCTGGGCCCCTTCTCACTGTCCTGGGTAGCCCAGAGAGAGAGAGAGAGAACATGGCCTCCCTCCTGTCCACCGGAAGGGCCGCAAATCTGTGCAAGCCACAGACGCGTAGGAAAACGAGATGATGCAAGTCCACGTCGGGAAGGTAGGGTGAAGCACACAGCCAGCTGCTAGGTTTTCGCAAAGGTTTTGTATCCAGATTTTAGGGTTGGGATTAGAGTTTCAAAACGACCTCCAGATTTAGGATTAGGCTCACGTTTAGCTCGACCGCCATGCCCCTATCTATATCTATTCTATATCTATATCACACAGCAGGATCGCCCTCAGTTGGCAGGCAGAGAGAGAGAGAGAGAGAGAGAGAGAGAGAGAGAGAGAACCTGGGCAGCTACAGAGAGAGAACCTGGGCAGCAATGGAGAGAACCGTCGAGCAGCTACTACAACGAACTGTCCAGAGTACCTTCAAATAACAAAAATAACATTAGCTCTCTATGTACTGTGGCAATGACGTATGTGTGCATGTGGGGGAGAGAGAAATACCCAGCTTACCTTGAAACAACGCTCTAGCTCGCCTCCTCTTTTCTTGCAACGGTGGCTCCTCAGCTGGCCTCACCTGAATATTGAGCCTTCATTCACAATTTGAGCCAAAATCTGCTTTTGAAGACACGTGGCAATCTGAAATTGAGGCTCTTTCATAAAGAGTATAGATTGGCCTTAGAGGTACCAACTTCTTCCTTTCCATTATCTGATATTTCTCCTCTCATGTTCATGGAGCAAAAGACACCATGTACACACTAACACCTTATAAAACACAAAGATCGCCCTTATTATTCTCGTTACCTCTCTCTTGATGTCACACAAGGCCACTTAAGAAATTAATGAAAAAGCCTCCGCTCGCTCAACTAATGCTCCAAAATTTTCGAACTACAAGCCTATCTACAGACACCACAAAGTGAGTCGAGTTGATCAAAGCTTAAAATCACAGTCGATGGTCGCCCAAAGAAACAAAAAAGATCATAAAAGATACCAAACTCCAACCATAAGAAGGCCACTCTCACATCATCGCAAAAACAACGTCAAATGCCATTCTGTTGGACTCTTTGGTGTAGCCTCTGTAAGGGTAAGCCTAACTTGTGGCACCATGTGGGAAAGCCCTCTAGCCACCTAGGAAAGGTTAAATGTTGACATGGTCAAACAGCAAAAGGATGCAACCCATCTAGCGAATGATTGTAAAGCACTAAGCTTATATGAGAGACTATTTTCTAATGAAGCATTGTACTTTGAATGCTATTATTGTGTCTACTCTCTCTCCCTCTCTCTCTATGCTCTTGCTATTGGCAGGGATTTCAAAATGACGTGATCGCACTATAATTTCAGGTTAATAACAATAGAAATGCAAAATAACAAATATTATGTTAATTGACATTCATCTTTTTTGACCTCCAAAGAGACCTGGAGACCGGTTCGAGGCCCGCCAGGTAAAGCTATTTCCCCGCCGGGCCCCTCGTGGCTATATAAAGGTGACGCCGGTGCTTGTCTTTTTCACAAAAGAGGTACATTGAAAAGTCTTCTTCACCAAACTTTCTGGCAAGTTTCCACATTCTCAAAGCAGTGTAGCAGTAAGTTTTTAATCCCTTCCTTATTTTATTGATGTTTTCTTGAGTTTTTTGCGTTAAAACTTAAAGGTATAAAATTTCTTTTATCAAATCATCGTACGTGGATGCACTGGCATATGGTTGCAATTGCAGCTAGGTGTGTCATTGCAAAAGCGTACGATGATTATGTTTTATATTGCTCCCAGTCATTCATGCTTCGGCACATGGTTGCAATTGCGACTAGGTGTGTTGCTGCTAGAATGATAGGAGCATTTGTTTGAAAGAAGTAACCGTGCGTGGATGCACTGGCACATGATTGCAATTGTGGCTAGGTGTGTCATTGCAAAAGCGTAGGGTGATTATGTTTTATGTTGCTCCCAGTCATTCATGCTTCGACACATGGTTGCAAATGCGACTAGGTGTGTTGCTGCTAGAATGACATGAGCATCTATTTGAAAAAAGTCACCATGCGTGGATGCACTGGCACATGGTTGCAATTGCGGCTAGGTGTGTCATTGCAAAAACGCAAGATGACTATGTTTTATGTTGCTTCCCGTCATTCATGCTTCGGCACATGGTTGCAATTGCGACTAGGTGTGTTGCTTCTAGATTGACGGTAGCATCTAATGCATGAATGTGTGCTCAAATAATTTCATAATGCTTCATATGCTTGAATCTTGAAAGAAGACATCGTGCGTGGATGCACTGGCACATGGTTGCAATTGTGACTAGGTGTGTCATTGCAAAAGCGTAGGATGACTATGTTTTATGTTGCTCCCAGTCATTCATGCTTCGGCACATGGTTACAATTGCGACTAGGTGTGTTGCTGCTAGAATGACAGGAGCATCTGTTTGAAAGAAGTCACCGTGCAGGGATGCACTGGCACATGGTTGCAATTGCGGCTAGGTGTGTCATTGCAAAAGCATAGGGTGACTATGTTTTATGTTGCTCCCAGTCATTCATGCTTCGGCACATGGTTGCAATTGCGACTAGGTGTGTTGCTGCTAGAATGATAGGAGCATCTGTTTGAAAGAAGTCATCGTGCGTGGATGCACTGGCACATGGTTGCAATTGCGGCTAGGTGTGTCATTGCCAAAGCGTAGGGTGACTATGTTTTATGTTGCTCCCAGTCATTCATGCTTCGGCACATGGTTGCAATTGCGACTAGGTGTGTTGCTGCTAGAATGACAGGAGAATTTGTTTGTAAGTTGTTGTACGGTGAGGCATTGGCACATGATTGCAATTGCGATTAGGTGTGTCACTGCAAAAGCGTACGAGATCTATGGTCTATACTGCACTTTTTCTTTCACGTAGAAAAGATCCAAATGCAGTGGCACATAGTTATATTTCACAATGTGTTGTTTGCAATAATACCATTGTAGGCAAAATGGATCCTTCTGCTACTTCAATGATAGAGTTCAAAAAGAAAATTAGACAATTGTTGATTACAATCGTCAGTGCACTAGATCTCGACGATATAGCGCAGATTGTTGCAGATGAGTCTAGATTGCGATCATTATACAGTGAGATTGCCCGCAAAATGTTATTGTTATATCTGGACAAAACAACCGAATCAATAATCTCATTACTGAGCAGTTGGGTGGGCAATTTGCCCAAGGTGGCCTCTGATTTGAAAGAGGAATGCCCTCAAGAAGTAGACAAGGGTAAGCTAGAGCATTGGAACACGAGATGGAGAGCTGAAAAGGAGAGGTCAAGGCGAGCATCCCACATAGACACACAGTTTGGCCTAAGCAAGAAAATGCGAATGGCTATCACCAGAGTTATGGGGAGCAGCCAAGTTGGAGAACCGTTTATTGAGGAGGCTGCCATTGAGGGAACATCGGGTTCTACTGCTTCTGCCAGTCACCTGGAGAGCAGTATATACAATTTTGAATGTAGTATGACTCTGGGCATTCCAAATAAGTCCATTAAGAAGATCAAGAAACTTGGGTCAGGGGCTTATGGCACAGGGTGGCAAGTTCAAATCAAAGGGATCAGTTTCCTTCCTGCAACGAATACTTATTGTGCAAAGGAGTTCAAAGGACAAGCCAAGAATCAGTGGAAAAGATTTGCATCAGAAAGTGCGGTAGATCTCAACCATAGAGGGATTTTGAGGAGTATTGCCCACTCTGTAACGTTGCCATGGTTTGTGATATTCCCCTACTTCAATATTGGGGGAACTTTAGGTGATCTTATGGAGACAATGCTCCTTCCACATGGCTCTTTCACGACGCTTGTAGCGCATCAAGAGGGGAAAGGAAAGATCCCTGAAGACTTTAAATAGGAGCAGCCCTCTAAAGACAAGAAAACACGTATCAAGAGCCTGTGCAATCATGCTCCCTCGTTGATCAATGCCTTGGTGAAGGCATTGGGATTCGCACATGATGAGGGAGTCATCCACAATGATCTCCATCCATGGAACATCATGTTGGACTTTACCAAGGATCTCATTCCTCGTATTGGAATAATTGATTGGGGATTGGCTTAGAGACACAAAAGACCAACAATACTGATGAAAACTGGCAAAAGCTTCATCCTTGGCGAGCTCCTGAGTTACTAGATGGCAAGAATTTATGCCCATGGACCAAGGCCACAGATGTGTACGCCATAGGATGGGTGATATGGCAATTTTGTAAGTTTTGTGGAGAGTTCTCTGACTACTACAGCACAGATTGGTTCAAACATAAGGTTTCAGTGGAGGTACAAGCCATATCTAGGATTGTTGTGGAAGGTTGGGTGAGGAAGAAATCCATAGACAGAAAGACCTTGGCACTTTTGGACGAAGAATTAGAAAGATTTGAAGCCCAGCCAGAACGATGCTTATGCCCTCCCTCTGAAATGTGTGTAGCCTTTTTTTGATGGATATATGATGTACTTTATGAAGCAGGGTTTTCTAAGACTTTTGACTTATAAAAGCACTTTTAAAAATTGGGTTTTATGCGCCATGGATGATGTACGAGTAATAAAAACACTTTGTTATATCTCAATAGACGACATTTTCTATGAGTTTTGTTTTTTCTCTGAAGTTTCAAGCAATAAACCACATGGAGTCACTGATTGTCATTCATTGATTTAAAAAATGGTGGTTACTATTATATCAATTGATTGTCTTAAGATGGTGGTTATTCTAATATCAATTGATTGTCTTAAAATGGTGGTTACTCTTATAGCAATTGATTATCATTAAGTTTGTATGCCATAACTGAAGTATAGTGTTTAATCAGGATATGGATAATGATAATCAAAGGGCTAAGCGCGCTTTTGAGCGTCTCAGATCCATGTGTCAAGGCGGTGGAGTGAACGACACCGCTCGAACCCAGTGGGTACACAATGGAAAGAGGTGAACACTAGGATTGACCGAGAAATGGTCAAATCCATATGGCCAGGCATTGCAGATGACAACATCAAGAAAGGCCGACTCAAGCTATCACAATGCATTAATGCAGACATACGAGACAATGGAGAGAACATATATCTTGATGTTATGGGTCATCCTATGCATCATATGGATTGTCCATTGTGGTTTGCCAAGATGTTAGACATGCATTATGTCTTGGGTGAAGCAGTTGCCTTTAGCTCAAGCACACCTCACATGACGGTTGAGGACATTCGTAGTACTGCAATCACCGTCATACGGCAAGAGATGTCATTGGCACTAGAAGGTGCATCAATGGAAGTGCACCAAGTTAAGGAGGAGCTTCAAACTCAACTCAGGCAAGCATCACAAGCTACACAAGGCTCTCATGCAGAAGAAACCCTAAATAAAGACTTGCAAAGGGAGGTGAAGGTGCTATCTTGGTTACATCATAAGTCCAGCGCGGCATCTCCTCTTTGTAGTTCTCAGCTTGCACTCTTGCCAATAGCCGATGGTTGTAGTACATATACACCAATTTTTCAGCTCTTGAATTTAGAAGGTGGTTTCTGATGGTGGAATGTACATATTTATATGTACTCCAGTTTCTCTCAGAACTTGAATTGGATGCACATTGGCTAGGATTCTTATGTTCTACTGGCTAGGCGTTTAAGGGTGGGGGGTGCATTACACACCAATCATCATCCACCACTTCACCTGGTTGATCCGTGGCAAGTTTCTGCACAAAATTCTGTACCAAACTTATCCCTCTTTGAGTTTAAACTTCCTAAGATCGTGTAACAGCTGATGCATGCTCATCAGGATCATCATGAAAACTTGCCTATCACATCATTAAAAGTCTTCAAGCACCTCCTCATCTATTTTTTTGTTTTTTCTATTTCCATTGCCCAATCCTCTGGATCCAATAAAGAAAGCTACGCTGTGTAGTGGGACTATGTGCTCCAATGCCCATCGACCATGCACATACTTTCTCAAAAATATCTCTCATAGTTTTGAAGTGAATGGTGTATTCAAGGCTTCACAATTGGCTCGTGGGGCTCCTCTGGATTTGCAAGGCTTTCTTGAACAGTCCACCAAGCCATCCACTCCTTACCTAGTGTTAGGCAAGGCAGAATCTTGTTGGCGTAATGCGAGCATAATTGGCATCATGACATTGTGCACATCCACATATCAATAAAAGTGAGGGGATCAGCTAGTAGATCTCTAATCACCCTATTTTTCTTTTTATCTTCTCCTTTGACCAGCCTCCCATTCTGAAAAGTGGCACAAACAAATGTCTCCATCACAGCATTCTTTTTTTTTATTAGTGATTCTACCGAAGTATTAGTAGTTGGTGCAAAATGTAGTAGTTTCGCACGACAGTTTTAACATAGTAGGAGCATCCTCTGACGTGGTACTAAGTGTCAAGGAACCCTCTAACGCTTCAAAACAAACTTGACTATTAAGCGAAGCAATTGTCTACTTTCCATTTGAACCACTCTGTGTCCTCCTCTTGTACCAATTTGCAATACCAGTTCAAGCGTGTTGTATACTTCCAACTAGCAATATATAGGTGAGAGACAGAAGCGACTTTCAAGTATCCTACTGCAAGCCCTGCAATTTTTGGCATTTGTGTCCAAGTGATTACTTCTTGGACAACATTTTCTTTTCCAAGTTCCTCAACTGCGTCGCCAATGATGTCAGCTATAAAACTGCCAGACTTTATTTGACCAGAGCTATCCACAGCTTTGATAAAACACTCAACACGAGGACATACAAGCATGATGTTGATCAATGGCCGCCTTTGAACGTTGGACGAACCATCACTAACTATGGTGTATCCAGATTGTTCTGTTGCATTTAATATTACCCTTTGAATATCCTGTTGTGTGCTTGTGTAACATTTATCCAACAATTGGTTTCTCATATGGTGATATGTTGGAGGGGTAAATCCGGCACCATACTCCCCAATGCGTTTCCAAGCTGACTTCCATGCATCACGGGTGACAATGGCCAATGATCCCCCAGTGAAATAGACGGCTTTAGCTAGTGCAAGTTGTGCTTCTTCTAAGGCAAGCATTTTGAAGCTCGTATGTAAGCTAACCTGTCTACTTTTTGAGGATCCTACCTGAAAGTCAAGAGATCCATGGTTTGGAAGTGTAGTTCCATTGATATGAGAAGTTGATTCCCTGCTTTGAGTGCTTCCATTGGTGGGCGTTACACCCAATGATCCCTCATACTGGTTTGATCTTATCGATACCGGGGTGTGATGGTCGAAAGTAGAGAGTTTTGATCTTTTGCTCGTGGAAATTAGCTTACCAATTAAAGCTTTTAAGTGCATAGCTGCTTCTTCTGCACCTAAGCCCTTGCACTTTCCTCCTTGGATTCTGGTATTGCCACCTAGCAAATGATCCCTTATTCTTGGTGCTCCTCCAGATTTCTCTTCGCCACAAAAGTTACATTTCCAATCTTGATACTTATTTAAATTTGTGGAAAAATCCCTCTCGGGTTCTGGACTTTTTCCACTTGCCTTTCGCTTGCCCTGCGAAGTGGTGCCCTGCGAAGCAGGACCTGGCATCGAGGTAGGAGGTCTCCTCAAGGAAGCCATGCTTGAGACACCAACATCACCGCTCACATTCCTGGTGGAATACATACTTATTGGATGCCTGCAATACCAATAAACATAGCTCAGTATGCTATCTCTTCTTTCAAGTATTATTCAAACTAAACATTAGTGTTATAATCAATATCACACACAAGCGTAGTAGTGAAGCCTGAAGGGAATAAACCTCAATCTACTCAAACATGAGAAAGCAAATACAACGGTGAATCAAATATGTGATCATTCCATCCCAAAAGTAGAGATAATCGACCCAAAGATTCACCTTCCTACCCCTTTCATGAATCAGTCCAGTCCAAAAAAGAACTAATGACCCATGATTGGAGCTCTAATCGAAATAGCAAGCAAATACAGCGGTGAATCAAACATGTGATCAGTTCATCCCAAAAGTAGAGATATCGACCCAAAGATACACCTTCCTACCTCCTTTCATGAATCAATCCAGTCCAAAAAAGAACTAATGACCCATGATTGGAGCTCTAATCGAAGTAGCAAGCAAATACAGCGGTGAATCAAACATGTGATCAGTCCATCCCAAAAGTAGAGATATCGACCCAAAGATTCACCTTTCTACCTCCTTTCATGAATTAGTCTAGTCCAAAAAAGAACTAATGAACCATGATTGGAGCTCTAATCGGAATAGCAAGCAAATACAACGGTGAATCAAACATGTGATCAGTCCATCCCAAAAGTAGAGATATCGACCCAAAGATTCACCTTTCTATCTCTTTTCAAGAATTAGTTCAGTCCAAAAAAGAACTAATGACCCATGATAGAAGTTCTAATCAATATAGCAATCAATTTAGCAAATATAACAGTGAACCAAACATGAGATTAGTCCATCCCAAATGTAGAGATACCGACCCAAAGTTTCACCTTTCTACCTCCTTTCAAGAATCAGTTCAGTCCAAAAAAGAACTAATGATCCATGATCAGAGTTACATTAAGTTTTAATTTTTTTTAAAGACTATTCATTTTTTTACCTTTAGTTTTTCTTCTAAATTTTAAAGGATGACCAAATATAGAGGAAGCGGTGATGTGATGTGATGTCTACTACAGGGTTATATAGAGCCGCCAAATATGGAGGGGGTACATGATGGGGCCGGCGAAATTCTTGCTGTGCCCTCCGAGCTCGCCGGGTTTCTTCATAAGCCCGCCGGGCCCTCCGGGATTGTTGGTTGCCCCGCTGGTTCTACGTTTTCTACCGGTTTTCATAGGTCATGACATTAGATATGTTATTAGCATGAAAAAAATAGTGATAATAACAAAAATAATTAACATTTAACAAAATGCATCATCGCGTAATTAAAATCCCTGGCTATTGGCATAACCTAACTCTAATCACTATCTCTCTAACTCTAACCCTAGCACCATGGTTACGCTAAGGCTTCACCCTTCATAGCCTAATGCTAATCATTGCTGATTAGGGAGCATACTGGAAAGGGGAACAAACCAAGAACACAACCAACATGCCTCTGTATAGCCCACGATATACACATCACTCCAATCCACTAGAGTTCACCTTCAAAACTCACACGACTCACACACAAACCACTATTTGCACACAACCAAATGCACATGCATACCACAAACTTGACCAATCATTCCGTACAACCTAATCCACTGCTTTCACCACACATAGAGCCTCTCTCTATCTCTCTTTGCACAATAGACCTCGGAGGGGCACACATGCCGACACATGCCCAAAAACATACGCACACCTACAGAGAAGAGAAGGGGGAAGGAAGAATCGACACAATTGCACAACAATGATGGCTTTGACTCACAAAAAAAACCATTTACAACATACCACCAAGCCGGCACACTCATCGGCGAGCTCAACACATAACCTGGATGCCCCTTCGGCTCCGCATAGACATCATAGCTCCATAGCCGCACGTCGGCTGGACACAACTGGTCTCACCTCTTCGTGGAGCAAAAGTGACAAAAGCCAAACCGAAAAAAAGCCCCTACAAAAATGTGTGCAGCCCCTCGTATAGGAGCTTACAAAACTTTAAAAAACAAATATTTTGGTTTAACTGCCTCGTGGAATCAGCTGGAGCTTCATTTAGGAATTTTCCTTGCATTACAACCACTTGTCACTTCCTTATTTGGCACATCCTGCATGCTCGGGACACTTGGCTGACTTTCCACCTCCATTTGCATGAGAAATACCCCTTCGGTAACCCTTGCTCCTCAAGACACGCATGGATAACCCCCTAGGGCCAACGACAACACCGTCATTGCTCCCCAGGTTTTCCCTAAAAAAATAGTGTCCCTCATGGGCGCAGGACATGTCGCCAACCAGGGATGCCACATCATCAATCGAACATGGCCGGTGTCGCAATAGAAACCGCCAAGGTCACCACCCGGATGTGCCTATAGCGTTGTCTGCTCACGCCGTGCAGAGCCCAAGGGGAGACTCCATAGCCAAGAGATCTCAAGCTCTCTCTCACCATCACATTACCCATAAAAGATGCCCACTATGGCCCATATACCCCGCAATCTATTGTCACGGTTTTCCATGTGGGACTAGTTTGCTAACATGTGGCAGGCCCTGAGGCCTTGCCCTCGAAGTTCCCCACAAACTCCTCAAAACCACCACCAAAAACTTCAAAGAAAATCACTTTCTCCACCCCTCTTCAATCCTCTACCATTTGGTGCACACAAACACGATGACCAAACCACGACATCCCCTAGGAACTTGCCATTTCCGACTTCGAGCCGATCTCTCCCCATTGCACATTGACTTCTGGATGGCCTCGAATCGCCAACTACCCCAAAATTGCAAAAAATCATATGGACCAACCTGCTCAGCTATAATCTCACACTCTGGACATTGATGGGTGAGCCGTCTCTTCGTGTGGCATTCACGTACCGCATGCTTCACATACAAACCCTGGCAAGCCTCCAAAAACCTTAGATGGCGCACTGGCTGAGGCGACCAAACTGGCACAGAACTAGTTTGAATCAAAACTTCAAACCTCTGTAACTTGGCCTCTGAGACCTGATTGTCGATCGAAGAAGACCGACATGATCCATATCACAAGATCTACACATCCATCACTTTAAACCGGTTTTGACCATCTGTCATCACCTGCCCTTTCCATCTCAGATCTATAAACACCTCCAACTTCAAAGTGACATACCTTGTACACCGTGACTCTGTTTGATGAGCCGTCTGGACCAGTTCCCTAAAAACTCCAACCTCTTCACCTCTAAACACAAAACCTACACCTTGGACATCCTTCACTTTCCATACCATTCAGCCCTTTTTGGAACCCTTCTGGTCTATGAAACCTCATCAACCATACACAACCGCTGCTACCTATCTGTCCAATATCTTCCCATCTGCTTAGCTCTTTGTCATGAACCTCCTAGAATACAAATCCATGCTTATTCCATCTTCTATCGTCGACCAACTTTGGTTGCACCATCATTGCCCAACCCCCTTGTTGAACATTTATGTTCAACCACACACATGGTTTATTCTCCTACAAACTGCACATGCTGGCAAACACTGTAAGAAAACCAAAACCAAATGTATTAAGCTTTATTCTTCCTACTATCAGACCTTAAGTGGGTTGCCCCGCCCCTTGCATCACATCATGTCTTCCATCTGGATCAAAAACTTGGCTCTAACTCCTTCCACCCATGTGTAACTGCATCCCATATTGCTGCACCCCGGCACATAGGCCATCATACTTGTAGGCTACCCATGGCCTACCTTCCTCACTCCAAGCATCTACCTGCATCCAAGCATCTTCAAATGGAGCACCATCGTGCCACGAGCCACCATCACACAAACAAAATATACCTAGCCCTCCTACCCAACCATAGAAAGTGGAGACCTTTATTGAATTACCCATTGCAGAGATATATCTACCAGAACACCCATCAAACATAACTCACATACCTTCAAGAGAAGCAAAGACACCACGTGGGCCTCTTCTTTGTCCACCAAATGACATGTCTGCTGCACTAGAATCTCCACCATCTTTGGCTCCACGCTCTCCTCTTCATCAACAATGCGCTTAATCTCAGCACCATCAAGCCCTTCTGATTCAGCCATCAACCCTTCAAAGTTAATCCGCTCCATTTTCCTACTAGATTTAATTGCCTCCCCTTCAATAACCTCTTCTACTGCTGCATCATGCTCTAGCAAAGTAGAGAGAAAATCTCCCCGCACCCCATCATCTTGGTCTTCATCCCTAGGATTGGATTCCTCAGCTTGGTCATCATCAAGAATCTCCTCTTGTACTGCTCTGTGCTCTTCACACACATGCACCGCATCTCCATGCACATTCAAAAGAGCAAAATCTTCATACCTTGATCGGGAAAACTCTGTTTCCTAGCTCGTATCTGCATCCATAAAGCTACTATCACTCCGCTCAACCTCATCCTCTGTCTCAAGCTCATGAATCTCTTCCAGCTTCATAGCTTTGACTTCAATCATCTGCAAGCCATACTCTCTTCTCTCTAGCATTCATTAAAGGAGCCTGAACATCCATACCTCAATTTGGCAACACATCTCTTGCTTGATCTAGAACCGTCTTCACTTCTTGCAGAATTGGAGATGCTCTAACTGGCATTCTTGGCATGGGAACAACGCCATCTCTTTGCAGCCACAAGACCCTCCATTCATCTTGCACAGGTACTTCCCTTTGCACCCTTTCTACTCAACTCTCATCGCTTCAATCCGCTTTGACATCATTGCATCTGAAAAACTCTGTCTCGCATGTCGTGTCTTCAATATCTTCTTTGTCTGCCCTTTCTCTTCAATAGCATTTATCTTGACCAACTTCCCCCAAAGGGCTTCAAACTCCCATTTGAACGCCTGAAAATCTCCATCAAAACTTTGATTCAATCAATCAACCTTTCTCTTCACTTCGTCCAACTGTGCATCTGCAACAAACTTGCTTCAAAAAGCTGCTTCTAAGGCTTTATGATTCGCCTTTTCTTCATCACGCAATTCATCTAACCACAGCTTTGATTTTCCACGAACCAGGGGTGGGAATACTCGCACCACACAGTCTTCCCTCGACACACTGCTCTCCAGCTAAAACAATCCGTAATCCTATAGCCATACCTCCGCATATTCAACCCTAGTGAAAACCGAGAATCCTATCCACGCCATGCTTAGCAACACCTGCTCTTCAAATCTCGCACCTTCAACATCGGCTAAATCTATGCTTCAACTTCAGTCAGAGCATAAGTGGGCTCCTTAGTGGGGGACACCAAAAGATGGAAAGAGAAACACAACCAGAACACAACCAACATGCCTCTCTATAGCCCAGGATATACAGTACATCACCCCAATCCACTAGCGTTCACCTTCAAAACTCACACAACTCAGAAGAAAACCATCATTTGCACATGACCAAATGCACATGCACACGTGCATGTTACGACACCACAAACTTGACCAATCATTCTGTCCAACCTGATTCACTACCTTCACCACACACACAGCCTCTCTCTATCTCTCTCTTTGCAATAGACTTTGGGGGGGAGGAGGGGGCACACACGTCAACATACGCCCAAAAACACACGCACACAAGCAGAGACAAAAAGGGAAAATCAACACAATTGCACAACAATGATGGCTTTGAATGACAAAAAACACCATTTACAACATAGCTCCAAGAAGACACACTCCTCGAGGATCTCAACACATAACCTGGCAACCCCTTAGGCTTTGCATAGACATCACAGCTCCATAGCCGCACCTCGCCAGCACACAATGGCTCTCGCCTCTTTGTGGAGCAAAAGTGGAAAATACCAAATTGTCAAAAAGACCCTACAAAAACGTGTGCATCCCCTCTTATAGGAGCTTAAATTTTTTTTTAAAAAAAACATTTTTGTTTTACTAGTGAGCGATCCGGGGCGGGTAACAAGAGAGGCGACCTCTAAACACCCCTCAAGGCTCCCGTGCTACTCAATTGGGGTTGGGGCAACCACAAGCAAGAAACAAAAACAACAAACCCACAACTAAACAAATGAAGGGGGATCACCTAGTTATGGGATGCGAACTAGGACGCAAGAGAGATTTTGTCACAACCAAGAAGAGGAGCAACAAACACACATACAAGCAATCTCACACCAAGACCAACACCAAATGGAGCAAGAGAGAGCTAAGCAAAGGGAAGAGAGAGAGAAATGGAAACTTTCATAATACCTTGTTTGTGACTTGCAAATGGAGATGGTTTGTTACAACACGACCATAAAGCTTGTACAAAACCTAACACAATGCATAGTAAATGCTAAACATTTCCAACACACGCTCCCATTGTCTTCGGGGTGTGGGAGACCTCTCACCACAATACCCTCTTAAAATCGACACAACTTTGGCAACAAAAACACACTAAGCACTTTTTTAAACAAGCTCAAATGATAGAACTTAAAAGACACAAGTCACCTTTCATTTGCCAAAGAACTTTACGCAAGTGGAAGGACAAAGATCTTGAAGCCAAGCATGCCTTTGAAGCACCAAAACCTCAATTGTTGATAGCGAAAGAGCATGTACAATAGTGGTTTGAGATAGGACACTCACACTCTTTCACTATGCAATGTGTAACATCAAAGCTTCTCCTTGACCAAGTGTGAAGCTCACAAGGTGATGACTACACCTAAATCTCTCCTTGTTGTATAGAGTGTTGGGATGCTTGGGGATCATTTAAAAGAAGGAGAGGGGGGCTATTTATAGGTTGGAGACCCTCATTAAGATTATTGGAAATCCTAATTTACAAGCTAACAAATGAGGATTATGATTTTTATGAATATCAAAACATTGCGGGCCTTCTTTGTCTGCTTGAGTCATGGATGTGGGCTCAAGGAAAAGGCATTATTGATGGCAAATAGGGTGAAATTATAGAGTTAATGAAGGGGAGAGAGAGAGAGAGAGAGAGAGAGAGAGAGAGGGAGTTTTTAGTATGTACGTGTCTTGAGGTGAGGTGCCTTTTATGGTTAGGTCAATGGATATTTTGTGTTAGTAGGTTAGTGGTTAGTGTTAGTAATCACTGAAAAGTTAATGATATATTTACAATGGGTAGAATGAGGTGGATGGTTGAAGTAAGATATATGGTTGAATGAAGTGAGGGAATCCTTGTGATGGTGAAGATTTGAAGAAGTTTTGAACTTACTTGTGTAGGTTCTCAAAAATGAATGCCGATCCTGTTCTTCTTTCCATTTGTGTTGTCAAGTTACCTTCTATTGAGTTATGGCATAGCTGGCTTGGTCACATGAGTCAAAAATACATGAAACAACTTCAATGTTTGGGCTACTTGCATGTCTTAAACTATTCTGATTTTAGTTTGTGTGAGCATTGTATTTATGGAAAGAAAACTAGGGTTACCACTTCACCATTGAATAGACAGTTAGGGAATCCTCTAGAGTTAGTACATAGTGATATATGTGGGCCTATTCCGCACACATCACTAAGGGGGATTTATATTTCCTAACATTCATATATTAGTCTACTCGGAAGGTGTGGGTCTACCTCTTGAAGAAGAAAGGTGAATTTTTTCTACCTTTGAGAAATTCCTTGAAATGGTAGAGAACCAGTCTGGCAAGAAGTTGAAGGCTTTGTGCATTGATAACAAAGAAGAGAACACATTAACCGAGTTCAAGAATTTTTGTAGAAAAAGAGGGATTAGATACACACTTGCTCATGCTACAGACGGGGGCGCGGAAGGCCTATAAAATACGTAAAATAACACACTACAGACAATAAAACGATAGAGCTGCATACTTCACGCATCCACGAGCACATAATCGATGATAAACACGAACAAAGAGAGATAGAGAGCGGGAAAGAGCGAAAGAACATGTGCAGGTGCACCTCCTAGAGTGGAGTGCTATGCCAGCATGACGAGAGAGAACAGAGGAGAGGAGAGAAGAATACATAGACACTGGGTGCAATCTCCCCCCATGCAAGAGTGACCATTTCCCTCTTGCACGTGTTTGATCTATAGATTTCTTGAATGGTCCAATTGAGTACAAACTAGCTGGCCGGACATAAATGTCCAAAGCTCATAAAAGAGAACTTGAATAATAAAATGTACAATATATATATTATCCTTTTGCAATAGCCAGTGCTTCTCAGAAGGAGACTCCGCCCTTTATGTCTTGACTCGGTTGTTCTACCAAGTTCCATCTGCTGTTTCAGTTCAACTGTGGTATTGTTCCTATTCTCTCTACCTTCCCCCTCCCTGTACGGCTACTTACAGAAGAAGATATCGGCGACGCTCTTCAACAACTTTTGGAATACTTTCTCTGACAACGGCCACGACCTAGCATACTCCGGCATTGACAATGACGATGATGCTGATTTTAGGCTTTTAGGTTTAGTCTCACAATTTACTTCATTCTATTTTTGTACCGAGACATTGTATTCGATCCATAAGAATTGTATGCATTTGGTCCCATAAGAAGATGGTCAAGATTTTTTCATGGAGGTTCTCTTACACACTTTCTTTAAAATGGCCAATACACTCACAATCCATGTTCTGTCTCTTGCCACGCATGCTGCAAATTCAAAACAAAGCACCAATCTGAATGGTACTTTTTTGAATCTGTGGATACTACAAAAAATATATTAGTTGGGCTACCAAATCACAGACTACTCATTAGTCAAATAATATTTCGTACTCCACACAAAGTGTCAACAATTTTCAATTGTTTGTAGTTTTCAATTGTCTACATCTGATGATACTCGTAAAACACATGAATAAATATTAATTTGTCACTCATGGGAATTTTGGTCTATAGTTAATGTCCCATTCTCCTATTATCATTAGCTCATGATAGTAGATGATGGTCTAACCATGAAAACTTAAAAATAAAATTTCTATTAGATGTTAGTTAATTTTCTAGGGCACATATGGTATATATGGTAAATAATCAATTTTCCCTTTGATCTTGGACCTTTAACCTTAGCCTTCCTGTGACCTGGGCGCTAGAAGCCCAACATCTAATCCTAGTATGAGCCTTTTCCTAGCGCAAAATCTGGCTTTAAGGCACTTCATACGATTCTACCTTCTGGTATTTTACGTGGTAACCATAGTTAATAAGGGTGCTGCTACAAATTATTTCTCTTTGCTAAAAGGAATTCTCACAGTAGGCACCACATGTCTTCCATACATTTTGGGTAGGTAGGATTCCTGATGCACAAGATTTTAAAAATGAGACTACTATTCTACACTTGGACCAGCTTAACTTGGAAACTAAGGATAATAAATAAACAATAATTGAACCAAAAAATAAATTTAAAAATAATAATAGTAAAAAAATCTCTCAGGTATCTACGTAGCAATTGTGACAGGATCTTATTGATCCTTTTACATTCTTGTTCCTTTCTTATTGATTGTGATTTATCATGGCATGATGTTTACGATCCTTTTTAGTGTGCAACATATATTCCCAATCCCTCCCTCAATTTATAATTTTTTCAATACTATATTTGAAGTTGGTTAATATTTATTTCATTAGGACATGTAGTTAACAATTCAAACTTTTTTCTAATCTTCCTTGAAAGTGTTCTCTTTGTACATATATTAAAGGACACAGACTCAAGCAGTTTGCAACATGGATAATATCATTAGACTATTTAAAAGCAAAAAGATCTTTTTCTTCTTTACATGGCATGTGAAATTAACCATCCTAAGATTGTGGAGTTCCCTTACACTTAATGTAATTTCTATTGAGATGATTTATCATTAAGCTATGCAGCTGCTTATATGAGTTAAGGTGTTGTGGGATAGTGAACAACGTTTTGTAAGTATCCTCCTACTCAACCATGATCCACATTGCACTACAAGAGGTTGTGTGCACTTGTGACGTTGTTAGCGACCGCAATACATTCGGTTTTTATACTCCCCGGCGTCGCTAAGAGCGTCGCTGAGAGCGTCGATACGGGAACGTCGCTATAACGGTCACTATATACGTTGCTATATTCATCGCTATATAGCGACGTTCATAGCGACGTTTATAGCGACGCTAGAGAACCTTATATATAGCGATGGTCATAGCGACGCCCGAGAGAATTTTTTTTTGGTGGCAAGGCATTGAATGCCCTGCCACCCATCAACCATATTGAATGTTTCATTAATTGTTTCACTTTTGAAAGAAAGTGCAAGCTTAGATATAGACCCAAAGTAGCCACCCACAAGACAATATAACCATTAACTCCATCATCCATAATATTGTTTGCAGAATAAAGATACAAAACTTATAAAAGTAAACTGATGAAAGTAAATCAATGACAATTGTACACATCATAGGCAAAATCACTTGATTGTTAAACATTGCAAATGTAATAGTTACAACACCATTGTCATTATTGAAAAAATATACATGGTTTTCAAAAAGACGTATAAACCTCATCTCATGATACATATGCTATGACAAAAGTGAGTCCTTAAACTAGGATTCTTGCATGTCCATGCTCCATTTACTTGCCTTACCAGAAGTAGAGCATCCCCAAATACATTAAGGCGTTGTATACCTTGCGAGACGCACCATTGTAGACCCTTGGTTAGTGCTGCATACTCAGCTTCATTGTTAGAATGTGAATCTAACAGTTGGCCCAACGAAAATACCTTTGTCCCTTTGTCATCAAAGACCACTATGCCTGCAGCTGCTTTGTCGGACGCTCGCTTGTAGGCTCCATCAAAGTAGAGAGAGTATGCTCCTTCTACCATCGGTGGTACTGGAGGTAATCAGACTTCTCCTTCCTTAGATTTCTTCTCCTTCCTTTCAAAGACTTGGTAGGTCATGAGTCCCCCCAAACTTGCCCTTGTCGTGCTTTCTACCTGTACCGTGTAGTCAAACTCTTGCAGACGAACTAGCCATTTAGTAATTCTAGCAGACACATCCATGTGTTGTACAACATAGGGAAATATTTCATCCGTGGTTAGAATCACAAATTGCTTAGGCAGCAAATATGACCTAAACTTTGTAGTTGCAAATCTAAGAGCTAGGACTAAGTGTTCCACATGGGTGAAACCTTTCTCTCCTGCTGTCATCATTCGACTAGAGAAGTAGATTGGCCTCATGAAAGATGTCGTCCTATCCTTTTGGAGTAGCACAGCCCCCAATGAGTCATCACCAACACCTGAGGTGACATAGAATTTTTCATCCCACTTAGGTGGTGAGATTGCTGCCTATTGGCTAGCGTCAGAGTACGACGAGTTATAATTGGCAACAACTCGATTTATAATAGATGAATCGAACTCGCCAAATTTGTGAACGTGCTGCAAAGAAACGCGTCTTGTTCGTCGCACATCATGCTTGCATTGATTACAAGACATAAGATCCTCATTGAGAGATAGGTGTTTTGGGTGGATGGCCCCACATCCTGGTCACTACTCATAATGAGGGTAAAAACCTTATAACCTGGACAACAAATTTAATCTTCTATTGGCATTCTTTGTCTTCTCTCTCTCTCTCTCTCTCTCTCTCTCTCTCTCTCTCTCTCTCTCTCTCTCTCTCTCTCTCTCTCTCTCTCTTTGTTCACATTGTAAACTACCTCACATCCTCTAGTCATGTCCAGTCCCCGCACACCTTGGGCTAGAGGTGCAAGGAGATCAGAACCACCGGGTTATAATCTCGTCTTTATTGGTCAATGCCTATATTTGTGGGTACAAGAAATCTACACACCCACGTCTACATGATAGTGCATGTAGTGGACAAAACCCCTTTGCCTCTTCTCTAGCTATAGCATTTCATAGCATCTTGACATCTTTTCACAGTAGATCTTTTCACTGCTCGTCTAACTCTAATTTTTTTACCGTAATCTTGAAGGTAAAATCTTATATAGAAACTCAATCCAAAATCTAATCTTAAATCTAACCTAATTTAACATGTGGTGATTCGCTCCATTGAAGGGTAAAAGACATACCAATGGGGCTACTAGCTACGTAGATGTGAATGGGCCTCACATATACAAATACTTGAATGTAAGAGTTTACCTCTCCACACGTCGATCCATGAACCACTCCTCTCTTTCAAGCCAGCCAGGTCTCGCATCTGTGCATCTGACCTCTGATGCTTCATGTAGTCGCGCATGCGTCTCCTCATCCAAGCATCGTCAAATGTATTCTCCAGAGAGGGAAATGGAAACTCCTGATGTCTTGAAGAAATAAGATAATCCTTGGAGGCTTTATCTTGAGCCCTCCAAGAGACCATGATAGACTACAGTGTGTGAGAAAACCTGTCTACACAACTGTCGTATGCGGCCCATCATTTGCTTTCCCTCATGGGTCATAATGATCTCATTGGACATACAATTGATGAGTTACGTGTTTCCCTTTGGCATGTCCCTCCCGTGAACTATAGAAACCCTGTCCCGTGAATGCTCATCGTATAGGCCTCTAGGCAACCCCGATGTAGTGTTCGGGTCACTCCTCAGCATCTCCGACGCAATGGCTAGGACAGCACTCTCAAACGCATAGGTAGTGCTCCTTGCCACAACAACCACCACCGCTAGAATGTCATGGAATTGCTGGTCCGCATGGTCCATCGAACATAAATCTAGATCTAATTTAATCTTAAACTCAAAATAAACGTAAATTTAATCTAATCTAACATAAATCTAAATCTAACGCTGTCGTGTTGTGGCACGTATATAGTGGGAACGGGCATTAAACGATTTATCTTGTGACTTTTTGATGCATAAGTATACTTCATATAATACTCATATGCATAAATAAAAGCTTTCTACCATACCTTAGTATTTAACTTTCAAGTAATATAAATGTACATTACTATTAGAAAGTACTGCAAGAGAAGTATCAATGATTGTGCCTCTTTTTGTCTGGGGAAAAAGCATTTGTATATTTCTTCTAATATCTCAACTATACCCTACCATATATAAATACCATATAGCCCTCCCCCTTAAGCTAGAGGTATTTGATGCCTCTAGCTGTAGGTTGTGCTACAATAGGGTTCTCTTGAATACTTACCCACCTGGTACCAATTGAATTTTCCATGTTACTGCTTTCTTGGCTGATGCACCCTGTTTAGTCCTTTCTGATGAATAATTGTATCCATCCATGACTAACAACTGGTCTCCTAGACCCTTGAAAGCCATACCCCATCCATTGTCAATATCCGCTTTCACTGGTAGCATTCTCTTTTTTTTTTTTTTTTTTTTTTGCACATCCCCTCGTTGAGCATTCATGCTCAACCATAGTATTATTTAGGTAAAAGATGACTGTATAGAGAGAATTATATATCATAGAGCTATAGACTGTATAAGAAAAATGATAGTATAGTGGCTATATAGATAGGATAGAGATAGAGAAAAAAGCATCTGCTACTGCATCACCCTCCAGGGTCAAATGGAACGCTCAAAGCTCCCCCACGCATGGTGTAGAATCCACCTGGATCAAAAGTAAAGCATTGGTCATTGCCATCAACCTGTAAAACATGTATATCCAAGCCTTCCTTTGCACTTGTAGGCCAATAGACAGGCCACCCTTCCAGCTCTTTATAGCACGGAGCTTCGTCACCCTGCATCCATAATCCTTCGTGTCCACTATAAGCATACTTGCCATCACTTGAGAAACCTGAATCATAAGCAGCTATCCTACCATCTGCTACAGAACCCTCCATGGTATAGTCCACTTCAAAAAAACCTCGCCATTGACACAAAAATATATGTAAAGCAACCTCCAATAACACATGTATCCATAGCATCACATAACATAGCAAGACCCTGCCATTTGCCTCCACTTGCTACATAGCCAAGCAAACCTGATCACTTTTCAAACCTGTATCCAAACCCTCTGTAAAAGTCTCCACAACCATCTCTTTATACTCAGAAACATGACCTACCAGAGCTTCAACCTGTGCAAATACCTCATCACCAACAAGGTTGACGGCACCTTCCTTTAATTGGATATGGTGTTGGGTTACCGTCACTCCTTTAATGTGCTCGTAATCAGTTATAAAGAGGCCAGCATGCTTCTTTAGAACCTGCAAATAGGGTTCTCTCTCTTCTTCTAGTAGGTCCTTAGCTAGCATCTCCTCTAAGCCTGTGGCTTCTTCCTTGTTTAGAGAGTCTTGACCACCTTCTCCTTCTGGGTTTCGCAGTATTATACCCATGACTTCCAAAGAGCTAGCATCCTCCTCAGATGACTCATCCTCATATGAAGAGCAGCTGCTTGTGCTCCATTCATCCATAGAAGTCTCCATCTCTAGGTCTTGTTGTCTACCCTGCTTCATGTCATACACAATTTTTTGTTGCTTGCCACCTACCTTATGATTTGGTCGCAACTCAAGGGAACCTGTCTCCCAATCTTGCCTAGCTTTCATAGCCATAAGCCAAGGTCTTCCAACGATTAGCGGATAGCCCTCCCCCTTAGTTGGGATCACATAAGCATCAATTGAGATTGCCACACCAAAAGCTGAAACCTTCACTCCATTAACCTTTCCCACACAAGCCACCCTTACATTATTTGCCATCTTAGCTTGCAAGGAAGTTTGCTCGTTTACTTCCAAACCCAACCTGTGCATTAATTTCTCTGTCATAACACAAATCTCGGCTCCACCATCTACGTACACATTGGAGACTCGCTGACTCTTAATCTCTGCATCAATGACTGGCACGATATCCTACATGCCTCTTGCACTAATAGACCCAACTGACTTTGCCTTAGCCCTCCTGGTGCTGACCATCTTAGACCAGGTTCTACGCATCTTTGAGGAAAGGTGGAGGAGTTGCTGCCATGAAATCTTTGGTCCTTGCTTACTCACATCTGCTACCAGGTCGTAAGGTATGGATCCTACCCCTAGTGGAAAGTCTTCTACTCCTATGTGCCTCCTTGACCTACTGTTCCTTTTCTTGTCTCCTATCACTTGGGAGGAACCCTCATTCCCTTTATCCGGCTCTGAAGCTTCCATTTCATCAGTTCTTTGTCTCCTAACTCTCTTTATTGGCATGGCAACAGCTTCCTCCATTTTTTCTTTCCCTTTATCCTTACCATTGTCAAGAATTATGACAGAGACAGCCCTGTCCTCCCCTCCCGATGGTAGTGGAGGGATCTCTGCTGGTGCTTGTGGTGGTGGAGGAGGGGGTCTCAATATTTGGATTGGTGGAGCCACGTGTGCATTTTGTCCATTTAGTGGCCTAGCTCGAGGAGGAGTGACTTGCTGGCGAGGAGGCCGTCTTTGATTACCATTTCCTTGATAGCGTCGTGGATGGGGGCAATAATACATGCCGTGACCTACCTCTCCACAGTTGTAGCAAATGTACTCACGTGCTTGTCTTTGTCCTTCTTGTCTATTTAGTTCATTTCCTGGCTGGGGAGCCCTTACACCTTCAACCAGATTGATGGACAGGCTCTCTAGTTGATTGGTGATTTGTTGAAGTAATTCTTGTTGAGAGGACTCTTGGTTTGTTGCTCCTGTCCCTGCTACTACCCTTGCCGTAGGTTGAGCTAGCGGTGGAGGCTCCATTCCCCCTTGTAGTTGAGCTTGGAATTTTAACTTCCTATCCTTCTCCCTTGCATAAGTCATAGCTTTATCAAAGGGATCTGGGAATTTACCTTTTACCTTTTCTCGAAGGATGGGGTAAAGCCCTGCCAGGAAACAGTCCTTCTTTAGGCATTCTGGCGCCCTTTCTCCTTCACCTAGTGATGCACACCATATCTCCCACAGGTTGGAAAACTTTCCTTCATAGCTTCTATAGTCATTGGGTGATGTTTGGCGTAGCTCTAAGAGCTGTCTCCATATCTCCTCTGGAGGCTCATGGCGGCGAAATTCTTCGATGAAGGCCATCTTTAAGGACTCCTAGTCTCTTCTTTCTTCAGGTGCCAAAGTTTGATACCATAATTTTGCACCTTCCCTCAAGACCAAAGGAAAGGCCCTTAACTTAGTAGCTTCGTCATCCCTTCCCGATACCAGAAAGGCCATTTCCAAATTATCCAAAAAGTCTGGAGCAACCTCCCCAGGCTTACCATAAAAATTAGGGAAGGCCATAAGTGAGAGAGTAAACAATTACACAAATAGCTCCAATTTATTTTAAAATAGAGTATGGTAATTACAATTTGGAGCTTTAGCACAACTTAGCTCAAAATAGGATGAAGATCGACACATCAAAGGAATGGTAATAGTCTAGTAAGGGTAGAATGACAGGATGAGGAGAGCGCAAGATTTCCCCAAGTCTCTCGGCTCCAAACAA
Organism: Adiantum capillus-veneris; assembly: GCF_014529385.1. Classification (NCBI taxonomy): domain Eukaryota; kingdom Viridiplantae; phylum Streptophyta; class Polypodiopsida; order Polypodiales; family Pteridaceae; genus Adiantum; species Adiantum capillus-veneris. Next base: position 60,699,409 of record NC_140933.1, on the reverse strand, counting down.
CAGGGCTATTCTTTGCTGATAAAAGATTTTTCTATCAATACAAATATTCACACGGATATGACGCACAAAATGGAAAGGAAACATGTGGGGATCATCATCTCATTATTGGCATCCATACTTACACACAAGAGCCTAGCTTAGTTGCACCACCTTGGGACCAATGAGCCTGATCAGCCACAGAAGGTCAGCACCTCAGATCACTTCGACTCTTCCTGATGCATCTGTGAAGACGTAAGGCGTGATGGCAACACTTTGTACAATGCTGAGCCTTTTAGCAAGCAACAATTGGATGCTATTACCATAATCAGCATGACGAATGAAAGTGACACCATTAATGTGCAGCACATCATCAACTAAGATAGTTTCCTTAGATTGAGATAACTTCTTGAAAATTAGCAGCAAAGGTAGGGCAGGGAGGCTTTTCACCCGGTCTCGAAAGCGATTTGGACAATATCCAAAGTGATCTTCACGCGGACAGGATGTTGGCTTGGGATTGGTGGTGTCTGGATTCACAAAGTGCACTGGGAGCACTCACAGACGGGCGGCAATCTTGTAGGCAAGCCTTCGCCTCTTTGCTTCAGGAGGATTTAGGGGTGAGAGTCGTGGTTGCAAGTTGGAGGTTGAAGTTGGTTGCTCACTAGCCTTTTTCTTGCCTGTAGTGGTCATGTAATCCCTTATTAATGAGATTAAGCCAAATGTTACCTTACGCTTGAGCACGCGCTGCGGCCTTGGGCCACTTAGGTGTAGAGGTGATCTTCCTCCTCTTAGTCGGCTCCTCAAGAAAGAGAGGTCTGGTGATGCTTTCTCTTCCCTTAATGTGTGTCACAGTACCTTCGTGTATGTTGATGTAGAATATTTCAAGCTCGTGTGCGTTGGAGGTTTCTGGAGCACTCATAGGTTGAGAGGAGAGGTATATCAAGCTCTTCTTCTCACTCTCCTTCGTTGGCGACGATCACGAACAAGGCATGTAGAAGAACTTACTTCTTAAATTTCAATGACACTGCAACCTGGTAACAAGACCTCGATGAAAGCTTTTAAGGCCTCTAAAGCCTCCTCCTCTTCTGTTCTCCAATTTGCAAACTCCTCACGCCATTCGTCCATGTTTTAGATTTCACATCTTCATTGCTTGTGGACTGAAGGTCTGTGTAGCCCTCCTCAGTGGGGGCACCAAAATGATAGCGGGAAAAAGAGTAGTGCAATCGGGTGGCCTCTGTACTCGTGCACACTCCACAAACCACGCCTCATGCAAACAAGCAAAGAACAAAACAAAGGGGGCACCACCCTAAGTTAAGAGGTTTAGGGACCTCACACATAGTGCACATAGGCAAGTGAGACTTCTGGCATTATGATGGCATCAAAACATATGGCAAAACACATAGAAGCGAAGCTTAGGGACCTTATGTAGCATATATATACACAAGACATCAGCTTAACAATACAACGGCATCTGATCATACATAACAAGGATATAGAGAAGTAAGCCAAGGATGGCATAATCCCTTGTCAAAAAAACAATCAACCCAGCAAGTAGGTATGATCCTACTAGCAACACATCAATACCTTAGAGAATGATGGCGAGGATGGTGGCCATGGAGCATGAGAGAAGACTCCTTATTTAGGTTTTAGGGCTAGTAATGTAGCATACTAGAGGGAGAGAGAGAGAGAGGGAGAGAGAGTAGAGCTCCATCCATAGCTCCTCGTTGTGAGCAATGTCGTCATAGCTTCGTTGCTTGGTGAAGTGGGTGAAGTGTTGGTTTTGAATGAGAGAAGGCCTCCTTATATAGGTTTCTGAGAGGGTTTAGGATTAGGGATAAACATGCTTAAATCCGCTGATTGGGGTTACTTTTTGCTTAGGGTGGTCAACAGATTGAGGTCAACTGATATGTCACCATCAAGATATTCTCTAGAGTGATGTGAGAGGGGAGGATAAATGCTGATTTTTTTGATTGTGACACATGGGGATAAGGCCTTGACCAGCATTTAAGAGCAGGTAAAGTGGCTGTTGAAACTGGAGGTTCTGCACATGTCAGGGGGGGACCTGCTGGGTCCTCTTGAATATCAAATTCTCAAAAAATCCTCAACCATGTCTTCTTTTGACATGTGTTCTTTGAAAAAATCAGCATGTCTCTTTTCAACCCAAAAGTTTTTATCCCTGTTGACTCACCTTTACCATAAGATTTTCCCTTTTTCTCCTCCTGTAACTGCATTGTTGATGCCCAATCACTGCTTCTAGTAACAGTGAACTGTTACCTACCAAATACTTATGGTGCAGTAAAAAATATTTACCATGGGTAAAAAAAGTTACTGTAGGTAAAAAGTGATTTGTATTTACCATGTAGATGAAAAATATTTACTGTGGTAAAAAATATTTACTGTAGGTAAAAAATATTTACTGTGGTAAAAAATATTTACTGTCGGTAAAAAAGTGAAACGGAGTATGCTATGCTGTGAGTCCACACGAACATCCTCATGTAAATTTCACTAGAAATTCACACCTAGAATGGGCTATTCTGTAAGATATGGATTGTAGGCATGCATAAGAGCTCGTTCCCACGTATCTTCTGTCCATGGCACTTTTTACTCTTTGGTGCTTGTGAAGTAGATTTTTCTTCTCTTTCGAGATCCCTTGGACTAGAGTATCCTCATCTCCCCAACAACTGACTGTGCTTTTATTGCATCTTTAGAAGGGGTCCTAAAAACCATGCATCACATCGAAAGTAGCCCCTACGAAATTTTTACGAGAAATTCTCTTTGGTTCAGAGTACTCATAGCAATGTTTGTCGATCGAGTTTTAAGGGCTTACCAAAAACAATTCCACACCTAAAGCTCTTTTGTTTTTAGGTCAAAATTCAAAGATTTTCAGGTATTCACACTAAAACTTGTAAAACTTTGCCGATTTACTTGAAGGAAATAATGGAATCTAGCCAGTGCTTTGCTATTTTACTAGCTTCTAATTTTCTTGTGACAACAATGGTTTAAAAGCTTACTCACATATGCAATCCACCTCACCAATATCTGACACCCATCTGTGCGACTTGAACTTTATGGCATCTGTACTTTGTTTTGTTCTAACTTGCATAACATTACTCAAATGATTAATTTTGCTGTTGACCTTTGTTTTCAAAAAATTGTTTAGCATTTGACAATTTGGATGCTAGTCCATTCTTCACACCACCCTCAGGTACATAATTTACCATTGTTTTCCATAGTATTTTAATTCTCCTTAATGAATCCATTCCTATATGTATCTATGGCTATCATATTTCTTTAGATATCATCAATTATGCAACATATATTGTCTGTCTATACTGCATGACATCCCTCATCATACTCCGACAATAATAATCACTTTATCTAATTGCTTGGAAGTTCATTTTGTTTGTGCATATATTTAAGGACACAAAGTCAAGCAGTTTGTAATAGAGATAATACCATTGGACAATTTGAACGGGAAAAGATCTTTTACTTCATTGCATTTTCTTATGGCATATGAAATTAAGAATCCCTAAAGTTCTTGCTTGTGCTTGCACTACATGTAAACTCTATTGAGAGGATTTGGCATTAAGCTATGCAGCTACTCATATGAATTGCGGTGTTTTGAGTTAGTGAACAAAAATTTGTAAGTACTCTGCTACTCAACTATACTCCAATGTGGTGTGACACAGGGAGAAATTGTTTTATCTTTTTTTATGTCTAGCCTAGTCCATTGGTCACCAACACACAGATTCGCCGATTTAGGCAGTGTGTAAATACTCATCTTGGTGCAGATCCTCCGATTTAGGCAGCACATTGATAAACTTCAGATTTATTATTTTTACACAATATCCAATGCAGATCCACTGATTTAGGCAGCATTAGTGCAGGTCACCGATTTAGGCAGCACGCTTTATTCGTATAGACTCGCCGGATGAGGAAACACCAATCACTAAATCATGGTGCAGTGGCTGGCCACCACTGTAACTGGTCTGATTTTGTTACCCGGGTACATAATGAAAGTGATTCGGATTTGGACTTATACTGTGGAATTGGAATTGGATTGGGAATTGGTATCTGGTGATTATTGTGGTGCAGTGTTTATGTGATGAGATTTGACATTATGAGATTGATGATGAGTGTGACCAATGATATCCAGATTCATCAGGGTATGACATATCCTGCTTATTCTAGTGGCATGGGACACTAGAATAGGTAGTATGTGGATGACGGCAGGCATAAGCAATGTTGTCTAATTCTATGGATTTTCTTTACTATTTGATAAAAATTTCTAATCATTGTTTTTGACAAGTATTGTTTGCAGATTTTTATTTTCGCAACTGAGGACAGTTGCTTTCCAACGGACAGGTATGTTATAGAATTGATAATTTATTATTTATTGCAGCAGCTGACAGATGGAAAAGACTAGACCCAGCTTGGACTATGTGAATGGATATGTATATCATGTACATTTTATTATTCAAGTGCTCTTTTATGAGCTTTGGTCATTTATGACCGGCCGGCCAGTTTGTAACCAATTTGACCATTCAAGAAATCTATATAACAAATACGTGCAAGAGGGAAATGGTCACTCTTGCACGGGGGGAGATTGCACCCAGTGTCCATGTTGTTCTTCTCTACTCTCTCCTCTTCTCTCTCACCGTGCCGATGTAGCACTCCGCTCTAGGAGGTGCGCCTGCACGTGCTCGCTTACTCTCTCCCACTCTCTATCTCTCTTTGTTCGTGTATCTTGCGATCATGCGACCACTTGATTGTGCCAGGTATGACGAGTAGTCGGTTTTATGATGTTTATTGTGTTATTTCTGGTATTTTGTAGGGCAGCCATGACTTCCGGCTGTAGCATCAATAATGCATACCTTCTTGGATATATACAAGAGGGAAAGGCCTACTAGAAGACTTTATGAAAAGAAAGATCCAAAGATTCTTGGACCATCCCAATTTGAAAATCCCAACCTAAGGGCATGGAGAAAAGGCCAAAACAAAGTCAAGCTCTTTTAGTAGGCCAATTTTTCTTTTTCAAGCATGTCAATCCGAGTTAAAGGTCAAAAGTTACAAGGAAAACAGTGAAAAATCCTCTCACAACTACACTGCAAGAAGAGATGGTAAACAGATGAATCAAGTGAAAAGAGGTAATCTTGGTCTTTTTCCATAAATTAAGATATTTTGTGAATAAAAGACACAAGCATGTGAATGTGACACCTCAAAGATGCCTTGAAGGATAAGACACACAAGTTGGGTCCCCCTGCTGGAGCCACACAGAAGATGCCTAGGTGGGGCCCGCATACATCATGCACCCACATGGAGCCTCAACGACCAAAAATGTTGAATTTCATGATATTTTGAGTTCTAATATTACCCATTTTAATAAATATCCAAAGAACATTTGATTTGGGCTAATTTTCTAGCCTAATCAAGTGAGTATGTAAAACATGGCTCCCTCACCTATAAAAAGGGCAACCTTCTCTTCATTGGGGCAAGTTATGAGTGAGTGAGAAAAGCTCAATTCCATAGTGACACACTCATCTTAGTGCCACACTTTCTCTTGAAGAAAGGGTGAAGTCTTGCCTCATCTTCTCTCTCCATTAAGGTAGTGACGATTGCTCTCATGTAAGATATATGTTGCTAGTTTTACTTTGATTTGCATATCTAGTCCAATACTTGTCTCTAACTCTATCTCTATCTCTCATTATCTATCTTTAATACCACCACCACACCTAGGTCTATCTCTAATTCTATCTTTACTCCTCCTTTCATCTCTCTTGTTGTGTCCTAATTGTTTCATGAAAGGTATTCAAGCGGCAATCTTGTCAATGTAACGGGCACAACCTTCTTGTGGGAAACAATTATGTGCAGAAGGTTAGTAACCATATCTTCATCTTTCACAAGCATCTCTCTCTCTTAAGGTTCTCATTCTCTTCCACAAACTCTAGAATCTCCTTGCTACAGGTACTTCTCTCCCCGTAGTATCCTTATTGCCTAAGGACAGCAATAGGGCTTGGGAGAGAAACTGTCTTCTTCTTCTCCTTTCACTTCTTTCACTCCTTTATCTTTGAACATACTAAGTATATCATTGATGAATAACCATAATCCAAGCTTAAGGACAAAAGTTCATGCCATTTGTAGGATGTTTAATTAGTTTGAAGAAGTGCAACTATATCATATTCCTAGGAAACAAAATGAAGATGCCGATTTACTTGCACAACAAGCAGTTACATGTGTTGAGAAAGAAGTGCAGGTCATCATGGTGGCAACAAATGTCAAGCAACCGAGATACCAAGGATTGGAGTCATTGACTCCCATTATTAGCTACATTTTGGAGGGTGAGTTTCCACAAGACTTCACGAAGGCTCAGAAGAGGAGACTCATGAAGAAGGCAAGCACATGTCTCTTTCTAGAAGGATCCCTCTATCAAAGAGGGAAGGATCAAGTGTGCAGAAGAGTCCCAACTATCAAGGAAATTCCAGCCATTCTAAAAGGTTTGCACGAGGAAGCGTGTGGTGGTCATTTTGCACAGGAACTCACTGTAAAAAAGATTTTGCTTGCCGGATATGTTTGGCCAACTTGCACATTGATGTTCAACATTGGTGTAAAAGCTATCACAATTGTCAGATTAATGGAAACAAGCGTCTGCTACATAGTCCACGTCAGTTAGTCCTTGCAAATGGTCCATTTGAAAAATGGGGCATTGATGCTATGGGTCCATTGCCTAGGACTAAAAATGGGAAATCGTATATCTTGGTGGCCATAGACTACATGACGAGATGGGTAGAAGCTCAAAGTGTGGCAAGAGTAAATGCGAGGACAGTGAGAAAATTTGTCTACACTCACATTTGTTGTAGATTTGGCACACCTTTGGAGATTGTTTCTGATAATGGTCCAGGGTTTAGAAAGGGCTTGCTCACAGAAGTCTGTGAAGAACTTCACATTCTACATCTTCATAGTACACCCTACTATCCCCAATCAAATGGTTTGGTAGAAAAAGCTAATGGTGTCATTGTAGGCATCATTAGAAAGATGGTGAAAAACAAGACAAAGTTGTGGGATGACTTCTTGGATGGTGCCTTGTGGGCGTATCGAACCACATATAGGGAAGCCACGGAGTTTACACCATTTCACTTGGTCTATGGTCAAGAGGCTTTACAACCAATTGAGCTCAACATTCCAACAATGCGACTTCATGGCAAAGCAGCACAAGATGATCAAGAAGCATGGATGGATCGACTTCTTACCTTAGCTGAGCTTGAGTGGAAAAGAGAAGCAGCATAGGAGTGCTACAAGAGGAAAGCTACGCAGGCGAAGGAGAAGCTTGACAAGAAACTAAAGGACAAAGGCATCAATGAAGGAGATCTTGTGCTAAGGTATGACAATCGACTCGATAATCGTTCTGATGCCAAATTTGAAACTAGATGGCAGGGGCCATACATAGTTAAGAAGGCTTTCAATTCAAGTTACTATCAACTTATGGACTTGAATGGGAAAGAGCACTCTAGGAAGGTAAATGGTTATCGATTGAAGCCCTATTTGAGCCGCCTTTTACCAAAGGATCTACCAAAGATCTGTCAAAGGGCAGCTGTCTCATGTAAGTATTGTTACATGAAGCATGAGTGTAACTCCAGCCAAAATTCTGAGGGGCCAAACAATGAAGACCTCGGCATGGACTCTAAAGCACTCTCTTTGGAAAAGATGCTCTATGATGGTACATGAATATACCATCATCCTGGGGGAGGGCTAATGATCCTCACCCTATCAAATCACTCAAACGCTATGGCTATCCCTACCATTTCACTGTATATAGGTGTGTGTGAGTTAGGGGACTTTTCCCATATCTTCTTAAAAACCCTTAATTAGCTAGTCATCACTGGGCTACTTGAGCCAAAAAAATAAACAAATAAAAATAAAATAAAAATTATAAGTATATTATGGCCCATTTGTGTGTAAATATTTCATTGTATATAGAGCCTAAATAAAAGGATTTTTCATAATTATTTTGATATTTATTTAAATATTTCTACCTATGGTGTGTTATTTATGCTATGTACATTGACTCAACATTACCATATTTTTTCTTACCATTTTGCATACTCTTTATTCCATATAAAAATAATTTCATGCAAGCTTCTCTTATTTTTGGTGTAACTCCATCCCAACAAAAATCCAAAAAAACTAGTTTATTTATGTGTATATTTTTTCACTATTGTCATTTTTTCCTTTCTATATCTATTCTCTATTACTCTATAAATTAGACCACCAAAAATATTCATCTTTTTATGGTAGACTTATAATGAGAGAGATTTATTTTGACCCCTTTATATTTTTTCCACCTATATTATTTATATTTGACATATACATATTTTTTTAGACCCCTCAATATTTGATTTTCTTAGTTGTACTATTCACTTATATCATGATCTCAACAATATCTTCAATGATAGACCTACCAAATAAGGTCAAGGGTATGTGGCATGCATGCATGCACCATGGGGAGGTCACTCTTGGAGGTATTCAAAAGAATCATCCAAAGAAGGACCTCACAAGGACCTTGTGCAGTGGAAAAAAACAGTCGGTTTTGCTGAATTTTTAAAGATCACATGCTCCCCGAGTTTGAAAAGATGATACAAACAAAAGTTGTAGCTCGTGAGCTGAAATTTTACCTCAAATTTTTTCATATTTTTTTGAGGTACGAGCTGTGAGCTATGATTTTATTGGTGGACCTCAGTTTGCCCATGCTATGTAGCCACACTCTCTCTTCCACTTTATCATTTTCCTCTTTCACACACACTCCTCCCTCTCCTTCCCACTCCCAAACCTGCAACTCCCATGTCCTAATTCACCCTCTTCACCATTGCCACATCTCTCACACCTCCATAGCCTTCATCCTCCATTTCTACACCCTATGTGTCCCCCTTTCTCTCTACATATATGTCCATATTACCATACTCTCTTCAGCTTTGTAAAGAACTTCAAAAAATCAGCAACAATCCAAGGATAACCTCTGCAAATGAAGGCTTTTATCATGAATTTTCCAAGGTTTGAAGATAACATAGCTTCATCGACACGCGCTACTTCGCCATGCTGACCGCTTCTTCTACCGGTGCTGTAAAGAGGTGAATGTCAACTTCTCCAAGCTTCAACCTTGCTTTACAAGCTTATCCCTTCTCTAACGTTTCTCATCATATATCTCACCATTTGGTGAATGATTTTGTAAATATTTTGTAGTGATAATTACTAACTACTAACCACTAACCTTATTGTAAAATGCACCCTCTACTAGAGTAGGCACTCCCAAATTATTCACTCAATCCTCTCTCCTTTCATCCTCAATAATTATCTTCCCTTGAGCCCACATCCATGTGACTCAAAGGACAAGAGAGACCCACCCTCATTAAAAAAAATAAAAATATGCATAATCTTTTATTCCTTCAAATAAACTTGATTAGGCCTAATCCTAATCGGGGCTTCTAAAACCTATAAATAGAGCCCTTCTCTCCCTTGTAAATCATCACATGATCACACTACACCATACCATTCTCAACACATAACACACCACTCTTCAAGCCTAGTTGTGTAGAGTGTGTGCATCGTGAGTGCTCTATTCCATCATTACACATAGGTGCATGGCGAAGCTTGAAGTTAGTTATGCCATCTAGAGGAGTGGAGTGTATGCCATACTCTTCACCACGCTTCTAGCCTACTCTTGTGCATAAATAAGATTTATAGTTTTGGGTGCAATTGTATGCTGCAACTACGACTCTTCTCTCCAAATTGACTTGATAAGTTGGCTAATCAGGTGGTTGAAGGTATATTGTCCTTGAAGTTTGTTGTGCCATTTCATGCTTGGTGGTTTGAGGGCTTGTTGAATTGTTTTCCTAAAAGGTCAATTGTGAGAGGGTGCTCGGTGAGAGGGCTCCCGTGACCCTAAGACAATTTGTGTATTGGCAACAAGGTCAAGTTTTGTGTTGTCTCTCTATTTCTCATCAAGCTTTGTGTGCATCTAGTCTTTAAGGCTAAGACTGAGTTTCTCAAGTTGATTTGTGCTCTTTACCTCTCTCTGGCGTGGTGAATGTTTGTGTTTGGTGTGTGTGGCTATCTTGCATTCCCCTCTCTTTGTTCGTTTGAGTACAAGGAGATATCACGTGTGTCCTAGTTCGCATCTACAACTAGGTGGTGCCCCTTTTCTTGTTTGGTTTTGGGCTGTGGGTTGTTTTTGTCTCTGATTGTGCTTGCCCCAGCCCCAATTGAGCAGCACGGGAGCCTAAAAAAGTTCTTAGAGGCCACTCTTCTTGTTGCCCGCCCCAGACCGCCTCAGCGTGAGAATGTTGATGAAGGACCATCAAAAAGAGCTTCTAGAAGTGGGGGAAGAAGCGACTCAATGCCTTCTCAACACCCTCAACACAAGGAGCATCTCCACCTGAAGTACTCATGGAGGAGTCTACAACAGGAAAGAAGAACTCGAGCCAACAAAAGGTAAGACAAAAGGCCCAACTTATAAACTACAATCTGATATTGAGGCTGCTACAGATTTAAAGAAAGTCTTGGAGGAAAGGATCTTGAATAGCAAGATTGAGTTTACTCTGGGAGAAGTTCTTGGCATTGCAAAGCGTGAATTCCATGAGGAGATCATTGACATCATCAAGAGGAAGAGGCAAACCCTTGCTGAAGTTCCTTGTCCACAGGTTGAAGGGGAAACCTCGAAGACACAAGGGATGCAACTGCAAAATAAGGAGGATGCGGAGTTGTGGTAGGATGCTACCAATCTAGTGGGAGAGTGAAGCAAGTGCATTTCTCAAATGATGATGAAGAAGTTGAAGATATTCCTAGGAGCTACTATTCACGAATTCACTAGGCAAGGGCTACTACAGAAACTTTGGTCAAGATAGGTGACCTTCAAGAGCCATTTGTTGCCTTGATTGACCATAGTTCAGAAATAAACATAATGTCAAAGAGTCTCTACAACAAGTGAAAATGGCCGATGGACACAGATCATGGTTGGATGGTGAAAGTGGCAAATAATTCATCCGGTGAATTGTATGCAGCATGTCCAGGTATGAAGGTGACAAGAGGTGATGTAAAGATTCACCAAAACATCTTTGTACAGGATACATCTTCATATCATCTCATCCTTGGACAACCCTATATTGTGGGAGTTTGAATGGAAACAAAGGTAATGGATGATGGTTCATCATATGCTAGGATACGTAGCAAAGATTGTAAACGAGCTGTCCAATTTCTCACAGTTTGTGTAAACCATGAAAGAAATCGTGACAACCTCAGAGAACATCCTCTACCAAAGGTGAGCAAAGAGTTTCGTGATCATAGAGAAATGATGGGTTTTGGCCAAGTACCATTGTAAAGGGGGATTGCAGTGATATAGAAAGAAAAAGGGTCTCGCCTGATCCAAAAATAGGTGAAACTTTTTCAACGAGCTCCTTGGTAACAAGGAATGGATCAGTACGTTTTACAAAACTTGAATATTTGAAGAGATGTGAGAGGCAATATGTGCATAATGTACAAATAGGCATGAAAAATAGTGGGTTGCTAGAGCCTACTGAAAATGTTTTGGGTTTGTGTGAACAAGTTTCTTTTGTAGATACTATGGGTGAGCTTGATGCTATAATGGGGTCTAGTTTACATCTTGAAAATGAAGTTGTGGAAGTTTTCTCTATGGAAATGTATCAAGTAATAGAAGCCTTTAAAGAAAACCAAACAGTTGGCCCAGAAGTCCATGTTGAAACTAAATACAAGAGTGTAGCAAAGAAGGTGAAACCAGTAGCTTCACCCTTACCACCCAACAATAGGGAAAAGATTGAGCAGGCTTCTTTACAACCAACTTTGAGGAATCATAAAAAGATTGGGCATACCTTCACAAAGGAGTCTTTCCAAGAGTTGCAGAGTGGTCGCGAGGAGTTTCTAACACAGGAGGAGACAAAGTGCTTCAAAGAAATGCTTTCAAAGCATGGTAAGGCTTTTGCATTTGAGCCACATGAGATAGGATGTGTTGATCCTTCTATTATAGCTATTATGGTAATTTCTACAATACCTCATGTGCCTTGGAATCTGCGGCCTATTCCGGTTCCAAAGTCTCATTTGCCAAAGTTAGTAGAGCTACTGAATGAGAAAATTAAAATGGGAATCTTGGAGCCTTCTTGTGCTCCATACTCAAACAGGTGGTTCACAGTTCCAAAGAAGAATGGTTCTCTACGCTTCATCCAATATATGCAACCAGTGAACAAGGTGACAATTAGAAATGTAGGTACAGGTCCAATTGTGGATCAGTTTGCAGAGGCATTTTCAGGGAGGGAAATCTACCTAATGGGGGATCTCTACTCAAGGTATGATCAATTTCAGCTTGCAATCGAAAGCAGAGACTTGACAACCATGAGGACATATGTTGGTTTGGTAAGGATGTGTACCTTGCCACAGGGAGAAACATCTCAAGGGATTTCCTGGGTTTGTGGTAAATCACATAAATTATTGTGATAAAATTTTGTCTAGGTTGGAAGAAGTGAATCTTACATTGTCAGGGAAAAAGTTTATGTTTGGTGTCAATGAAGTGCTCATTGTGGGGCACATGTGCAAGCCATATGGTAGGAAACCTTGTCCAGCAAAGGTAGATGCCATCGAAAGAATGAAATAAACATGCACTAGGATCACTGAGGTTAGAAGGTTTTTGGGAGCATGTGTCTTCTATGTTATTTGGATTCCACATTATGCACATGTAGCTGATCCTCTTTATCAGTTGCTTAGAAAGAATCAAAAGTTTAAATAGACAGAAGCACATGTAAAATCCATGAAAAAGCTAAAGGAGTTGCTCCAGTCATTCAACACCCACTTTGAGAAAGGTAGACTATGAGTGTCAAAGGCCAGTAATTGTGACAGTAGACACCAGTTTTACAGGGATTGGATGGGCAATAGGGCAAGATGACTAAGAAGGACGCACTAATTCACTTGAATTGTTCTTGAAAGATATTTATGAAGGTGATTGGCTTCTTATTGGAAACTACTCTAACAAGAAAGGATGATTGGTCTGAACAAGAATTCAAGAGGATATGCAAGAAAGAATATGGGTACTTTTGAGGGATGGTTACTTGTGGAAGCATCCTAAACAAAAGGGTGCTACACCACAATGGGTTATATGTAAAAAAGAGACTGAAGTAAAGCTCATGCAAGAGTTTCATGAGAGTCTATGGGCTGGACACAGGGGTGTGTGGGCAACCTTCTCCAAGTTGAAAGAAAAATAATGGTGGAAGGGTATGTATAAAGATTTATCTCAGTTTGTAGAGTCATGTGTAACTTGTCAAATGTATTCAAATGTCCGACATCGTGATGGATTGCACCCTACATATCCACTAGCCATGCACTATAAATGGATTGTGGATCTAGTCACAATGCCTTTGGGACTCTGGCAGATGAGATACTTGGTTCTTGCACGAGTGGACCTAACTAACCAGGTTGAAGGAAGAGCATTAAGAGCTAAAACCACAGAAGCTGTGTGCAAATTCCTTCTTGATGAGGTGATTTTCCGTTATGGTTGTGTGGGAAAAATCACTGAAGATAGAGGTGAACTGGATGCTGAAGAAGCAAGGGAGTTCTTTTCTAGATTCGGAATCAAGCTTTCTCTTACTACAGCTTACAACCCTGAAGGCAATGGAAAGAGTGAAAGAGGGCATCCTCCTATCATCAAAGCTTTGGCCAAGGCTTGCGAAGGAAGAGTTGGTGAGTGGCCAAAACTGTTACCATATGCTTTATGGGCTGATTGTACAACACATAGCTCAGTAACTGGGTACATGCTTGCGGAGCTAATGTATGGTCAAAAGCCAGTGATGTTGATTGAAGATACAATTCCCACATGGAATGTACTACCTTGGCAAGAGGGGCTTAGTAGGGAAGATCTCCTTGCACTACGTATAAGGCAACTAGAGAGAAGACCTGGAGACATTGAAGATGCAAAAGAATGAGTCAAAAATGCAAGGTTGAAAAACAAGGACTAGTTTGATAAGCGACATCGACTCAGGAGCAAAACAATTGACAAAGGTGACTGGGTTTTAGTGTATGATAGTAGCCTTGATAACCAACACACAGTCATGCGTAAGTTCTCAAAAACATGGTTTGGACTGTATGTTGTAAATCATGCGCATGAAAATGCTACTTACAGCTTGTCTGAACTAAATGTTACAGAAGTAAAGATTCCCATTGCGGGAAAAAGGATCAAAATGTTTAAGAGAAGAGGAGACAATGATCTAGAAGATGTTGATGAGGAAGAAGAGCAAAACATAGGTGAAGATCAAAGTGAAAATGAAGCTCTTGAATCATCCAGTGAAGAAGAAAGCAAGGAAGATGTACAAGAGGGCTGATCTTACAAAGAGACAATGTGGCACATACCGGAGGATGTGCAAGTTTAGAGGGGGTGGATGTCGTGCTGTGGCACATATATAGTGGAAACGGGCATTAAACGATTTATCTTGTGACTTTTTGATGCATAAGTATACTTCATATAATACTCATATGCATAAATAAAAGCTTTCTACCATACCTTAGTATTTACCTTTGAAGTAATATAAATGTACATTACTATTAGAAAGTACTGCAAGAGAAGTATCAATGATTGTGCCTCTTTTTGTCTGGGGGAAAAGCATTTGTATAATTCTTCTAATATCTCAGCTATACCCTACCATATATAAATTATTTTATTCTTTTCATATTTATTTAATAATATAACCCTTCAATAATGCATACCTTCTTGGATACATACAAGAGGGAAGGGCCTACTAGAAGACTTTATGAAAAGAAAGATCCAAAGCTTCTTGGACCATCCCAATTTTAAACTCCCGACCTAAGGGCATGGAGAAAAGGCCAAAACCAATTCAAGATCTTTTAGTAGGCCAAATTTGATTTTGGAAGCATGTCAATCCGAGTTACAGGTCAAAAGTTACAGGGAAAACAATGAAAAATCCTCTCACAACTACATTGCAAGAAGAGATGGTAAACAGGTGAATCAAGTGAAAAGACGTAATCTTGGTCTTTTTCCATAAAATAAGATATTTTGAGGATAAAAGACACAAGCATGTGAATGTGACACCTCAAAGATGCCTTAAAGGACAAGACACACAAGTTGGGTCCCCCTACTAGAGCCACACAAAAGATGCCTAGGTGGGGCCGACATACATCATGCACCCACATGGAGCCTCAACGACCAAAAATGTTGAATTTCATGATAGTTTTTCTAATATTGCCCATTTTATGAAATATCCAAATAACATTTAATTTGGGCTAATTCTCTAGCCTAATCAAGTGATTATGTAAAACATGGCTCCCTCACCTATAAAAAGGGCAACCTTCTCTTCATTGGGGCAAGTTATGAGTGAGTGAGAAAAGCTCAATTCCATAGTGACACACTCATCTTAGTGCCACACTTTCTCTTGAAGAAAGACGGAAGTCTTGCCTCATCTTCTCTCTCCATTAAGGTGGTGGCGATTGCTCTCATGTAAGATATATGTTGCTAGTTTTACTTTCATTTGCATATTTAGTCCAATACTTGTCTTTAACTCTATCTCTATCTCTCATTATCTATCTTTAATACCACCACCACACTTAGATCTATCTCTAATTATATCTTTACTCTTTTCATCTCTCTTGTTGTGTCGTAATTGTTTCATCGGAAGATATTCAGGCAGCAATTTTGTCAATGTAATGGGCACAACCTTCTTGCGGGAAACAATTATGTGCACAAGGTTAGTAACCATATCTTCATCTTTCACAAGCATCTCTCTCTCTTAAGTTTCTCATTCTCTTGCACAAACTCTAGAATTTCCTTGCTATAGGTACTTCTCTCCCCGTAGTATCCTTATTGCCTAAGGGCAACAATAGGGCTTGGGAGAGAAACTCTCTTCTTCTTCTCCTTTCACTTCTTTCACACCTTTATCTTTGAACATACTAAGTATATCATTGATGAATAACCATAATCCACATGGAGGAAATTTATTCATTTCCATTCTGTGCAATCTATTAAGGTCAACATTTGGATTAGTCGAAAGATTCACTTTTAGCAACGCATAGTGTTTCTATTTGGTCCTGAAAGGCTCAGCGAAATACTTCTCTCACCAAATCCCATCATACTACCTATTATTGACTATGACTTCTCTTTTGATGTGAATGTGGTTATTTTATTATGAATCAAGAGGATATGTACTCACAACTAATCCCAATTGCTAGACAAAACATATACATTATAGTAAGCACAAAGCTACAGTTCCAAAGAGTAATCCGTAACTTATTTGGACAGCAAAGATTAAATATCATTAACTCATACATTAACCCTTTTATCCTACCCATGATAGGATATTATCATAATCTCAATGTTTTCATTTTTGTTTTGTTTTGACTATCTTTCATGAGTTCTCTCCATCACGTGTGTGTTTATAAGGGAAAGTGAGCGGATTTTTTGGCTACATTTCTTCTTTAGCTCTAGAAGCTATGTTATCTACATCTTAGCTCCTTTTCATAACCCTTGAGCTTCCTCACAAACTCTCACAGCAAGAGGCCCGGTGCCCTCCTGGCAAGACCGCCGACTTCTTGACAATGCGCGTACATAAACCTAAACCGATCTAACATAGATCTAACTCAAAATAAACCTAAATAATCTAATCTAACCTAAATAAACCTAAATCTAATCTAGCATAAATCTAAATCTAACCTAATCTTAAACGATAAAAAGAGGAAAATGGTATAACCTTTCTATCACTCAAGTGTGGTAGATTGGTTATGCCATTTCCCTCTTGAATAATAGGTCTTGAGTTCAACTCCTCGTCGACTAGATCTTTAAGGTCTCTTGGGATAGTTTCCTACGACGTTAAAAATTTCTTCTTCTTGGGTGTGTGTCTGTGCCAATAAAAAGAGGAAAATGGTATAACCTTTCTATCACCCAAGTGTGGTAGATTGGTTATGCCATTTCCTTCTTGAATAACAGGTCTTGAGTTCAACTCCTCGTTGGCTAGATCTTTAAGGTCTCTTGGGATAGTTTCCTACGACATTAAATTAAACTCTTTTCTTCTCGGGTGTGTGTGTGTGGGTGCGTGTGTGTGCCAATAAAAGGAGGAAAATGGTATAACCTTTCTATCACCCAAGTGTGGTAGATTGGTTATGCCATTTCCCTCTTGAATAACAGGTCTTGAGTTCAACTCCTCGTTGACCAGATCTTTAAGGTCTCTTGGGATAGTTTCCTACAACGTTAAAACTCTCTTCTTCTTGTTCTTCTTCTTCTTCTTCTTCTCTCTCTCTCTCTCTCTCTCTCTCTCTCTCTCTCTCTCTCTCTCTCTCTTTTCCTCTCTCAATGTGTGTGTGTATTCATTCTTTGTTGATGCATGTGTGTGTGTGTGTGTGTTTTTTGTTTATGCATGTGCTCTCTCTCTCTCTCTCTCTCTCTCTCTCTCTCTCTCTCTCTCTCTCTCTCTCTCAAAAACACAATGTATGTGTGTGTGTGTGTGTGTGTATGAGGGAGAGACAGAGAGAAAGAGGGGAAGAAAACATGAGAGAGGAGAGGGAAGGAGAATACCTGGCTCTTCTTCCTCTCCTTGTGTGTAGGTTTTCACTTTTGAGCGTCGCACTACGAGCATCGCTAATATTAAGTACCTCTTGTAGTGTTGGTCTCACACATGTAATAGAGGTTATATTTTTATGCTTCGCCTAGTCCATTGGTCACCCACACACAGATTCACCGATCTAGGCAGTGTGTAGATACTCATCTTGGTGCAGATCTGCCGATTTAGACAACACATTGAAAATTATAGATTCATGATTCTTAAACAGTACCAAATGCGGATGCGCCGATTTAGGCAGCACGTCTTATTGGTGTAGACTTGCCGGTTGAGGAAACACCGATCACAAAATCATGCTGCAGTGGCTGGCCACCATCGTAACTGGTGTGATTTTGTTACCCGAGTATAAAAAATGAAGGATATTTGGATTTGGATTTGAAATTGGATTGGAATTGGTATATGATGATTTTCTTTCACGACAATATTTATGAAAGTGAACTTGAGATTGATGAGGATTGATTTATATGATGATGAGTGTGACCAATGATATCTTGATCCATCAGGGTATGGGTGTGTTCCCTGTCTCGGCCAGGTGTGTTGTCTAAGCCGAGTGGTGCCCCATAGTGTGTGTGTGTGTGTATCATCCCAAGAGTGTGTGTCGGGTTGTTATAGAGGCGTTCTGTGTGTTTCCATCCCGCTCACATTCTTTTGGCGCCTCCATGGAGGATCTTCTTCGAGTACCTTCTGCTTCGAGCGTCAAGCTTCGAGATTCAGGATTACAGGTTGCAGGTTATAGATTACAGGTTACAGGGACAGGTACAGGTACATGTAGCTGGAGTACAGTGATATACTAGCAGTGGTGTCACTTGCAGCTGTTGTGGGTATGCATCACTTGGTGCCTATTTGAGCGCATTGTCTGTTGGATTGTTCGTTACTTGTGGAAACTGCCATTGTACGCATTTGTGGAGTCATACTTGGTTGTATTTGGCAGTCCCAGCCATTTCTGAGACCTGGTCTGGAAGATAATCATTTCTGAGACTTGACTATACGCGATTTGCATTAGCTTTCGTGTGAGGGTCGATAGCGTGAGGTTTTATTGAGCTGGGGGATTCTCAAATGTGGAGATCCTTTCGGTGATACAGGTAGCTGGAGCACCCTTTTCATGACCTCACCATAGGCTATGTACTAGTGATTCCTACTTGATGCTCGAGTTCTATTGTTGACAGTTTATGCATACATATACAATCTATATTTTGGGTTCACACTGCTCTACTTCTGGGGAAAGTCTGCCAAAATTTTTTCGAGTTGTGATGGCTGGTTTTTTGGTCTTTTGAGCCATTTATGATGTTATGATGCTGAAATTTTGACAAATCAGAGGATAAGACAGGTGTGATTTCTTGGGAGCTGCATGGTTGGCTTTAATGGATGATCAAAATGGCCCTCAATTCACTTCTTTTCATTTAACTCAAAGAATCCAGATTAATGTTCATGTGTCCAGGAAGATCTTTTTCCAGCAGCGCCTAGTCTTTATGTTCGGGCCAAGAAGATTACGAGAGATACTGGAATGTCCTTTTCCTGATGTAATTCCGATGATTAACTATGAAAACTCATTTGATGTTCATGTGTTTGTCCTTATCTAAAGTTGAGCTCCATTGAAGTTTCTGGGGATTGAGTCAGTTAAAAGTTTTGGGTTCTTGCACTTGTGTTTGAAGGGGTTCTCAAAGCATAGTAGCTTGGGTAGCCATGGATTTCTCTTATCCGGAATTTCATGAAAGAAGTGGTGAAGATGCGGAAGACTTTCTGAAGCAAGTCGAGGTGGCATGCATAAGCAACAATATGTGTGATGAGGAGAAGATTTTGAGGCTATTTGGATCGCTTTTGAAAGATGAGGCCCGTGTTCGGTTCATGGATTTGGAAGCTAAAGAAGCAGTGGCTTCTTCTTATGGTTTGAGTCTTGACAAGTTTATAGAAGCTTTTTTAGAGCGTTTCCAGGTTGTGGAAGATGCAAATGCAGTATGGAAGGAGCTCAATGCTCTTAAGCAAGGTTCTTGTCAAGGTGTTGATGCCTATGTACAAGGTTTTACAGATTTATGGACTCGTTGGTGTGTTGCTCTTAAGGATGAGACCCCCCCTTGTTCATTGAAGAAAAGTTCTTTTGTTGATAGTTTGTCACCTTGGTTGCGGTTCGAGGTTGAGTTGAAGACGCCCGAGTCTTTTGAAGATGCGGTATGCATTGCAAAGCACAAGGAATGGAAGTTTAAGCGTCTTGAGGAACATGGTATCAATACAGGTATGCATGTGCAAGATGGATTTGACATGGAAGATGAAGTTAAGCCTAAGCAGGTGAAAAGTAGCCTATCCTATGATGTTTCTCCTTTCTTCCCAAGGTCTATTGTGAAGCGTAAAGAGGTCTTGCAGGCTAACAGGTTTCTGGAAGAGCCTAAAGAGGTGAGTAATGCTTTGGATACAGGATTGAAAAGTCTTGAAGAGGATGCATTGGCTACTTGTGTACCTTGTGATTCTGGGTGTGAGTGTGAGGTTGAGGTTATTGATGAAGAGCACGTATCTGTGGATACTAGTTCTTTGGAAATTAGGGAAGAGGGCAAGGTTGAGAGCCATTTTGTGGATTTGTTGGATGTGGAGCCTGTTTTGAAGCCATATTTTGATGTATGTGCAGTGATTGAACCGATTTGTGAGCATGATTGTGGTTTAGAGCAGGGATTTGTATTCTTGGAGACTGATGAACCCATGCTAGAAGCTATGGATAGTGGTGCTAGCCATGATTATGATGTGGATAAAGTTATGTGTGATGATGAGTATGCTTATGATGATGAGAAGGGGTTTGGCATATATGAGTCCAATCTCAGCTATGTGGATGCCTATGCTAGGGATATGTGTGTTGCGGGGATACTTTTGTGCTTTGGATATCAACAACTTTACCTTCACACAATGCTTTTAGATACTTGGGTGCATGATTTGCAGGTTGTTGCTATGGCTCGTGAAGCCAAGATGCCAGGTGATGAGTCACTTGAGTTGTGTCTATCGGTTGGGTTGAATGTGGCATGCAATAATTATGCTTTTGGAACTCCAGACAGGGCGGATGTGTTAGTTAAATATGCCTATGGTGAATTTTGGGTGATTGTTGACAAATGTAGGTGTGGTGTTATGATGCTTCTTGTGAATCAGACAATATGCCTTTGGCCTTTTGATCCAGGTGGAATGAGCATCTACTAGTGCTGCTCCTGAGCATGAATGCTCTAGCAGGCTAGGGGGTAGGCAAATTATGTCAGGAGTTTTTTGGAGCAAGGGATTGCGCATATGTACATACACATGCATGGTGCATCAAATAAAGGATTGCCCATTTTCCAGAGCCAGGTGGTTATGTGGGGCCCGCATGTGTACAGGTAGGACAGGGTGTACATAATGCATCGATTTTCAATATTACCAGTACTAGTGTGTTTTTTCTACAATAAGGAGGAGTTGGTAGCGCGTAAAACTTCTCGAGGAAGCTATCCGCGGGCCGAAGACATGAGGTAAGCAGGTGTGTCAGATGGCATCTAGTGGCGTCAGGAGGGTGAACAGGGTCAATACTTGCACGTGGATGAGTACGGACACAACGTGGATGTTTTCTTGTGATAATTATGCAGAAAGGTCATCATGAGGACCACTTTTTGGGGCCACTTCACATGGTTGTGGGATGAATTATTTGGAAAAGTTGAGTGCCAGGTGTGCGGATGATGCAAAAAGGTGACAACTATGCACTGCGAGGTCAGTTTTTGGCCTGTTCGGGGTCGTTCGGGGTCCGTTTGAGGTCATCTAAAAGGCCAAGGGTGCCCAAGTAATAAATCTAAGTGTGGGAACTGAAAAAACAGAGAGAAGACCAGAAAAAACGTGGAGAAGAGAGGAGGAACAGCCGCAGGTGTGTTTTTGCTCATTTTGGAGCTTGTTTTGGCCGTAAACTGCTCATCCGAGGTCGGATTTGAGCACTTTGACATTGTAGACTGGGGTTTTGGGCGTTCTGGACGCGATGGCGCTGTCCATTTTGCCAAATTCCTCACTCTTTTCCTGCTGTTTTTCTTTGTAAGTTTCTCCTATGAGCGAAGTTTCTGCTCTAGTTTGTGATTGTATCTGGCTTATTTTACCCATATTGTGTGAGCTATTTGCCCCATTGGTGTTGGCCCAAGCTCAATTGTATCTAAACATCAGAAATTATCCTCTTTTGAGCTGAGTTTTTTGGGTGTGTGTGTGTGTGTGTGTGTGTATGTGTGTGTGTGTAGAGTGGGCAAGTGGATAGTCTCTCTCCTCTCACTCCAGAGGTGTGTTCCCCATCTCGGCCAGGTGTGTTGTCTAAGCCGAGTGGTGCCCCATAGTGTGTGTGTGTGTGTATCATCCCAAGAGTGTGTGTCGGGTCGTTATAGAGGCGCTGTGTGTGTTTTCATCCCGCTCACAACGGAATGCATAAGCAATGTTGTTTTGTTTCATAAATTTTTCATTTTAAAACGTGCTTTTCTTGACACAGAGTACTAATCACTATTTTTGACAAGTATGGTTTGCAGATTTTACCTTCGCAAACTGAAGACAATTGCTTTCATATGGAGAGGTATGTAATGGAATTTATATTTCTATTAATTATTGCAGCTAACATGTGGAAAAGACTTCACCGATCTAGGCTATTGCAAAAGGATTATATATTATGTACATTTTATTATTCAAGTGCTCTTTTATGAGCTTTGGCCATTTATGTTCGGCCGACCACTTTGTACTCAATTGGACCATTCAAGAAATCTATAAATCAAATTTGTGCAAGAGGGAAATGGCCAGTCTTGCATGGGGGGAGATTGCACCCAATGTCTGTGTATTCTTCTCTCCTCTCCTCTCTTCTCTCTCATCGTGCTGGTGTAGCACTCCACTCCAGGAGGTGCACCTGCACGTGTTCTTTCGCTCTCTATCTCTCTCTGTTCGTGTTTATCATCGATATGTGCTCCTAGATGCGTCAGATATGCAGATCTATCATTTTATTGTCTGTAGTGTGGTATTTTACGTATTTTGCAGGCCTTCCATGCCCCCATCTATAGCAGATCAAAATGGAATTGCTGAGGGTACGAATATGAAAACTTAAGAGAGAGTCATAACCATGTTATCTATGGAAAACGTACCTCCAAAGTTTTGGGGAAAGGTTGTATTATGGCAGCAATTTACATTAACAATTTGGGAAAATACATGACATAAGATCCCAAGCTTAAGTATAAGGCTAGATGGGCTGTTGCTAAGGGATTCGATCAAAAGAAAGGTGTAAAATTTGATGAGATTTTCTTCCTAGTAGTTAAGATGACTACATTGCATCTTGTGCTTAGACTAGTAGCCACTGAGGACATGGAACTTGTCGAGATGGATGTGAAGATGGATTTACTTCATGGGGATCTCAAAGAAGATGTCTACATGAAATAGCCAGAGGGTTTTAAAGTTGAACCTGAAAAGCCTACAAGGGAAGAACTTGTGTGTAGACTGTGGAAGGAATTGTATGTACTCAAGCAAGGCCCAACGAAGTGGTCCCAAGCTTATGTACAGGGCCAAGAAGATCACTGCTTGTATACCCATAATTTGAATGATGGTTCACCTATCATCTTGATACTTTATGCCAATAGCAGTGGTCTTTTCTTCAGCCCTTGTATGCCTAGTTAGGGATAGGATGCAGACTTTGGGAGTTGATGCTATAATCGTTTTGGAATCCAGATAATACTTTGACCTCTTTGTGCTTGAATTAACTTCTTTGGAACCCAAACTTGAGTTGCAAAAACTTGTGACTTTGTGATTTTCTTAGCCGTTCGTGCATACTTTGACTATTTTCCTTTTGGTGTTGGATCGTGTGATTTTTGATCAAAGATGTTCATCTTCTTGATCCATCTCTGCTTTTGGCCGAATTGGCTCTTTGATATCCAAATTTGTCAAACTTTTTGGCTTTGACTTGTTTTTCTTTGCTTTTGGCCTTCCATGGTTGTTACAAAAGCTGCTAGTGATAGTGATGATTTGAGTTCCCGGTAGGGGATGTCATAAGAATCATCACTGCCGCTACTATCCTCAACAAGGTTGATATCTGACACTTTTCCTTGGTGGTTTGGTTGGTTATGAAAAGTTAATGTTTGTTTGATCTTGAATTGCAATTTCTAAAAGGAATTTTCTAGCCAATTGATTAGTGTGTTGTTAGCTCATTTCCATGGCCATCTTCTTCTTGGCTAAGTCTTTTAGTCATATATAGGAGCCACATATGAGGATGGTTGCTGCAGTCCCGTCACCATCGAGGATTTTGGAATCCACTTTTGATGCACTAGTTCCTAGATCCTTGATCTAGATAATCAAAAAACCATGCATTAATTAAAGAGTCATTCATGTCACCTGTTCGGTTGTGCGGATTTCCGTTGTCGGCATCTTCTTGAATCTCCAAGTGTTCTACGGAGTCATAGAACTTGTCTTCTTCTTTGTATTTTGATTCACAACATTCCTTTGTTTTCTCTTCATTTTGGGAACTTGTTGACACCTGGTTCTCTTCATTTTCCTGGATCATACTCACTGCAATATAAGGAACGACATCAAAGCCATCTTTATCACAAAACCTTGTTGTTGGACCGTCTTGAATAGTACACACAACCAGAGTACCCAAGATGTATTCCCATTCTAGTGGCTCTTCTTCAGGAAATGGTTATGGGATACAATTCTTATCTACAATTTCCCTTTCCAAAATACACTGCTCGCGTTTCAAGCTGCCACACTAGGAGGCTCCATACATCTATAACTCCTCCGGTTTTTCTAACCACGCTGGAAGCTCTGATCCAGCTAAAGTAGCTAAATCGAACTCCTCAATCGATGTTCTCGTCACATCCCTGGATCTATGGTCTTCCAAGTTTATCCTTGTCATGGTTTCCATATGTCTCAGGTAGATATGGTCATAACCAAAATCATGGACCATTTTCAATTGTCACATGTGTTGAGAAGACAGAGAAAGAGAAGAACATAGAGGTGATACACAGAGAGTGCAACCCAAAATGTGTAGAATATGTACACAAGATGTTTTATATATATAGAGGGAACCCAAGGATATATTTAGAGTAGATTCACATACAAGCTCTACATCCCCACTCAAAAAAGAGTCCCTAAATGTGGATGAAAAAATCCTTGGGGATCAAGGGAAAAACCCACAGTCCTATATATACCCACTGTTATATTAATATATTATTCAATTTACAAAAATGGTTTATAAGGAGTTACACCACTCCTGCTATATACAATGATAGCCTCAAAGGCTCAATGAAATGATTTTACTAACTCTTGACATACGTCAAAGAATGCTTTGGATCATCTTCAACTTCGATAAATATATACCATCTTTGAAATACTTCACTTTTTCTTTGTATAATCTGTTAATATCACAAAATCAGAGAGCACAAGATCAAAATCATATCAATGTTAGAGAAATACATTGACATAATGCCTTGGAGATGTTTTGTAACACTTCAATCAAGATTAAACCCATGTATATATTATACAATCTTCTTAACGTAAATCACCATGTAATATTTATACCTATATACAAAGCCGATACTCAAATTTTACCATGGGAATCTCTTATTGGTATAGAATCTATTCAATGTAAGTTTTCTTGATCATAAATTAATCACCATGGAATGGCATCACAGAGAAAATCTATGAAGAAGCAAACATCTCAAGCATAGAAAAATATCATAAAACAAGATAATGAAACAATATCATGACATCATGAAATAATCATCTCAATCATTACAAATCAACATGAGACAATATCATGGCATAATACAGCAAAGCCATAAAATAATAATCATTTCAATAATAATAAAATATTATGAAAAAGCACCATGACATCACTCTTTCAATGATTTTTGTACCATGTCATAGCACTATGGTACAAGAATCATTGAAACTTTAAAAAAATTATTACGAAATAATTATATGGAATAAAACCTATGTAGATCACAAGGAATCATTATGAAAAGAACTTAATCGCATCATAAAATAAATCCATAGAATAATAAACATAACAAAATGTCATGAAACCATATCATGAAATCACAAAATGGTCATCTTAATCATCACAAATGATTTTAAAATAACAAAATGGTATAATGAATTGACTTAATGCAATAATAATTCTTTTAGTTATAACAAATCATCATGAAAAAATATCACCGAATTAAAATGACTCTATTTAACAAAAAACTATCTCTATTATATTAAGTCATCCATGAAACGATGTTATGGAACAAAAAACCATTTCAATAAGAAACAACCAGTATCATCATGAAAACGCATCATGGTAGCATGGAACAACTCCAAAAATGAATAAACTTCTTACTAACAAACAATCAATACAAACGACTTGTAGTCATTATGAAAACATAGCATGTCTCATAGAATAACTCCATGAAATAATAATTATCTCAATAAAAAAAACGATCATGAAAATACTTCATGGCATCATGAAAAAACTCTATAAATAAATAACCATCTTAGTAATAAATGATCAGTATAAACAGTTTCTAATCACCATGAAAACAAATCATGACATTATGGAATAGATCTATGGAAGATCAACTATCTCAATGAGAAACGATTTGTACGAACGATTTGTAATCACCACAAAAATGTATCATGACAAATCCATGGAGTAATAATTATCTCAATGATGAACGATTCGTATAAATGACTTCTATTATATCACGAAATCATGAAACAACTCTTTAAAAGAATAATAATCTTCGTGATGATGAATGATTAGTACGAACAACTTCTAATCATCTTGAAAACACATCATGACATCATGCAAAAACTCCATGGAAGAATAATTATCCTCAATGAAAAAAGAGCTATACGAACGATTTGTAATCAATGAAAATACATCATGACCTCATGAAACAACTCCATTGAATAATAATCATCTCAATGATAAACGATTAGTATAATAATAACTTCTAACATATCATGAAATCATGAAATAACTCTATAGAAGAATAATTGTCTTACTATGAAGAATGATCAATATGAACAACTTCTAATCATCATGGAAACACATCATGGAATCATGTAAAAAGTCATGAATCATCTCAATAAAAAAGATCAATACAAACAATATTTAATGATCAAGAAAATGTATCATGGCATGATGGAACAACTCTATAAACCAATAATCATATTAGTAATGAAGGACTAGTACGAACAGGTTCTAATCACCATGGAAACATATCATGAGATCACAAAACACCATGGAAGAATAACTATATCAATAAAATGAACGATCAATACAAACGATTTCTAGTCATCATGGAAAATCATGGCATCAAGAAACAATTCCATGGAATAATAACTTTATCAATAGAATGAACGACCAGTATGAACAATTTCTAATCCTTATGGATACACATCATGGCAACATGGAAGAACTCCAAAAAATAATAACCATATCAATAATACAACGATCAATACGAATGACTTGTAATCATCATGGAAACTCATCATGACATCATGGAGAAACTCCATGAAAGAATAACCATCTCAATAGCAAACAATCAATACGAACGACTTTTAATCATCAAGAAAACATATCATGGCATTATGAAATAACTCTATGGAAGAATAACCATACCAATAAAATGAATGATTAGTATGTACGACTTTTTATCATCATGGAATCGTATTATGGTATCATGGAAAAAGTCCATGATATAATAACAAACAATCAATACGAACAACTATAATCATCATGGAAATGTATCATGGCATCATGGAATAATAATTATCTCAATAAAATGAACAATCAATATGAACATGTTGTCATCATCATGAAAAGGCATCATGGCATCATGGAAAAACTCCATGGAATAATAACCATATCAATAATAGAACAATCAATACGAACGGCTTGTCATCATCATGGAAAATCATTATGGCATCATGGAATAACTCCATGGAATAATAATCATCTCAATAACAAACAATCATTACGAACGATTTTTGATCATCATGAAAATCATCATTGTATCATAGAATAACTCCATGGAATAATAACTATTTTAAAATAAAAATAAAATGAATGATCTGTATGAACCACTTCTAGTCATCATGAAAACGCATCATAGAACAACTTCATGGAATAATAACCATCTCAACAATGAACGATGAGTAGGAACGACTACATGAAAACATAAATCTCAATAACAAATGATCGTAAGAACTGATGATGAGTAAAAACCATAAGTTTTATATGTTTTGACTGAAAATAAATTATTAAAATGTATCTCTTTCATAAATCATCAAAATTATAACTCTTTAACATCTATAAGTAAAGAAATGATATAAATCAATAAATTATAACGATTGGACATTAGTTATCGATGATATCAAATTATTAAAATTGTATCTGTTTGATTTTTCCAATCAAAAGAGAAAATAAGTCATCAAAATAAAACTCTTTGGTAAATCATCAAAATATAACTCTTTGATAAATGATCAAAAACATAATGGCATTGACATTCACAAAGAAGAGAAATAATGTGAATTGTCAAAGTATAAGAATCAATATCGACTTTTTTCAATATAAAAATCGAATTGAAGACTATGTAAATTTAACATGCTTAACTTTTAATCTATTTTTATTACATAAACCAAATTGCATATGATCCATAAAAAGAAAATTCAAGAATTATGCAACAAGAAGAATTAAAGACATTGTAATTTCAATATGCTTAACTTTTACTCTAATTTCTTTACATAAATCAGATTGCATATAATCCATGAAAAGCAAATCAAAGAATCATGCAACAAAAAACTCAGCACGTATCAATATAGAAATCTTATTGAATACAATATAATTAACTCGATCTAAGTTTTTTAATACAAACTAAATTGAATATGATGTTTGAAAGGTAAATCAAAGATTCATAACAAGAAGCTTAACACAAATAGATTCAAAAATATAAAAGCTCAAACCTTTTGATGATTTGAATTGAAAATGTGTTGAAAATAGTTACCATTCCCTTGTAAGTTATTTTTGGTGCAAAACTTGACAAATCTATCATGACCAGCAGCTCTGAAACATCCCAAACTCTTAAGAACGACTCTTCAAACATTGAAATCCGAGTTTCTAGCAAAAAGTCATGATGATTTTTTGTTTTACTGTATTGTAGATTTTTGCTGCATGCGCATTTCGTGAAACCGCGCAAGGCAAAAAACACTCTATTTTTGTGAAGAAAAAGCAACCATGCTGTGATACCATGTTGAGAAGAGAGAGATAGAGATAAACAGAGAGATGATACGGAGAGAGTGTAACCGAAAGTGCGTAGAATACACACAAAAGACAATATGTATATAGAGGGGATCCAAGGCTATATTCATAGTAGCTTCACATACAAGCTCAACAGCATGAGTCAAAGTCAAAAATAGCAAAAGTGTGTTCATATTCAAAGTCAACAATAGCAAAAGTGTGTTCATATTCAATGCCACAAAAAGTAACAACTACTTTTTCTAGCAGTCCTGGATATTTTCCATGTGTTTGTCTGTAAGTTGTAGTTTCATTATGGTACCCCTCAGTGCTAGTTTTTCACATTGTTTCCAAATCTCTTTTGTTGCAATGGCAACACCAGCTCCACTGTCAAGGATTTCCATGGTTTTTACACCTTGGAATCCCATCTTCTCCCTCATAGTCCTCCCCTCCTTTGTTTCGATGTACCGGTCTTGCGTTCAAATTAGGTCTTTCAAGATCCTGTATCTCCTCTTTGATCCTCGTTTTTAAGTCTCTTACCCCAAATTTTACTAGACATTCTCTTAATTTTGACCACATGTTTGGTTATATTTTCAACAATTATGCTAATGTGATTGTATAGATCACCGATGTTGACAAACTATCCACTAATTCCTTGGAATCTATGACCTTCGGTGCCAAATGTCTATGGGACAACATGACCTTGATGTTGGAATTTGCTTCATACTCTCCCATGTAAGATAGTAGAGTCCTTAATGACTGTGGTCGAGTCTCTATGGATATCTCTGAACCTACATCTCCATAATATGATCACAAATCTAGGTCCAAGTGTGATTCTGCCTCAAAGTCCTCTATGGGAGCAAAAGGTAATGTGTCGCTTTTGTCTTTTGCCTCTCTCACTACTCTCCATAACTTCTCTGGCCAATGGTCTTCTGCTATTGATACATATGGCAAAAAATTTCTAAAAGATTTGTCTATCGTATTTGGAATAATTTTTGGATCCTCTTGCTCAAATTTTGTTCTTTCATCATTTTTCTTTTGTCATGTCAGATCGCTCTCACACACTCTTCTCACTGCTTGAGTTACTCTTTCTTGATGCGTAGGATCTTGCACAAATGGAATGACTATGTGTGGACTCGACTTTTCCGTAGGAAGTTCTTGCAGTACTTATGCTGCTTGAGCTAACCTCTAGCACATTTTTAGTCTTTCTTTCTCTAATTCAACATATGGATATGTAATCCATCTCTGCTCTTGGGTTTGATTGTTTTTGAGTCGTGCTTCATAGGCTTTCAAGAGGGCATCTAATGGCTCATTAACCTTCTCGACCAACACTAATCCTCTAAACTAGCACTTTTTAGTTTCTCTTCCATGGATGGTTCTTCTGGAGATTGAGACATCTGCGTAAGAGGAGGTGCAACCCTTTCCTCATGTAGTCCTATCTTCTCAAGTAGTTACAAGATTGTAAGCTCAAAAGGAAGCTGATGAGAGCCTAGAGTAGAGAAAACAAAAACTGACGACGCGAGACCAGAGACGGATGATGAGCCAAAGATCGATGCACCTAGTCAGAAACCAAGAACAAGCTCATAGTTGGAAAGCTAGAAAGGCTAGGAGATAAGAAAATATTTTGAGAAGAGGAATCTTCATCTTGATCCCTTCCTTGTAGAGTGCATAATTTTCTACAATATATAGATCTTCTTTTGTCAATTCGTTTAGCATAGTGCTCTTTTTCATATGCAAGCCTTTTTGAGGGTCAGCATTTTTTAGTCCTTGAATAGATATGAGCATCAGTCTTGACTAAGTTGGTAGTTCCTCAACAAGAAATAATTTCACATATCTCTTCAATATTAGTTCTACCAAATCAGTCTTGACTAAGTTGGTAGTTCCTCAGCAAGACATAATTTCACATATCTCTTTAACCTTAGTGCTACCTTCTACACAGATTCTTGAAATCCCATTTTTCTATTGGGTCGAACCATGTAGCGGCATCTTCTTCTAGCGTCAAACCAAATCCAGAAAATTGCATATCAAAATCCCTAACCTCTTCTGCAAGGGCTACTCTCACAAATGCTACTACATGGTCTCTAGGGTCCTTGTCCCCAAAATATTTCTTGTTCACCCATTTTTGGACCTGGGATGATCTAACCTATCGATTGTCTACAACTCTAAGAATAGACTCTCCCAATCCTTCTCTTGCTTCAAGCCTTCTACTATACCTAGGTTCTTCTTTGATTTCATCTTCTAGTTCATATCCTCGTGAGTGTCTCACACCAAGTGGGCCTTCCTGGAACTCCCTCTCGATTCTTACTCTTTCTACATAAGGTAACCCTATTGTAGTTGGTCTCCTTGACCTTCAAAAAAATATGAGTATGATGGGAATAGTGGTGTTGCACTTGGTCTTGGGATGATCGCCGGATAACCACCTCTATTGATATCTGGTCTTGGTATGGAATCTTGATGTAGCCCCAACTGCAATGAGTGCGGTGTATTTGGTCCCACATTGCTCATTGGTGGATAGATTGGCATTTTCACTCTCCTTGTCTAGTCCGATTGATACCGGATTGTAAATTGGTCTTCTTCAAAGGGATTTGTCGTTCTGTTGGAGATTGGTCCACTAGGGAGATACACTTGAAGAGGAATGTCTGCCATCTCTGTGATCATTTTATCTCTGGTTATCACTCTAGGAGGGAATCCAGGTGGTTCCCTTTTTGGAATTCTTGTAGGAATTCTTGTATTTGGTGGAGGTATATGTGGTCCTTCATTGACCAAATATCCATCTTTTTCTAATGCCATCTGTGGATATGTGCTTTCTATATCTCTGTATTCTTGTCCATACTTGTCAGAAACTATAGATTTCCATTGACAGTCGACTCCATATGTATAGACATATAAGATCTTGTAATCCGTTAGCTCTTCTGGGTATGGCTCTAAGAACCTATACAGGTTTACCTCACTGCCGTCAATGTATCTATATAGTCCTTCACTCTCATGATCTATCATCCAAACTCTCTCAACAAAACTGGTTTTTATCAACTGCAAGTTTGGAAGATCCATTATGGGCGGATGCTCCTCTATCACTGGGATCCCAGAGCGTGTGTAAGCTGAGTTTGAATTTAAACTAGACATGATTTCTAGGATTAACAGCTCAAGCTTGATATAAGTAGTCTTATTCTAATGTGTTCAAGTGCTTTGGTTAGGAAAAAGTTGAAACTATGTTCAAACCGTGACCGTTTCCTCACAATTCTCTCAAATTGTCACTTTTAGATACTTCCAACTTCAGGATGCATTTGAGGCCTTAAATGACGTTTTCTTAAATGATGAGACTAACAATAAATGACCCAAAGGGTCTTTTATTGTTGTTCAAGGGTTACACTAAATGTTGTAGAGCTAGTCTTGAGCTTCATTTTGATACAAAAAGTTTTTTAATCCGACATGAGGAGCTCAAGTTATGGCCAAAACAGTCTTCTATCGCATTATCTCTACCTGTAGATCAATTCTCAGTGTCAAAACTGGATACATGCTTTGGTCCACTTATAGGTGTCCAAATTTTGTTTTGCAATGATATTTGGGATTCTAGCTAGTGTCAAAAGGAAGTCCTTTGACTAGTTAAAGTTCATGTCTAGCCTCAACTTGTGCCTGAAGTCTCCATACGCGTATGATGTCTCTTGACTTAGAATTGCTCCAAACCTTAATTCTAGACTCTTCTTAATGTACTCTAAGCACCCCAAGTCTCAATTTGTGATTCTGACAATTTTAGTCAGGTCTATCACTCCTTTCTCTATTTGGTTGCTTGCAACTTCCATGGGAGGTTAGCTGAGACAAAAGTGATCCAAATTGAATGAAACTTGGTCTCTAGGCCTATTTTGTGATAACAAACATTTTTTTAAGCTCAGATTTAAGTTTTTGCCTCTAATTTAGGACTTGAGACATCATAGGCCTATGATGTCCTTTGTGGCAAAATGAAGTGAATTTTATCCCAAAGACTCTTTATCACTCAAACAACTCTCAACAACTTTCAAAATTCAATCTCAACACTTTTTGTGCAAATTATGGTCAATACAAGCATTAACCTTGTCCAATTTTTGTCTTTTGGTACTTTTTAGCCCAAATGTGCTTCAAATGCAATGAAATTTAGCTAGAGACTTTGTTTATGCTTTAGGACACTAGGGTATACTCAAATGTATGATTTGACCAAGATCTGCTGGCCTAAAAATCTTCATACGCATATGAAGACTATGTACTCAGATTTCATTTCTTTTTCTACCCAAGGTGCTCCTTGATGAATACAAGAAGAATATGTGCTCACAAAAAAAATTGGATGTCAAAAATGCACAAAATCACTATTTTTCACTTTTACCTTCTTGAAATTGCAAGAAAAAATCTTCTTAAATTCAAAGATATGTGTCCAAATGAGATGAAATTTTGCAAACAAGCTTACATCATCATTTCCAGACCTCCTTTGTGGTCAGAAGTGCAATTGGACATTCAAATCTTGACTTGAGACGTCATATGCATATGATGTCTACGTGCTCAAATTTTGTAACTGTCTTTACCTTAGGTCCCCCTTATCATGTAAGCAACAAGAATATATGATCACAACAAAGTTTAAAGCTTAAAATTGCTCTCAAAACACACATTTTTACATGTCACCTTCCATGAAGTGCAAAAGCACACTTTTCTCTCAAGATATATGTGCAAAATGATTCAAACTTGTTGAGGATGCTCAAAACAATGTGTGAAAGCACCCTATAATGACAAATGGTGAGTTTTGTTAAAAAATTGGCCCACGAGTTTTTATATGCGTATAAAGACTACTAGTGAATTTGCACCTCTGGCCAAGCCCAAATTGGTCTTTATGGTCTCCTTACTAGATTTTAAGCCCTTTCAAGAGTTTTTGTAACTTTTCAAGCTCAAACAAGGCGATTTTTCAATTTTCAGTCTTTTGTTTCTCAGCTTTTGTGTTTTAGGCACCAAATGTAAATCAAAATTCTAGTTTCAAGGTGTACCTAGGGCAAAACACCCCTGTTGAACACTCTGGTTTAGTCTCTTTTGTCAATTTTGGCCTTCTGCTAGTCCTTCAGACATCATACGCATATGATGTCCCGAGTTGCAGAATTGCAAGTTTTCTCCACAAAATATCTTACATCTCCACGAATGAACAAGAATTAGGGAATGAAAATACACTAACACGCTTTCACAAAAAAGCTCAAGTGACACAACTTTAAAGATACAAATTACTGTGAATTCCTTAAAATGTGTTGCAAAAATGGATGAAGGAAGATTCTAAAGCTAAATCACACCTTTGAAGCACGAAACGTCAGTTCTATTGAGGATGGAAGAGTATGTACAATAGTGATCTTGAGATGTGGCACTCACTCTCTCTCACTTGCCATGTGTAGCATCAAAAACTATAGTGCACCAACGTATGAAATTCACAATATGGTGACTACCTAATGTCTCTTGATGCATATAGTGTTAGTGTGCTATGTGAGAGATGATTCACAAGGAAGGAGGACCTATTTATAGGTTGGATACCCCTTGTTAACGTTATTATTGATAATCCTATTTTACAAGCTAATAAAACAAGATTAAGATTTTTTGAATATCTAAATATGGTGGGTCTCCCTTGTTTGCTTGAGTCATGGATGTGGGCTTCACAGAAGGGAATTATTGATGGTAGATGAAGAAAAGATTAGATAGTTAATGCGAGAGAGAGAGAGAGAGAGAGAGAGAGAGAGAGAGAGAGAGAGAGAGAGAGAGAGAGAGAGAGAGATATTTAAACTATGTATATACATCTCTTGAGGTATAAGAAATTATTTGAGAGGTATAAGAAATCCATGAAGTGTGTGAAAGCTTTGAAAAAATGGGAAATTTCACTTATATACACAATGAACAAAGAAATTAGTAAACCTGGTCCTCCTTGTAGCTTGTAGTTGTTGTCAAAGTCGCATTGAAGTAGAAACATCGAGCACTTGATGCCAAAATCCTCCCGTTTGCACAAGTTAACCTTGAGAGTTCTTGGTGATTTTGAATGATTTTGGGAAGGATGAAGAGGGAGTTAAATTATGAAAGAGAGTATAAGTCACAAGTTCTTCCATTGGAGGTGGATGTGAATTATACCAATCTACTTCTTCCATTACTGTAGATGGACTAGGCTTAGTATAGGGCGTAACAGCCACTAGTACTTGTTCATCTATGACTCCCTCTGAATGCATGTACTTTACAGGCACTGCATTGTGCCCAAGATATGGAGGTTGTTGACCCAACACTGGTTGAGGTCTTTCCATACCCATCGATGGTCTTTGAACTGGGGCCATATTAGGCTAATATCTGTACATGGGTTTCCCTTGTGGCCTCATAGGCGCATATTGAACATTCCCTCATACTTTGGTTGGTAATAGCACTCATTAGTCTCATGGTTGGTCCATTTACCCTTGATTGCACACCATTTCTGCGGCCTAATTGGTTGTCCCTATTGAGGTATCCCTTGCCCTGTTCCTCTCATAGGTGATTTTTGCATGTTATGCATCATGTCATTCATCCTTTTGAGCATGTCTTCTATGGATTTAAGTGGTGCTGCAGCAGCCGTTCCCACTTGTGTTGGTTTGGTGGATGCTGTTTTTTTGCTATGGTTATCCTTAGGGAAATCTTCTTCATTGAAAATATCACAATTGTCTCCTAAGTCAATAGCATCTGACACACACTCTTCTAGGGTCATATGCGCTTCTTGCTATACAATATATCATGAAGTTCTTTGCTTAGCAGTCCCTCTAGAAACAATGATACTAGTCTTTCTTCTGTAGGTATCTCTAGC
The DNA here is from genome assembly GCF_014529385.1 of Adiantum capillus-veneris. Taxonomy (NCBI): domain Eukaryota; kingdom Viridiplantae; phylum Streptophyta; class Polypodiopsida; order Polypodiales; family Pteridaceae; genus Adiantum; species Adiantum capillus-veneris. Next base: position 60,663,789 of record NC_140933.1, on the reverse strand, counting down.
TCAGGGCATCTTGCAATGTATTTCTTCATTCTAGTTGCCCAATCCCTAACAGACTCACCTTGTTTTTGTTTGAAGTTATAGATTTGAGCTACCGTATTGTGTTTGATCCTTGTTTTGGAACATGCAGTCACAAATCCTTGAGCTAATGTATTCAAGTCCATGATTGACCTTGGTGGAATGTTTTGAAACCATGTCAGTGTTTTTCATTCTAATGTCATTCCAAATCCCTCAAATTGAGTATGGAAATCAAATATGTATTCTTCTCTTAGCACTTGCTTAAAGCTTTCTAAGTGGTCATATGGATCCCCAGATCCACTGTATTTTCTGACCCAATTTTGAAAATCAGTTGGTCTGACACATCTATGTGGTTCAACTCCCGATCTCCTGGCAGTTGGTCCTGTTCAGAGTCCTTCAAACCAGTCTGTTGGAAATAGTGACTCATGTATCCCTGGACTAACTTTAGTGTCACTCGATTTTCTTCGTGATGAGGTGGTTCCTGGTTTTTTAACATTACTCTCAAAAGATCTCTTGCGGAGTTCTTCTCTAGGAATAGTTTCTGGTCCTTGGTTCAATATCCAATCCCTTGTGGAGTACCCTTGATATTTGGTATGTTCCACCTCCTCAGGAGTCATCATAACAAAGTTATTGTTATAACAATCCCTAAACAGGTAGGTTGGTAGATCTGCTGAACCCTTATCTTTGATTTTGAGGATATAGATGATCTTCATGGGTGTTAGTTGTCCTGATTTGGCATGAGAAGTCCATAGGAGATCTTTGACGTTTCTCCCAAACAATATACTCCGATCCTAGGATTATCCGTACTAAGCCATTTCAAAGGCTTCAAATAAACTTGATCATATCTCTCGAACTCTAAAGTTGGTGGTCCTTCTTTTGCTGCCATATCTAGAATTATGGTATTTACTTCTAAGCCCCATTTGTCTATCACGTCAGGGTTTTCAACTTGTAAATACTGAGTTCCGTTTTTATCCATGTACATTTTTCCTTGTTTGTTCGCCCTGATTTTCTCTTCAAACTCTATGTCATGGTCATCAATGCGAATGGCATACTCTTCATTAGGATCCAGGTAAACCTGAGCTCCATGACAATTAGTCTTATAAAAAGAGAGTATGTGCTTATATCGCACTAGCGTTCCGATTCTGAATGAGTCGAATAGGAAGATATTCCAGATGTTGATTCTGAAAAAGTGTCTAAGACTTCTTCAAATGTAGTGTCCAAGTGCTCGCCTTGATTCACATTCTCTTCGTTGGATACTCTACTAGCGGTCTCTTCAAATTAGCCTTGATTTTCTAGTATACAACTAGATCTAAGGTTCTTAAAGACTTGTGAAGCCCTGGATAGAGTACCATCGGATTGACTTGTTGTCAACCTCTTCCACTTGATTACAACTTTTATCAAGTTTTCAATTCCTTGTCGGTAACCTGATTCCTATATCAATTTTAATCAAGTTAGCTATCCTTTCACAAAGACTGTATAGTTTTTGCTAACTACTGTGACTAGTCTATGTGTATCACTTCGGGCTAAGTGAGTCATCAATTGAGTCTTTCAGATTCTTCTTTTGCGAAAAGACAAAGGACTAATTTGCAACCTGGAAACTGAGTGAACATGTACCAATTTGGATCCGATTGAATCCAAAATTGCCCGGTGGCCTTGTATTATGTTGGTCTAACACTGTACAAGTTCAAAAGTCAAAAAGACTGTCTCTATGTATCAATAGTAAATAATCGTGATTATTTACTTTTCTGAACTTTTTACACTTTCTGGCTTGTTTTGCCGAGTATGCAACTTGTTAAGGTCTTTGGACAAGTTTCACTAAGTTTGAACAAAATTTGTTTCATGTCCGCAAACTCAGTTTTCAAGCATCTCGCTTAAGTCTCACTTTTGTGATCGAAATTTCACCAAAATTGATTTGTGTGGTCTACTTGGTATGGATGACCTTGTGGTATACTCAAATGTGCAAAAATATCCAATTTTGTAACAGATGTAAATAATCGTTAAGCAGCTGAACTTAAGCTCCCTAGCCAAGTTTCATCAAGTTTGGATAATTTCTGTTCAAATGGTCAACAGTTTTGTGTCTGTAGACTGACTTTGCAAATTTGGCCACAATTTTCAATCCAATGATCCAAATCTTACCAAATCTGATTTGTGGGCTTAGTATAACATGCTAAAACTAGTGGTATACTGACTTGGTCAAAAAAGTTAAAAAATGAGACAAAAATAAATAATCGTGATTATTTACTTCTGACAAATTCTTGCGTCTTTTTGGTCAACTGAGCATGTACACTTGTCTATCACATCCATATAAGCCTATGAGTCAAGTTTCATTGAGTTTGGACAAAATTTTCCTGATTTAAACTCAAGTTCTTGAAAGTCAGTATAAAATTTAGTTTTTACCAAGTTTTTGGTCAGTTTGGTGATCCAAATTCTATGGACCTTTACAGAAGTTGTTTGTACACATGCATAGAGTCTTTGGTATCAAACTTGGTCACTTTTGAGCTGAAAGTAAATAATCGTGATTATTTACTTTAAGCCTAAAATGAACTCTTTTTTGAGATTTTTCACTGGACAGTCTTTTCATGAGCTATTTTAAGCCTCTGAGTCAAGTCATAACTTAATTTGGCCTAAAATGTCAAGAAAAAGTAAATAATCTGAGTTTTTGCAAACTCTTGAAATTTTTACCTCAATGCGTCCTTGAGCTTACCCACTGGCTCATACAACTTTTAAAGCATACTCTCCAATCGGATTCAGTGGTTGACAGCCTTTTGGTGCTATTTCTAGCCGTAGACCTAAAATTCTGCAACTTCACATAACTACTCATAATTGATTCTTTTGGAGAGAGCAATGTTCTGAGATTTCACCTTGGATTCTACTTACCCTACTCCTAGGTTCTACTGCAATGGGGTTGTGGAAAGTGTCGACAAACACTCATTTTCTTATTTTTATGGTTTTCTGAGCCTTGATCTTAAGACTTATCTTGTCCATCAATCATTCTCAAAATCCTAATCCAATCCTACAGTCCTCCGAAAGGTACTTAGCAAGTACGAGTTACTTCCAAGCTACGTCTACACAGCAAAAGACGACAATCTTAAGCTATGCGGTTTTAAAAACAAAGTTTTGACTCTAGGAGATCCTAGAGGAAGTTAAATGATAACTTCACAAGATGCTCGTGTTTTTCCCTAATTTAGGTCTCTTTGATCCCTGTCAACGGCGCCAAATGTGGGACGAGTGTCTAACCTCACTCCTATCTTATTACAAACGTAGCGAGAACCACAAATATAATTGTCAATCCATGGGACGAAGCTGACTCGGCAAGAGGTTGTCAATCTCTTGGAAAACAAAAAACAACTCGCATCCAACTCAAGCTACACTCAAATGACTGAAATCATCAAAAGCTAATCGCTCATCGACAAACAAATCACATCAGTTATAGCATCAAACGACATCCAAATGTAACAAAACTTCTAGGACACATTTATAAGACCTAAGCACACATGCTTATGATCTCAAATCTCACTTTAGGTCAAGTCCAAATATCACGATTATTAAGAGTAGTGAGTTTTTGACCTAATCTTTTTTTACCCAGAATGTATATAAATGCTTAGCAATGATTCCCCAATACCCCTACTATACTTAGTTTTTGATTTTAAAGCTTAAACTCCCACTTATAATGAAATTAGACCGCAGGTTGACGACGCCAAAAGCTACAAAATACCATGAAATGCTTATGTCAATGGGTAGAGCTCTTACCTGGGGTTGCAATGCAGATGACACGACTGTAATGTGATAACTAGGGAGGGAGTAAGAAGCGCGAGAAGGAGAGAAGTGAGCATCGTTAGCTCACGCTGTGTTTCTATTATCCAAAAACTTATAAAAAACTTACAAAAATTGGCTTATATACCTTAGGCAGGGTTTTGGTGGGCAAAACTAATAATCTGGGATCTCTAACTAAAGACAGGTTGATACAATCTGGAAGCTTGTAGCCCCGGCTCTTCAATTACAATGTTTATCTAGAAAGTAGTAGTTACAATATTCCTGATTCATCAAAATAATAAATGTTTTTTACAATGAAAACTCCATAAAACTGTATCCGAGTTAGCTTGCTGCTAACAAGGGATGACATCTCGTGTATGATAAAAAATATGGGGGTAGACGAGGAAAAGCAATCACAAGAAAGAAGGCCTATATGACGCCTCACTTCAGAGACTTCCTGGCATGAGATCTCCATGTATCACCCTCCAATAGAGGTACACATATACCATGTCTCACCACAACACCCCTTCAAGCCCCCCCAAGCTCCGAGGCCTCGCAGGTTGTGCAACACAGGAGGCCTCGCTTCCACATGACCCAAGGGTCCCTTCACTCTATTCACTTTTTATTATATATATATAGAAAATCCTTCCCATGTCTTTTTAATGTTATCTACAAAGATACTTAGTAAACTTTGAAAAGGAAACTAAAAGAGGAGGAAAAGTGGAGGGGTACACATGTGCCGGCTGAGGACGTCGCAATCGGTGCATATGGCATGCATGCAGTGATTGACGCGAGAGTTTTCTAGAAGGGGAGCATGGCATGCGACTAGAGAATTTGACGCGACTCTCGAAAGTAGCCCACATGAGGGAGAGTAGGCACATTGTCGTGCTGTGACACGTACATAGTGGGAACGCATGCTACAAGATCTATCTTATATTTTTTTAGATACATAATTATATTTCCTATAGTGTACATATGCATATTTAAGTATAATAATAAGCCTTCTATCTCATCCTATTATTTTTCTCAAGGGTAACATATCCTTACTTTAGCATCAGAAAATACTATGGGAAAAGCATCAATAGCTCCACCTCTTTAACTTGGGGCAAAAAGCATTGATTCTTTATTTTTACTATTTCATTATCATCTCATACCCTAGATAGATCCTATATCTAGGGTAAACTCCAATATATATATATATTCTATGTATTTTTTATACTTTTCTTATATTTCTTTTTAAATAGCTACTAGGAGAGAATCAAATCCTAGTGGGACACTAGGTGGCATGATTTCAAAGATACACTTATTTTAATGCATTATTGCAAGCATGATTACAAAAATTTATCAAGGAGCAATGTCATGCTTTCATATGGCATGAGGTGTCCTTTGGAATTAAATGAAAGTCTAGGCTAAGGAGACCACATGAAGACTTTTGCTGCCATAAATGGACCCTATTTTGATGAATTTTTTACACAAGGTTCCAATCCGAATTGGAAAATGATTTTAAAATGAAAATCGTAGCTAATGAGCTGAAGTTTTTGCCCATATTTTTACTTTTTTATTTGGAGCCACGGTTGAGGAGATATGATCAAAATACTAGACCCCAGTCTGCCCACATCATGCAGGGGCAGCTCATTTCCAAATTTTCCAATTCCTGTTCACACTGGCTCCTCTCTTCTTGTGTAAACCCTTGGGGGTTCCCTTCACCTATAAAAGGGGACCTCTTCTTCCTTGGAACGAACTCAAGCATTCAAGCCATTGATGAGAGGAATTCTTGAGGGAGTGAGTAGTAATGCCTAATTGTACTTAGCCATTAACATAAGCCCAAGCCTACACTTTCTCCTAAAGGGAGACTAGCCATTCTTGCAACAAGCTAACCTTGGAAGTGAGGGAGTGAGTAGTAATGCCTAATTGTACTTAGCCATTAAAATAAGCCCAAGCCTACACTTTCTCCTAAAGGGAGACTAGCCATTCTTGCAACAAGCTAACCTTGGAAGATCAAATCTAATCAAAGAAGGTCTTGCACTTGGTGTATCAATCAAAGTGGAATTATCCACTCTTCTTCTCTCTCCATCAATAATGGTGCCAAAGGGTTTGTCAAGTAAGATGTGTTCTACATTGATGTTTTCTTGATTTGTTGTTGTTTTCTTTTTCATCTCTAATCCAACATATATATATGTATCTAATCTCATCTCCTAAAGCAAACCTATCTCTCTCATTCTTAGTAATTCATCCTCTCTGCAAATTCTAGGTTCTCTTTTCTACAGGTACATCTCTCCCCGCAGTATCCTTATTGCCTACGGGCAAGAATAGGGCTTGGGAGGAAAACTTCTCATCTCTTCACTTCTCTCATATCTACATTTCTCACATAATATCCTAGATGAATAACCCACATGATGATCATTTCTATCGCTTTCACTCTGTACAATCTATTAGAATTAACGTATGGATTAGCCGTAAAATACACTTTCAACAACGTATAGTGTTTCTCTTTGGCCCTGAAAGGCTCAATGAAATACTTCTATCACCGGATCTCATCATACTACCTCTCATAGACTATAATTTTTCTTTTGATGTAAGCATAGTTATCTTGCTATGAACCAAGAGGATTTGTACACACAATTAATCCCAATCACTAGACAAAATATATATATTATGGTAAGCACAAAACTACAATTCCAAAGAACAATTCGTAGCCTATTTGGTCAACCAAGATTGAATGCCATTAACTCATCCATTAACCCTTTTATATTACCCATGATACGATATGACCATAGCCTTGATGTTTCATCTTCGTATTGTTTTGACATTCTCTTTTGCGTTCTTTCTTTGTGTGTGTGAATGCAAGAGAGAAAGAGTGAGTCTTCTTTGATTGCACTTCTTTCCAAACCCTAGTCTTCATGGTATCTATGGTTTAACTCCTTCATATAGTTTTTGTTGAGTTCTCTCACAAACTCTCACAGCCATAAGCCCGTTGCTTTCCTGGCAAGACCGCAAATTTCTCGACATATTTTTGGTGAACCCGACGTGAATCTGCTAGGGTGAGAGTTTGTGGGTAACCATGGGTGATCATGTTGAGCAACAGGGTATGCATTTTGACCCAGCAACAATGCAAATGTTTCAAGCATTTGCAATGTTCATGCAACAACAATATGCTACTGAAAGAAGGGAGATTTCAGCAATGAAGTCCATACAAGCGGTCGTCAACAGAATGGATCAGTTCAATGGCAAAGATGTAACCAAGTACTTACGCGAGTATGTGAAGGAGATGGAGCTGCATCGCGTGTCAGAAGGTGAGATGATTGAAAGCTTTGAGCTAGTTGTTGCTCCAGAAATTAGGGAGCATGTTAGGGCAATTAAAGATGGGCATGGGAGAAATTGGAAAGAACTCAAAGTAGCTTTAAAGGAGGAATATTTCATGGAGGACTCGGAGAGAGTGACCAAAAGGACATTCTTAGAATGGGTAGTCAAGCCAAAGCAAGGACTATCAATAACAGAGCTACTTAGGGAATTTGAGCGGCGCTATGCACAACTCACTAGGACAGAAAGGGCCACACTAGATGCAGAGAAGACAGATCTTTTCTTACAAGCTGCAGGTAAAGAGTTTCAAGAAAATTTGGAGCTTCTTCTTGAAGATAAAGATGCTGAGCAAGGACTAAAGACCGACTGGAATGAGGTTGAAGGTGCTGTCTCACTGCTTGCCAAACGACAAAGAAGAAGGGACAAGATGGTAGTAAACACTACAAGTCCTTCCACCTCAACTTCTAACAAAATGGTAAAGCCTACTTTTATCGCTCCTAAGTTTGATGAGTCCATGCTAGATGAGCTTGTGAAGGGAATGCGTGACTTGAAGGTGAAGTTTGCAAAGCTTGAAGAAAAAGGCCAACCATCAGGGCCACTTCCTAGGCAAAGACAACAGCCCAAAGAAGGGTTTGTTAATAGATGTATTTGGTGTGATAGTACAAACCATGTAAGAAGGGATTGTGATGATTTTAGTGATGCTTTGTCAAAAGATGTTGTCTTTTTTAAGGATGGTAAAATCCACTTAAGAGAGACAGATCTACCCTTGAGAACTAACTTTGGGAAGGGGGGAATGAAAACCTTAGTTGAAGATATGGCAACCAAGCATGCCACCTCTTCAATTGAGGCAGCCACTTATGGAGTAAAAATTGAACATTTTTGTGATGAAGAGGTGAGTGACCATCATGGTCAAATTTGGCCAAATGTCATGCAATTAGCTAAAAAGGGAAATCTTACAAAAGAGATTCTACATGAAGCAGGTGATTGCATACGTCTAGAAACAGGATGGAATGATCCAGTGGACTCATTGTCAGTGCATGCCTACATTACAAAATGCCAACAAAATGAGGCAATTGTAGAAGAGAAGCGCAGACGTGAGAATGCTGATGAAGGACCATTAAAAAGAGCGTCTAGAAGTGGGGGAAGAAGCGACTCAATGCCTTCTCAAACACCTTCAACACAAGGAGCATCTCCACCTGAAGTACTCATGGAGGATTCTACAACAGGAAAGAAGAAAGAGCCAACGAAAGGTAGGACAAAAGGCCCAACTTATAAACTACAATCTGATATTGAGGTTGCTACAGATTTAAAGAAAGTCTTGAAGGAAAGGATCTTGAATAGCAAGATTGAGTTTACTCTGGGAGAAGTTCTTGGCATTGCAAAGCGTGAATTCCATGAGGAGATCATTGACATCATCAAGAGAAAGAGGCAAACCCTTGCTGAAGTTTCTCGTCCACAGGTTGAAGGGGAAACCTCAAAGACACAAGGAATGCAACTGCAAAATAAGGAGAATGATGGAGCTGTGGTAGGATGCTACCAATCTAGTGGGAGAGTGAAGCAAGTGTATTTCTCAAATTATGATGAAGAAGTTGAAGATATTCCTAGGAGTTACTATTCACGAAGTCATTGGGCAAGGGCTACTACAGAAACTTTGGTCAAGGTAGGTGATCTTGAAGAGCCATTTGTTGCCTTGATTGACCATGGTTCAGAAATAAACATAATGTCAAAGAGTCTCTACAACAAGTGCAAATGGCCGATGGACACAGATCATGGCTGGATGGTAAAAGTGGCAAACAATTCATCCGGTGAATTGTATGCAGCATGTCCAGGTGTGAAGGTAACAATACGTGATGTAAATATTGACCAAAACTTCTTTGTACAGGATACATCTTCATATCATCTCATCCTTGGACAACCCTACATTGTGGGAGTTCGAATGGAAACAAAGGTAATGGAGGATGGTTCAGCATATGCTAGGATACGTAGCGAAGATGGTAAACGTGTTGTCCAATTTCTCACAGTTTGTGTAAACCATGAAAGAAATCGTGACAACCTCAGAGAACATCCTCTACCAAATTTAAGCAAAGAGTTTCATGATCATAGAGAAATGATGGGTTTTGGCCAAGTACCATTGTAAAGCGGGATTGCAGTGGTACAGAAAGAAAAATGGTCTCGCTTGATCCAAAAATAGGTGAAACTTTCTCGATGAGCTCCTTGGTAACAAGTAATGGATCAGTATGTTTTACAAAACTTGAAGATTTGAAGAGATATGAGAGGCAATATGTGCATAATGTACAAATAGGCATGAAAAAGAGTGGGTTGCTAAAGCCTACTGAAATGTTTTGGGTTTGTGTGAACAAGTTTCTTTTGTAGATACTATGGGTGACCTTGATGCTATAATGAGGTCTAGTTTGCATCTTGAAAATGAAGTTGTGGAAGTTTGCTCTATGGAAATGTATCAAGTAATAGAAGCCTTTAAAGAAAGCCAAACAGTTGGCCCAGAAGTCCATGTTGAAACTAAATACAAGAGTGTAGCAAAGAAGGTGAAACCAGTAGCTTCACCCTTACCACCCAACAACAGGGAAAAGATTGAACAGGCTTCTTTACAACCAAGTTTGCGGAATCCTAAAAAGATCGGGCATACCTTCACAAAGGAGTCTTTTCAAGAGTTGCACATTGGTTGCGAGGAGTTTCTAAAACAGGAGTGCCTTGGAGTTTCTAACACAGGAGGAGACAAAGTGCTTCAAAGAAATGCTTTCAAAGCATGGTAAAGCTTTTGCATTTGAGCCACATTAGATAGGATGTGTTGATCCTTATATTGTAGCTCCTATGTTAATTTTCACAATACCTCATGTGCCTTGGAATTTGCGACCTATTCCGGTTCCAAAGGCTCATTTGCCAAAGTTAGTAGAGCTATTGAATGAGAAAATCAAAATGGGAATCTTGGAGCCTTCTTGTGCTCCATACTCAAACAGGTGGTTCACAGTTCCAAAGAAGAATGGTTCTCTACGCTTCATCCAAGATATGCAACCAGTGAACAAGGTGACAATTAGAAATGTAGGAAGAGGTCCAATTGTGGATGAATTTGCAGAGGCGTTTGCAGGGAGGGCAATCTACTCAATGGGGGATCTCTACTCAGGGTATGATCAATTTCAGCTTGCAATCGAAAGCACAGACTTGACAACCATGAGGACACCTTTGGGTTTGGTAAGGATGTGTACCTTGCCACAGGGAGCAACCAACTCGGTTGCACATATGATGAATGGGATGAATAAGGTCTTACGTGACTTTATTCCTCAAATCACAATGCCTTTCATTGATGATTTGTCTATCAAAGGATGTGAAGAAAGTGTCAAAGATGAAGCTTTGGATCTCAAGGGATGTCGCAAGTTTGTGGTAAATCACATAAATGATTGTGATAAAATTTTGTCTAGGTTGGAAGAAGTGAATCTTACATTGTCAAGGAAAAAGTCTATGTTTGCTGTCAAAGAAGTGCTCATTGTGGGCCACATGTGTGGGCCATATGGTAGGAAACCTTGTCCATCAAAGGTAGATGCCATCCAAAGAATGAAAGAAACATGCATTAGCCTCACTGAGGTCAGAAGGTTTCTGGGAGCATGTGTCTTCTATGTTATTTGGATTCCACATTATGCACATGTAGCTGATCCTCTTTATCAGCTGCTTAGAAAGAATCAAAAGTTTAAATGGACAGAAGCACATGTAAAATCCATGAAAAAGCTAAAGGAGTTACTCCAGTCAGCAACGACTTTGAGAAAGGTAGACTATGAGTGTCAAAGGCCAATGATTGTGATAGTAGATACCAGTCCTACAGGGATTGGATGGGCAATAGGGCAAGATGACAAAGAAGGACACAGGTATGTGGTAAGATTTGGAGCAAAGGTACTAAGTGCTCCCCAAAGAAACTATCCACAGATAAAGAGAGAGTTATGGGGTATGGTTACAGCCTTGAAAAGTGGGAAAGAGTACCTAATTGGTGCATGTGTGGTTGTAGAAACAGATTGTCTACCACTTCTTGGGATGATTACAAGCTGCTCAACACCAGACATTGCTATGTTGCGGTGGATTGCCTACATTAAGTCCTTAAATCCCAAGTTTAAGCACATTGCAGGTAAGACAATACAGTGGCAGATATGCTATCAAGGGCAAGGTATAAAGATGAGTCACAAATGATTGATGAGGGAGATGATGTAGGCACAAAATTCTATTCTATCTCTTATCTCAAAGGTAACAATGTCTGCATGACTAATTCACTTGAATTGTTCTTGAAAGATCTTTATGAAGGTGATTGGCTTTCTATCGGAAGGTACTTGAGTACTCTAACAAAACAGGATGATTGGTCTGAACAAGAATTCAAGAGGATACGCAGGAAAGCATATGGGTACTTTTTAAGGGATGGTTACTTGTGGAAGCATCCTAAACAAAAGGGTGCTACACCACAACGGGTTATATGTAAAAAAGAGACTCAAGTAAAGCTCATGCAAGAGTTTCATGAGAGTCTATGGGCTGGACACAGGGGTGTGTGGGCAACCTTCTCCAAGTTGAAAGAAAAATACTGGTGGAAGGGTATGTATAAAGATGTATCTCAGTTTGTAGAGTCATGTGTAACTTGTCAAATGTATTCAAATGTTCGACATCGTGATGGATTGCACCCTACATATCCACTAGCCATGCACTATAAATGGGTTGTGGATCTAGTCACGATGCCTTTAGGACTCTGGCAGATGAGATACTTGGTTCTTGCACGAGAGGACCTAACTAACCAGGTTGAAGGAAGAGCTTTAAGAGCTAAGACCACAGAAGCTGTGTGCAAATTCCTTCTTGATGAGGTGATTTGCCGTTATGGTTGTGTGGGAAAATTCACTGCAGATCGAGGTGAACTAGATGCCGAAGAAGCAAGGGAGTTCTTTTCAAGATTAGGGATCAAGCTTTCTCTTACTACAACTTACAACCCTGAAGGCAATGGAAAGAGTGAAAGAGGGCATCCTCCTATCATCAAAGCTTTGGCCAAGGCTTGCGAAGGAAGAGTTGGTGAGTGGCCAAAATTGTTACCATATGCTTTATGGGCTGATCGTACAACACATAGCTCAGTAACTGGCTACATGCCTGCGGAGCTAATGCATGGTCAAAAGCCAGTGATGCTGATTGAGGATACAATTCCCACATGGAATGTACTACCTTGCCAAGAGGGGCTTAGTAGGGAAGGTCTCCTTGCACTGCGTATAAGGCAGCTAGAGAGAAGACGTGGAGACATTGAAGCTGCAAAAGAACGACTCAAAAATGCAAGGTTGAAAAACAAGGACTATTTTGATAAGCGACATCGACTCAGGAGCAAAGCAATTGACAAAGGTGACTAGGTTTTAGTGTATGATAGTAGCCTTGATAACCAGCACACAGTCATGCGTAAGTTCTCAAAAAGATGGTTTGGACCGTATGCTGTAAAGCATGTGCATGAAAATGCTACTTACAGCTTGTCTGAACTAGATGGTACAGAAGTAAAGATTCCCATTGCAGGGAAAAGGATTAAAATGTTTAAGAGAAGAGGAGACAATGATCTAGAAGATATGGATGAGGAAGAAGAGAAAAACACAGGTGAAGATCAAAGTGAACATGAAGCTTTGGAATCATCCAGTGAAGAAGAAGACAAGGAAAATGTACAAGAGGTCTAATCTTACAAAGAGACAATGTGGCACATACCGGAGGATGTGCAGGTTTAGAGGGGGTGGATGTCGTGCTGTGACACGTACCACTACAAGAGGTTGTGTGCTCTTGTGACACTGTTAGCGACGGAAATACATTGGGTTTTTATAACCCCCGGCGTCGCTAAAACCGTCGCTAATAGCGTCGCTATAGGCGTCACTATAGGCGTCGCTATATGCGTCGCTATGAGCGTCGCTATATAGCGACGCATATAGCGACGCCTATAGCGACATTTACACAGAAGACTATAGCGATGCTACAGAGCCATAAATAGCGACGCTTATCATGACGCCCGAGAGAATATTTTTTTGGTGGCAGGGCATTGAATGCCCTGCCACCCATCAACCATATTGTACTTGATTCACTTTTTAAAAAAAGTGCAAAGGTAGATAATAGACCCAAAATAGTCACCCACAAGACGCATTGTTTGCAAAATTGACAATTGTACACATCATAGGCAAAATGAATTGATTGGCAAATGTAATAATGACAATTGTACAACATCATAGGCATAAAGAATTGATTGGAAAAAGGAACTGCGGTGACAAATGTAATAATATACATGGTTCAAAAAGACGTATAAAATCCGTCTCATGATACATAAGCTATGAGAAACCCTAAACTAATGCTATCTAGCTACGGCTAAACTGACGTCGTCTAGTCAGACGTCTCATCGCGTCCAAGCGGCGTATCTGTCGGATTCTGCAAAAAAAGACAATAAGACAGCTTTCAGTAAGTATAAACATATAACGACATTTATAAAACAATACAAAAAATAAAAAAGAGTAAACCCTAATACTAACCATGCCGCCGCGAGAATTGAGAATGTCCATCAGGGCGTTTAAGCCCTTCCTGCCTGCGTACTCGCGCTCGTACGGTGTGGGATCACGTCCTGTCATCGACCACTGTCAAAACATACAAAGATTTCATTATGTTAGAACTAAAAAACTCATAAACCCTAAACTATCGAACATGCATAAAGAGCAATGTGAAAAGACTTACAAAATCGGCCTCAAATGATGCCCATCCACCGCTCCCCAAGTGGTGCGAGCTCCCTGCCTCTACTCGCGCTCTGGCTGCATCCTTTTGTTGCTTCCACTTGTCGGGATTCTCGCGCGCTGCTTTCTTCGCATTCTTCCAATCTTCTTTGGCCAGCCAATCTGGCCTGTTCCACCCATTCTTGATTGCTTTTTGCACTTCGGAACGCTTGTGTTTGCAGTATTCGCGCATTCGAATCTTCATCAGGTCTTCATTGAAGCGTTGATCCCGTGTTGGAACGGGAAACTCATCATGAAATATGCTGATGACTCTGTTCTTTAAATCACTTGGTACTTCACTCCATTTGTTTAGTATGTAGTGTCTAAACAACTGAGAGCAAAGACCACGCATGCGCGAGATCACCTTCTTGCCGTCATCATCCATGATGATGCCGCCACTGATGTCGACGGAGTAAGGCAAGCCCTCTGGCCGGTGACGCGTGAACCTGGGTGTCCCGGCAGGGGTCTCTAGCGGCGTGTCGATGGGGGTACGGACGTCAGGTGTCTCCACCGGCGTCTGGGCCCCGAAGCGAGGAGTGTCGAGTGGGGTGGCTCCTGGCGGAGTAGGTAGAGGTGTGTAGCTTCTAGGAACAGTCAGCCGTGCAAAACCTGGCGTAGATGGCGATGCTGTGGCTGGTGTGGGGGCGGGCAAAGAAGGGGAGGGTAAAGAGCCTCGTCGAACACGAGGCGGTGTGGAGGCATCGGTGGCGGAATCCCCACAACAACCGCCACCGCCACCACTAGAGCGCCGGTGTCTAGACGAGTGTGAAGCTCGTCTCGTCGACGCCGAAGCTTCGGAGCGCGCCGAATGCTCCGAAAGAGAGGGAGATGCGGATGGTGTAGGAACGCGCGATGATGTGCCAGAGCGATGACGCTCCACGTACCACTGTCTCTGCTGCGGTGACAAAGAAGAAAGAAACTCCTCATCATCCATACCTGCATTAAACACACGAATATTTAAACTTAATATTGAATGAATAGAGTAGACAATGACGCAAAGACCATTAAATACAATGACGTAATGATGCATATAAATACAATGACGCAATGAATCGAGTGATAGAAGAGGCAAGTCAAAAACTCAGAATTTTCAATCAAAAGATGTGAGCGCGAGTAGAAAAGAGCGTTATACACCATGGAAGGTACTTAGAGAGCCAGAGCTTTTACAACACGGAGCAAAATTGTTCAAATACAATATTTGTGGCTTAAAGAGATCTCTCTCTCATCCTCGCATAACTCAGCATAACTTCCTATATCTATATAGAGCTCTCCGTTTAAACACATATCCTCTGTTTCATTTTGTAGCTCCTCTACATGCACCCCATATAGAGTAGTAGCATCTTGATGCTCGTCTGGCACCACCGCAGCGGCTTCTGATTGAGCATCTTCTCTGATCTCCTCCATTGATGTCGTTGTGATTGGCACATGGTAGCCTTCATACGTCCTTGCACTACGAGGGGCTACCTCTATGACGTACCACCAGTTTGATGTAGACTTTGTAGGATGAAATATTACCTGCCAGAGCCACATAACTTACATGAGAGCTTTCAAGCACATAACTTGTAAAAGGGGGATGTTAACTATTTACATACTTACTTGTTCACAATGCTCGGGTAGTACGAAAGTGTCTCTTAGGTCAGTCCATTTCTTAGTAGAATCCACCTCAAGAAAACCAGACTCTCCTCTACGCACAGTAGCGTTGCGACCCTCCATGATTATCTTGAACCATTGCACGTCGAACAAGTCGACAAAAAATCCTCTGTAATCGATCCTCAAAATCTCTTGCAGCGTGCCGAAGTAAGTGAGTTCCGCCACCACAGGATCTGCATCAGAGGAACGTCGTCGACTAGACTGTTCAAATTTTGCCATGATTCCACAATCTTGAGTAAAACGCTTTTTGTCGATTCGTTCCACCCTAAAATGTTGACCTTTACACCATGCTGCTGTGTATGACTTATACTACAACGAACAAAGATTATGAGTGGCCGTTCAAACATTATTAAATAAAGTCACTTGCTAGTCGTACATTGCAAACTTACCTTGGTCGCACAACCCCGAGAGTACTCCCACTCTTCTTCAGTCACTTCGTCACCGCATTGTTGTGCGCTTTTCAATTGGTTGTGCAACCATCTTAAGCTCATGAAGGTTGGTAGGCTCTCCAGAACCGCTGGATAGTGCATCGGTGGTCGTCTTCCGCGTCTCCACTCGATTCGTGCCCTTTGTCGCTCTTGCTTTGCATCCTCATATTGTGAAATCCACTTTTGCATAACTGGATTGTGAAGCATGCAAAATCGGTATATTTTAGCCTCTAGATCTTCCATCATCTTCTTCTCAACACCGAGATTGCACATGACAATCCCAGATATGCGCTCATCATCTATGGTTCGCCATAGCGTGTCCAGGGATTTATCAAATCCGTCTAGCCACTCTCCAATGTACACTAGGGACTCTGCTACCAACCAACCTTCTGCCATGCTACCCTTCGGACGTGCCTTTTGACGCACATATCCCTTAAGCGTTTTCATGAAACGCTCTAAGAAGAACATCCATCTGGAATGAACTGTGCCAGCTATTTCCACCTCATCAACTATGTGAACAAGAAGATGCACATGAATGGTTAGCATTGTAGTAGGCAAATGTTTCTCAAACATGCACACAAGCTCCGCAGCATTTAGTTTGGCGAATGGTATGGAGTCTACGTTGATCTCCTTTTGTGAGATCCATTGCACCAGCTTTGCAAGTTTGTAGATTGTGTTACGGATGTCGAGAGACAAACATCCCTCAATGGCAACCGGTAAAATAAACTGTAAAGTATGTGCAGCAATGATATTAAAGTCCACATTTTATGCAATGATATTAAAGACCACTATGAACGTACCTGACACATTTTATGCCAATCGTGTGACTTCAAACCGGTAAGCTTTCCTTCTTTAGTAAAACACGTTCGGAGCGAGTGCATTACGCCAGTGGGGGCCCGCAAAGATCGAATGGCCTCTTTTAGTTTGCGTTCTTGGGCTCCTGTGAAAATCCATGGTGCTTTAGGGAGTTTTATCGATCCATTAGACGCTGTTTGCGGCCAATATTGCTCCATACGATCCACATTTCTAAGGTCAACTCTGGCTCCCAAAGTATCTTTCTTGCCGATCAAATGGTCCCATAGTAGATTACCCACATTCTTGAATATGTGCATTGGATCGAGCAAGTGATTGATCATGAGTCGGGGCCAGTATGGTAACTCGTACCATAGAGATAGTCTCTTCATCCCTGGAGTCAATCCGTCATCGGACATCTCCTTCTGCTCTAACCATGCTTGTGCAGACATCCTTGGTGGCTCTCTTCCCAAAAAGCCGTCGCGTAACACATGATTCTCTAGAAGATACGCTTGATGACCTTCGTAGATTTGCTTCTTCAGTGAGGGTGCCCTACGTGCATTCAGTCTAGGTCCACATGTGACACATTGTCTATATCCGCTTGTTTGAAGCCCTACATGTATACACATGATAATAGATCAACTACGGGAAAAAACAATATTTACAGTGTCTGAGTGAGGAGTGTCAATAGATCACCTGAGCATTCTGTTAGCCCGGGATAGTCATGCATGGTCCACATTAGAATGCCTCTGATCAAAGCATTCCGTCGTCCTGTGTGTCGGCTCATATCCACCACCTCTATGCCAATCCACAATTGTTGTAGCTCTTTCAATACTGGACGAAGATACACATCCATATTCCCCACTTTATATCGCCCTGGCACAATCAAGCTTAGCCATAGGTGCCCCTTCTTCGTAGTCAACCACGGGGGAATGTTGTAGTTGACGATAACAACGGGCCATACACTGTAAGATGTTGATCTTTGACCAAATGGATTTACGCCATCCATAGCCAGGCCTAAGCGCAAATTTCGAGCTTCCCTGGCAAAATCCGACCATGTTCCATCTATATGTTTCCAGGCTGCGCAATCTGCAGGAATTCGTAGCACACCATCCGAAGATTTATTCTCCTCATGCCATGATGCTAGGGCGGCCATGGACTTACATTCGAAGAAATGCTTGATGCGAGGAAGCAGAGGAAAATGTCGCAAAACCTTTTGTGGAATATTTGTCCCATGGAGATCTACTCGATATCTTTCGGAATCACATTTCGGACACTTCTCCATGTCTGTGTATTCCCCTGTGAAAAGAATGCAGTCATTAGGACAAGCGTGAATAGAATTGTAATCCATCCCCAAGTTTCGCAAAATCTTTCTTGCTTCATCTCGGGAATCTAGCATCACATTGTCAGCTAGTAGTATGTGCTCTTTCAGCAATCTACACAACATAAAAATATTATACAGTCGTGTAAAAATCTATCAGATCATTGTACATTTAGAGTTCTATTAAAGTAAACTAATTGTAATAGATCACCTGAAAAGCGCTGTGACGCTAGTGTCACTCCATCCAAACTTTGCCTGCATGTTGAGAAGAACCAAGAGTGCTTTCAATCTAGACATACGTGCTCCATTATACAATGGCGTATCGGCTTCACTTTTCATATCATCATAGATAAGCCTTTCTGAATCCATGATTGTCTCGATCATTTCATCAATCTCGGGCTCAAACATTGCCTCGTTGGGAATGTGCTCTGCATGATCATCCCCCGAGCTGTCAGAGGCTACATCTTGTGGCCTCACATATGCTGCTTGACCAAAGCGCCTGCGAACACATCTATTGGGTTGCAAGATTGCTGCTTGTTGGCCAGTGTCAGAGTCTGACGAGTTATAATTGGCAACAACTCGATCTATAATAGATGGATCGAACTCGCCAAACTCGCGAACGTGCTACAAAGAAACACGTCTTGTCCGTCGCACAGCATGCTTGCATTGATTACAAGGACATAAGACCCTCGTTGAGAGATAGGTGTTTCGGTTGGACGGTCCCACATCCTCGTCGCTACTCATAATGAGGATAAAAAACTTATAACCTGGACAACAAATTTAATATTCTATTGGCATTCTTCGTCTTATCTCTCTCTCTCTCTCTCTCTCTCTGTCTCTCTCTCTCTCTCTCTCTCTCTCTCTCTCTCTCTCTCTCTCTCTCTCTCTCTCTTTACCTCACATTCTCTAGTCATGTCCAATCCCCGCACACCTCGGTCTAGAGGTGCACGGAGATCAGAACCACCGGGTTATAATCTCGTCTTTATTGGTCAATATCTATATTTGTGGGTACAAGAAATCTACACACCCACGTCTACATGATACTGCATGTAGTGGACAAAACCCTTTGCCTCTTCTCTAGCTGTAGCACTTCACTTCATCTTAACATCTTTTCACAGTAGATCTTTTCACTGTTCGTCTAACTCTAAACCCTAAACCGTAAGTAATTCTTGCGTGGACTCGATCTAACGTAAATAAGCGTAAATCTAAATAAACGTAAATCTAACTAAAAATAAAGCTAAATCTAATTTAACGTAAGTCTAATGACTAGAGGTTGTCTAGATGGTCATTGTGTCGGGGATGTAGGACTCTTGCCGCCCTGAAGATCCACCTTCTTCCCTATCTTCTGAAGACATTTCACCAGTACTTTTGGATCGACGGAGCCCACCATGAGTGAAGGCAGCAATACCCTATATTCCATTGAGGGTTTTCTTCACCCGCTTCATGCAGGCATCGCAGTCTATGGAGACCTAAATCTAATCTAATATAACGTAAATCTAAATCTAGCTTAAATAAACGTAAATCTAATTTAATGTAAGTCTACATATAACCTAATCTTTAACGTCTTTTAAGATAGTTTCCTACGGCGTTATAACTCTCCTCTTCTTGTGTGTGTGCGCGTGTGTGGATGTGTGTGCCAATAAAAAGAGATAAATGGTATAACCTTTCTATCACCCATGCCAAGTATGATAGATTGATTATGCCATTTCCCTCTTGAATAATAGGTCTTGAGTTCAACTCCTCGTCGGCTAGATCTTTAGGTCTTTTAATTTTAATTAGTTTCCTACGACGTTAAATTAGTTTCTCTCTCTTTCTCTCTCAATGTGTGTGCGTTTTTTTGGATCGTATGCATGTTTTCTCTCTCTTTTCCTCTCTCAATGTGTGCGTTTTTTGTTTATGCATATTCTCTCTCTCTTTTCCTCTCTCAATGCGTGCGTTTTTTGTTTATGCATGCTCTCTCTCTCTTTTTCTCTCTCAATGTGTGTGTGCATTCTTTGTTTATGTATGTGTGTGTGCGTTTTTGTTTTTGTTTGTACTCTCTCTCTCTCTCTCTCTCTCTCTCTCAAAAACACTATGTGTGTGTGTGTATGTGTGTGTGTGAGAGAGAGAGAGGGAGAGAGAAAGAGGGGAACGGAACATGAGAATGAGGAGAGGGAAGGAGCATACCTGGCTCTCCTTTCTCTCCTCGTGTGTGTGTGTGTGTGTGTGGAGAAGAAAAAGAGAGAGAGAGAGAGAGAGTGAGGGAGAGCGTTACCTGCTCCTTGCTTGAGGGCGCCGAAAAACTCAGATCTGAGATCTGAGTTTTTGGGCGCGCTCGGTTATTTTTTTACCCCAGCCGGCGTCGCTATGAGCGTCGCTATAAGCGTCTGAAATTTACAAAGAAATTTGCGACGCTCATAGCGACGCCGGGAATTTTTTTTTTGGAGCGTCGCTAATATGAAGAGCCTCTTGTAGTGTACATAGTGGGAACGCATGCTACAAGATCTATCTTATATTTTTTTAGATACATAATTATATTTCCTATAGTGTACATATGCATATTTAAGTATAATAATAAGCCTTTTATCTCATCCTATTATTTTTCTCAAGGGTAACATATCCTTACTTTGCCATCAGAAAATACTATGGGAAAAGCATCAATAGCTCCGCCTCTTTAACTTGGGGCAAAAAGCATTGATTCTTTATTTCTACTATTTCATTATCATCTCACACCCTAGCTAGATCCTATATCTAGGGTAAACTCCAATATATATATATTCTATGTATTTTTTATACTTTTCTTATATTTCTTTTTAAATAGCTACTAGGAGAGAATCAAATCCTAGTGGGACACTAGGTGGCATGATTTCAAAGATACACTTATTTTAATGCATTATTGCAAGCATGATTACAAAACTTTGTCAAGGAGCAATGTCATGCTTTCATATGGCATGAGGTGTCCTTTGGAATTAAATGAAAGTCTAGGCTAAGGAGACCACATGAAGACTTTTGCTGCCATAAATGGACCCTATTTTGATGAATTTTTTACACAAGGTTCCAATCCGAACTAGAAAATGATTTTAAAATGAAAATCATAGCTAATGAGATGAAGTTTTTGCCCATATTTTTACTTTTTTATTTGGAGCCACGGTTGAGAAGATATGATCAAAATACTGGACCCCAGTCTGCCCACATCATGCAGGGGCAGCTCATTTCCAACTTTTCCAATTCCTATTCACACTGGCTCCTCTCTTCTTGTGTAAACCCTTGGGGGTTCCCTTCACCTATAAAAGGGGACCTCTTCTTCCTTGGAAGGAACTCAAGCATTCAAGCCATTGATGAGAGGAATTCTTGAGGGAGTGAGTAGTAATGCCTAATTGTACTTAGCCATTAACATAAGCCCAAGCCTACACTTTCTCCTAAAGGGAGACTAGCCATTCTTGCAACAAGCTAACCTTGGAAGATCAACTCTAATCAAAGAAGGTCTTGCACTTGGTGTGTCAATCAAAGTGGAATTATCCACTCTTCTTCTCTCTCCATCAATAATGGTGCCAAAGGGTTTGTCAAGTAAGATGTGTTCTACATTGATGTTTTCTTGATTTGTTGTTGTTTTCTTTTTCATCTCTAATCCAACATATATATATGTATCTAATCTCATCTCCTAAAGCAAATCTATCTCTCTCATTCTTAGTAATTCATCCTCTCTGCAAATTCTAGGTTCTCTTTTCTACAGGTACATTTCTCCCCGCAGTATCCTTATTGCCTACGGGCAAGAATAGGGCTTGGGAGGGAGACTCCTCATCTCTTCACTTCTCTCATATCTACATTTCTCACATACTATCTTAGATGAATAACCCACATGATGATCATTTCTATCGCTTTCACTCTATACAATCTATTAGAATTAACGCATGGATTAGCCGTAAAATACACTTTCAACAACGTATAGTGTTTCTCTTTGGCCCTGAAAGGCTCAATGAAATACTTCTATTACCGGATCCCATCATACTACCTCTCATAGAATATAATTTTTCTTTTGATGTAAGCGTAGTTATCTTGCTATGAACCAAGAGGATTTGTACACACAATTAATCCCAATCACTAGACAAAATATATATATTATGGTAAGCACAAAACTACAATTCCAAAGAACAATTCGTAGCCTAATTTTTCTTTTGATGTAAGCGTAGTTATCTTGCTATGAACCAAGAGGATTTGTACACACAGTTAATCCCAATCACTAGACAAAATATATATATTATGGTAAGCACAAAACTACAATTCCAAAGAACAATTCGTAGCCTATTTGGTCATCCAAGATTGAATGCCATTAACTCATCCATTAACCCTTTCATATTACCCATGATACGATATGACCATAGCCTTGATGTTTTCATCTTCGTATGGTTTGTACATTCTCTTTTGCGTTCTTTGTTTGTGTGTGTGAATGCAAGAGAGAAAGAGTGAGTCTTCTTTGATTGCACTTCTTTCCAAACCCTAGTCTTCATGGCATCTATGGTTTAACTCCTTCATATAGTTTTTGTTGAGTTCTCTCACAAAATCTCACAGCCATAAGCCCGGTGCTTTCCTGGCAAGACCGCAAATTTCTCGACAACGTGTCCTGTAAACAGGGAGAGGAGAGGAGACTACATTTTTTTTTTTTTGTGAGGGTTTCACCCCACGGATACCGAAACCCCTTCAATGGGGTGGACAATTTTAATGTTTTGTAGTTAATAAGTGAGTAGGGGTGCACATTTTCAACCTTTTATAGTGTTAGTACAATGTGAGTAGTATATACCTAGAGTGAAGCTTGGGAGATGAGATAATGGGAAGGAAAAACCCACGTTTGTCTTGGGAAGAAAACTTGGTGATTAGGTGTGGACATATTGAATGAGTTTTTAAAGAAAAAAAAACCTTCCCTGAAGGTTCTGCATCGGTGTGCAGATCCTTTAGGGAGGCTTTTATATATCTTAACTCAATATTTTTATAATGAATACAAAGTGAGTAAGCTTAGTATCCATAATTGTGAAAACATAAAGACTTGAGCATTTGCTCGAGGGGTTGACCATTCAGTAACCCCTATATAACGTGCATTCGTGGAGTTTTTTAAAAAAAAACCCCTCTTTTAACATGTATGAATGAATAAAATGACCCCTTATTTTAGGATTTTTTGTTCAAATTTCAGTATAAAAACCCCTTATTTTAATGTATCTCTTTTAAATTGCCTAAAGTTTTTGCATTTTAAAACCCCTCCTTTTGAACTCATGTTATACATTAACATGATTACATAGTGTACCCCCCGAGAGCATTCACTTGTTGGCTCTACCCTCGCTTTCCCTTGCTTTTCCGCTCTCATGTGTCTGCAGAAAGAAAAGCATTGTTGTGCTTATGCATCGTGTGCATGAGGGGCATCTACATCAGGATTGAAGAACGATCGGTATTGAGAGGCAGTGTTGGAGTCAATGCCACCCAAGGGATCGCGAGCTTGTGTGTTTTTTGGGCATAAAGAACCTCAGGTTGGCGGAGGACAATCGAACCAGTAAGGACCCGGTTGGTTCAACTGCAAGGACTTAGGTCCATGCTATCTGCGTGAACATCACTTGTATGTGGATGTTTGCTAACTAGCAGCTCACGAGCATGCTATCCAAGGGGTAAGATCTTGTGTGTGTGGCACCCAGAGACAAGAATTCATTTTAGTAGAGCCACACAATAGAGATACAAAGAGAGAGAGAGAGAGAGATGAAGTCATGCTGGACATGAGACGTCAAGCAAGGTACGTTTCTCAAATAGTGCAAGGCATGTTTCTCTAGCAGTTCATGTGTAATTACAAATTCGTGGCTAGAGAGAGCATCTCTACCTGAATCTACTGGATGCTACATGTCATCCTCTAGGACTACGAGAACCTGGTGCTTCATTATGTAAACCAAGTGATCTTCCCAAGATATTGGTCACAAATGTCTTTTTCAAGGGAATCAAGAGTGATTCCCTTGTCTTTTTCAAGGGAATCAAGAGTGATTCCCCTTTAGTTTTACTTCCTAGGTAATTCAAATGAAAATACAAGGACCCATTTGAATTACCTGGAAGGTAATTCAAATTTAAAGAGAAGCTGGCGGTTGGGTTGGGCTAGGGCGTGCGACTGTGGTGGTGCGGGAAATACAAGTGACAGGACACATGTCGGAGGTGGTGCATGCACGTGGAGCAGTGTGCACGAGGTAGAAAAATAGTCAGGTTTATCTTTTTTAATTCTTTGTGTGGAGCTCGAGAAGCAGGAAAGCACTTGCACAATTTATAGTACATGCTTTGTTGCTTGCAGGTTGTGGGCTTGAGCTTTAGGTGATATAAAACAGAGGATGTTCCCAACTAATGTGATGAGGTGGGATCTTGTGAGATTTTGACTAATAGATTGAGAGAGACACTACAACAAAAAAGGGGGCCTTCGACACAAGTTTCAACGCACCCCGTCGAAATACGCGTCCCTACGAAAATGTCGCAATATGTGTCGAAAGGTATTGTTATTGATGCATATTTCGACGGGCCTGGCGACGCATATTGTGACGACCATAACAGAAAAAAAAATTCTTGGACAGAGGACAGGCAGCCTGGCGTGTGCCCAGTGAAAAGATGGACACAGCCACAGCCAGACTGCCTGTCCTCTGCCCAAGAAAGCGAGCAGCACCAAAATCAACCGTGCTCCCGCAGAAATTTCGGCAGAGTTCCCTTCCTTTTAACATAAACTTTTCAAAAAAAAACCATATGTATACGCCTCCTATATGCTATCCATATAGGATCTCACATGAGATTTAAGGCCAATGAAAGAAATGAAATGAACTTTGTGCAAAACCATAACCAAATTAAAACCATAGCCATAACGAACTTTGTGCAAAACCATAACCAAATTAAAACCATAACCACATTGATCAAAACCATAATGCAGATAACCATAACCATTAACAAAACAATAACCATAAGCATAACCAGAAAGTTAAACATACCCATAAACAAAACAATAACCATAACCATGTCTATACAATGACAATAACCATAACCATAAGGAAAACAATAACCATAATCATGTCTGAACAATAACCATAACCATATATGTCTATACAAAAAAGAGACAAGAAGCGTGTCTGTGTCTGACAAAACATATATATGAAATCCACTGATGACTAGGCGTCACAACCTGCACATAGGACAAGTCACAAAATTAGTATTGATATTACTACACATATACTTATTTAATTAAATCAACTCACACATATTAACGTCTCACCTCAATCGATCAGCGAGACTCTAAGGCCCCCCAGTCTACAGGCTCTCTTGAAGCATCAAGATCATTCAATATTTCATAGATACCTCTGTGATATCCATTTGTCTCCTCCTGGCGTGTCGGGGCTCGATGCATTGCAAGATTCTGCGTTTATACAAAAAACAAAGTAATAAGAATACATGATTCATCACGTTTAAAAAAACGCCATAGCTAGGATTGGATTGAAAACTAACAAACTCATACGAAAGGTGTCAAAGCCTCCGCTGCCAAGATGAGATGTCCCCCTAGTCATCTGTCGTATCTGCGCGGCCTGACGCTGCTATCTGAACCGCATGTCCGCTGTCCACTCATCCTCCCTGATCTGCGGCCAAGGCAAAGTGCTTGCGAATAGCGATAATTTTGTAAATCAAGAATCATTACCAGAAGCTTCTCCGTATCCTGCCCAATCATGCATAGTCCACATAAGAAGTCCATGGATCCTTGCATGCTATTGTCCTACTGGTTCAACCGCATCTGCTATGTCGATCCCATGCTATAACTCCTGGAGATCGTCAAATAGTGGAGCTAGATAAACATCTATATTTTTTGCCTTGAACTTACCAGGTACAATCAAGATTAACATCAAATGACCCTTCTTGATGGCAAGCCACGGCGGGAGGTTGTAATTGATAAGGTACACAGGCCAAGTGCTCCATGACGAGCTTCTCAAGCCAAATGGATTGACTCCATCCATTGCCATGCCCAAACGCAAATTGCGTGGTTCACTCTTAAAATGTGGCCAGGTATCTTCAATGTGACTCCAAGCCTTTGAATCAGCGGGCACCCTAAACGTTGCGTCATTGGGATTATTCGTAGAATGCCACCGCATCAACTTTGCAATGGAACCACAAAGAAACATGATTTTTATCATAGGAATAATAGGGAAATGCCGCAACACTTTAGCTGGCACTGTCTCGCCAACCGCATCTTGTTTGTAGAGAATTGCTCCGCAGTTAGGACACAACAGACAATCTTCGAATTCATTGCGAAAAAGAATGCAATCATTTGGACATGCATGAATCTTGTTGTAGTCCAAGCCAACTGAGGTCAATATTTGCTTTGCGTCTGGCCTGGAGGGGGGCATTTCATTGGGAGCGGGAGCATGCAATCTTTTCCTCCATGTTAGTTGATGACGTTTCCATCTACAATGATTATGAATGTTATATACTCCTCACAATGTAAACTACCTCGCATTCTCTAGTCTTAAGCAATCTCCGTACACCTCGGTCCAGAGGTGTACGGAGATTAGGACCACCGGGTCAAAATCTCATCTTTATTGGTCAAGTCCTATATGGGTAGACACATACGTGCACTCCCAGGTGTACATGGCAATGCATGTAGCGGGCAAAACCCCTTCTCCTCTTTTAGTTCCATAGTTTCTTCTAGAGGGAGAGAGAGAGAGAGAGATAGACAGAGTTTCTGTCCTTTTCACACAATTGGTCAGCCAACGTAACTCTTTCACGCCGACTTTCTCTATCTACTATCTATCTCTCCCTCTCCACCTCTGTAGCTATCTCTAGTTAATTCTCTCTCTCTCTCTCTCTCTCTCTCTCTCTCTCTCTCTCTCTCTCTCTCTCTCTCTCTCTCTCTCTCTCTCTCTCTCTCTCTAGCACTCTCTATCTCTCTATTTCTCTCTCTCTCTCTCTCTCTCTCTCTCTCTCTCTCTCTCTCTCTCTCTCTCTCTCTCTCTCTCTCTCTCTCTCTCTCTCTCTCTCTCTCTCTCTCTCTCTCTCTCTCTCTCTACGTACCCTATCTCTCATTCTTTCTCTCTCGATCTCACTCTCGCTATCTCTCTTTCTCTCTCTATTTCCCTATTTCCCTATCTCTCTCTCTGTCTCGCTCTCCACTTCCCTATCTCTCTCTCTCTCTCTCTCTTCTCTCTCTCTCTCTCTCTCTCTCTCTATCTATCTATCTATATATCACTCTCTTTCTCTTTCTCTCTCTCTCTCTCTCTCTCTCTCTCTCTCTCTCTATTCCCTATCTCTTTCTCTCTCTCTATTTTCCTATCTCTCTCTCTCTCTCTCTCTCTCTCTCTCTCTCTATATATATATATATATATATATATATATATATATATATCACTCTTTACTTCTCTCTCTCTCTCTCTCTCTCTCTCTCTCTCTCTCTCTCTTTAATTTATACGAGCATGTCTCTCTCTCCCTCTCTACCACAGCAGAGCTCGTCGCTTTACACCAGAGGCATACTAATCGAATGAGCGACTCAGCTAGGGAGATCCAGACGCCCACGACTACGGAGGACTACACAACATCGACAGAGGCTGCATTAGAGGATCCAGGTCACTTTGGCTCGACATGCACAATGCCCGATCAGACTATTGACCATGGAGGAGATTGATGAGATCCACCAGCGACCGATGCTGGATCTCTTATGATATACCTATCCCAGTTAGCTGTTTTACCTGCTTAGTCCACACCCAGCAGTTTAGGATTCCATAATTTTTTATTTTGTCATTTTGTCATCTTGTTACTCTGACTTTGTATCAGATCCACCACATTGTAACTTTTTGGTCTCATAGGTCACTTTGGCCTTTTGAAGACGTTAATATAACATTTCATTTTATTTTTCTCTTTAATTTCTCTTTCTTTAACTTTAATTTCCTACACATACATTCTCATTCTCTCTCTCTCTCTCTCTCTCTCTCTCTCTCTCTCTCTCTCTCTCTCTCTCTCTCTCTCTCTCTCTCTCTCTCTCTCTCTCTCTCTCTCGCTAGATTTTTAATTTCTTATTTACACACACACATTTCTCTCTCTTTCTCTCTTTGATTGTCTACACACACACACACATTTCTCTCTCTCTCTCTCTCTCTCTCTCTCTCTCTCTCTCTCTCTCTCTCTCTCTCTCTCTCTCTCTCTCTCTCTCTCTCTCTCTCTCTCTCTCGCTCTTTCCTACACACACACACACACACACACACACACACACACGATGTAGAGAGAGAGAGAGAGAGGGGTTGGGGGGGGGGGAGAGTTTCATAATACCTGCAGGTTTCGGCCAGGAGATCTGAGCGCGTCGCAGGAAAAAATGGCCGCCTGCGTGAGGGGTTTCCCTTTTTTTTCCCCAATTTTTTGGGTCAAAATCTACGTCGATATACTCGTGGTAATACCCGTCGATTTACGCGTGGAAAAGTATGCCTTGCCATCCGTATTTCGACGTGCATATCGACGGGTATTCTGACGTAGGTTTCGACGGGATACAAGTACGTCGAAAACCGCATGGAAAGGTACGGCCGTCGATATATACTGCGTCGATATCTTGATGCTATGTTGTAGTGAGACAGAGTATGGAGCTTTAGTGAATAGAGTATTCTTTTACTCCCTTTGTCTCTCTTTCTCTCTCTTTATACTAAATGCTGAAGTGAATACACTTTTGTCTTTTAAAGCTCTTCAATGTGTTTTTCAAAAGAAAATCTCCTTCAAAAGGTCTATGCACGTGCTGACGCATACCCTTTGAGAAATATTCTTTCTTACTACAAAAGAAGAGAGAGAGAGAGAGAGAGAGAGAGAGAGAGAGAGAGAGAGAGAGAGAGAGAGAGAGAGAGAGAGAGAGATGACGCATACCCTTTGAGAAAGTTCTTTCTTACTACAAAAGAGAGAGAGAGAGAGAGAGAGAGAGAGAGAGAGAGAGAGAGAGAGAGAGCAGGCTAAGAAAATACATTTTTCCTAACTGATGAAAATAAGTTGGATTTCTCTTGGTGTGAGTCAAAATTTTGAAGCTTTTTCCAATGATTACACTAAAACTTATGTAAATTTTCCGATTTTCTTAAAGGTAAGTTGAAAATCTAGGTGAGATTTTACAATTTCAATCGGTTGAAATACACGGGATGCCGGTTTTTTAAAACACTCAGAGATAGTCTCACTTCTTTCTTTTTAATTTTTTATAAATGTTCAAAAGTCACTTTCGTATTTTAGAATGACTTCTAAGTCCCTTGTCACACTAGGGCACCTGTCCCACCGTCTTAAACCTCTAGCTTCTTAGACGCTGTCTGTCAAGGTTCGATGCCTCTGAAATGAACTCCCGCGTACACTTTTTGCAGCTAGTCACTGTTTGGAGAACTTGGCCGAGGGTGCAAGGCCATCCCTCAACAAGGGATGGATGCCAATTTTTTCCTTCTCATTCACAAATGACTGGCTACCATCTGCACATGGCCTTTGCTTCCCTATCTTGGTGTGAAATAGGCTTTAGACAAATCTGACCCTCATTGTTTGCCTAGCTAATAACCCTCGCCCACCTGTATGCCTTGCCAAATGGCTATGAAAGAAGAAATGCCACCCCAATGGCTCTATTGATCGCTACAAGGCACGCCTTGTCGCTCACGGCTTCACTCAACAACAAGGTGTGGATTACTTTGACACCTATTCGCCAGTACTAGGTATGACTGCATTTTAGCTTCTTATTGCACTTACTGCTAAGTTTAATCTTTTCTTACATCATCTTGATATAAAAACTGCTTTCTTACATGGCTTGCTCCAAGAGCTCATTTATATGCTACAGCCTCCTCATTTTGAAGACCCTCACCACCCTGTTTATGTATGTAAATTGCATAAGCCCATTTATGGCTTAAAATAGTTTGCACAGGAGTGGTACATCCACATGCACCACTACTTTCTCAAATGTGGTTGGGAATGTCTTATGGCAGACTACAATATCTACATATGGTAGACCTCTAAAGGCATGGCTAACTTAGGCCTCTTTGTGGTTGGCATTCGTCTTCTACCCTCACCCACCCGTATGCCTTGCCAAATGGCATCTCTCACGAATTCCCAGTAACCGACCAAGGACCTATGAATTATTTTCTCGGCCTTGAAGTCATAAGAGATCCAACAGGTAAATTTATTCAATTATCCCAATCCAAATACATTGAAAAACTCCTCCTCTTCTATGGTATGTCTTCTTCAACCCCTGAGTTTACCCCTTTCCTTGCTAAGCACAATCTTGCTCCTGAATTTCATGACTATACTAACACTGATGCACTCTACCACCCATCCTTTTGTTTCCCAATATTTTGCGAACAATTACGTTATCTTATCTCTTGCACCCATTTTGATCTTTGCTACACATGCCATATCCTCTCTCGCTCTATGTCAAAGCCCTGTAAAGTGCACAAGCAAGATGTAAAGTGCACCCTTTGCTACCTACGTACCACTCAACATGTCATAATGATCAATATCTAATTCTCCTAAATGATTTTCTCATATTAAACTAATCATTTAATCTAGGGAAGTGCCAAGGGAGAAAAAGCTAGAATATTGGTTAAGCTAGCAGACTGGCCACAGTAGGGATCCAAAGGAGGGAAAATAGGGATCCAAAGGGGGGTCCATCTGCAAAAGATCCATGTGAAACAATGGGCTAAAAATACCCTAAGGTTCAGCCCATTAAGACTTCCAAAATGCTAAGGTTCCAAAATTCAAAGGTTGTGTCCAAAGGTCGACCCTAGGGAAATTGGATGCTTTGTGTGTGACCAAAAGTCTTTTCAAATCCCTACATAGGAGGGGGAGAGCCTAGGGAGTAGGGGATGAGAGAGAAATTCACACACACACACAGGCTCCCTTTACACAAAGGGAATTTGGGACACATGTCAGCTCCCTAGCCCAGATGCCCACAAGGTGTGCCCAATTCCTATTGGATGGCCTTGGAGGTGGACCAATGAGAATTAGGCTAGAGTAAATCTAGTTTAATTAATTTAAAAACACTTAATAAAAAGAACCAATGAAAATTAAGTCTCCTAGATGATTATTGGACAGGCCGTGAAGGGGTCCAATAGGAATTGAGCAGCCCAATGGGCTACTTAATTCCTATTGGTCAGAATGGGGAAAGGTCCAATGGGGATTTAATTCATTTAAATCAATTAAGTTTAATTGATTAAGATCTCACAAAAGGGGAAAGGGGGACACATGTCAGAAGGCTATCACTTATGCTGCTTAATAGCCATTGGCTTGACTTGGGGAGGTCCAATGGGGGAAAATCAAGAGCAAATAGCAAGAGGGCTCGCCCAAGAGAGAGAGAGCGGGGCTGATTTTTGCAAGGCATTATCACACACACACTCACACAATCTCATGTGCGAAGAAAGAGAAGACTATCTCTTCCCAAGCTTTAATGGAGAGCTCATCACCTACTCCAAGCTTGTGAGATAGAACCCTTCATCGACACACTCCTGGCATGTGGATGCAAATCCAACCAAGAGCCAAGCTTCAATGCATGCTCATCTCCTCTACCATGCTAATTACTAAGCTAAACTATGCTAATATGAGTGATTATGTGAGGAGATGTACATCTTTCTCGTAAGATACTCCTTCTTCCTCTCAATCCACTCTCATACCCTGCTAGCTCTCACCATCTTCGAAGGTGTGTGAGGTCTTGGGTCTGAGAACGGGGATAATTAAAGTTGTTTTTGCTAAGTGCTTTGCTTAGTGCATGAAGCTTTCATATTCATTGCACTATCTAGTCGTGAAGGAACACAAAGAATTGCATTGTACACTGTCTCTCTTGATGGGAGAAACCATAATACAAAGCCTTTTGGAGGGGGGACCGGCTCCATGCAAATCCGGTCCTCAACTGTTGTCAATAGCTTAATTTCTCTCTCTTTTAAAAGTATTGTTGATGCTATCTAACTAGGTCTTATGCTTTTTGTTGCTCTCTCTCCACCCAAGCACTTTTGTCATTCTCATTAGGAATATATTCTAATGAAATGCCCACTATGTTCATGCTAATTTCCGCTACACACAAGTTTCTAGACCATTAAATGTTACATTGGTATCAGAGCACAAGGTTTCTCTTTTCTTGCTCAAGAAGGGAGGTCCTCAAGCTAGCTATAAATGGTTGGTATTATTAATTGCCTGTGAGTAAGTAGAATAGGTATTTTTCAGCCTTGCAGTGCGCCTGTCTTCGTGCAGTTAACGGGGCATCACCGTCGAGAGCTATGGTCTTAATAGTGGATTCCTACAGGGATTGCCTACGGCTTAACCACTATTGAGCTATTAGAAGCTTGACAGGAGCCGGTGCTGTTTTGGTGTCGAAAGAACCTCTCTTCTATTCCTTGCAATTAATGGTATTCGAGCCGCGGGTACAGTAGCTTGAGTGCTTTTTCTAAAGGGGTAAAGAGGAGTAGCAACTAGGTCTTTAAGTGCCAAAGTACACCTAAAAAGTTTACACCTAAAAGTTGTTAGAATGGTTGACAATAGTAAAGAGAGTGAAATTAATGTTGATAACTTTGATTTTTCTCATGATCAAGCTACTAATGATGCTTCAATGCTTGTTAACTATCTTGTTTCTAGGCTTCAACAAGCCATGGCAATCCATCTCTCCAAACTGAAGTGCAACGGCAGCTCCGTGCTCACGAGATTCTCCAAGCTCATCACCACGACAAGAGAACACCTAGGAAGCCTCCTTGTGAGACTCCCAAAAGAGGTCTCTCTCTGATTCGGGAAGAAGAAGAGAATCCGTACGAAGGGCTCAAGAATTTACTTCTTGATGATGCATCTCCTTCCCAAAGGAGAACTCAAGAGCCTCCACCGAAGGAACGAGAAAGAAGTGAGTCTCCCACCACCTCGGCAGAGATGGCTCCACGAAGACGGCGGGCTAAACGCTCTCCATCACCACCAAAGCGGAGAAGACCATCACACTCTTCTCCACGCCATAATTCAAAGAGGGATGATAAAAAGCAAGAGAAGAAAAAGGCGAGAAAGAGGACACCCTCTTCTTCATCCTCTTCCTCTTATGAAAGTGATGGTAAAGACGACGAAGATCAAGACAAGAAAAAGGCGAGAAAGAGGTCACCCTCTTCTCCACCTTCTTCAAATTCTTCACCTTCTAAAGAAAGTGATGGTGCAACCTTTGAACCATCAAAAATAAGAGGCCATAGGAAATCCTATGCCGCATGGAAGAGGTCATCCAAGCTAAAGAAGTTCAAAGAGGGAGGGAAGATCATCTCTTTCCTTACCTATGATGACACCTTTGGTGCTACGGACAAAGTCTTGGCCTTTATCGAATAGTTTGATGCATCGTTTGGAGATGAGGGCTTCACGGAGTCCTCCAAGCTACGCCATGTAGCTATGCACTTTCAAAAGTCCACCAAGCAATGGTGGTCTAGCCTACGAGCCAACGGTGAAGCTCCAGGAACATGGAAAGCTTTAAGAGCTTCCATTATGAAGCAGTTTTTGGCCACCGATGCCAAAGACAAAGTACTCACCGAATGCCGAAGCTTAAAGCTCTCTCCCTATGAATCCATCCACAAATATGTAGACAAGTTTTGGGACCTACAACTCAAAGCCACTGTCTTGAAAAAGTTGGATTTTGGAGAGAAAAAGCAACAATTTTTTGTGGGCTTAACCGAAGAAATGGCGGAGTATGTCAACTCCCAAAGGCCAATACACCATACTATGGTGGCCTCACGAATCAATTTCCAAACGGGGGCTAAAAGAAATAATAATCCCCCGGAAAACAAGGGTTCCAATGAGCCTAAGGTGAAGGACAATGTCCAAAAGTCTCCTAAGGGAAACTCCAACAAAGCTAAAGAGAAGGGAGTTTACAAAGGTAAAAACAAACTCTCTCCTAAAGAGCTTGAGCGTTAACGCAAGGATAACCGGTGTTTCAAGTGCGGTGAACAAGGGCATGCGTACCGCGCTTGTCCCCAAAAGAACAACCGCCAAGATCCTCCTAGAGCTTCCTTCGTTGAAATCCAAGAGGAGGAGACTCACCAAACTCATCACAAAGGATCTCCTCTATGCCATGCTTGGGGAAAGGTAAGAGAACATGATGCTTTTATTCTCTTTGACCATGGTTCTACTCACAATTTTATATCTATAGAGTTGGCCACCAAGCTAGACATACAATCCTACGAGATGGGAGATGTCCTACCCGTAGATAGTGCCTTCAAGAGGCAAGAAGATTCAGTCACTCCCTTAATCGGGAAATTGAGGCTTCATGTCCAAGGCTATGTGGACAAAGAGGACTTCTTTATCTCTCCTCTCAAGCATGAGGTCGATGTAATCCTAGGGGCACCATGGTTTGACCGCCTAGCTGCCGATGTTAAATTTCTTGAAAGGAGAATCTCCTTTAAGTTCAGGGAAAAAGACATGTATATAGATGCTAAGGAAATGGGTAACACTATTCCCATTGTACATACACCAGCTTTCAACAGGTCAATAAAGAGCTCTATTTTCGTGTACATGATTTTTGTTAAAGATTCTCAAAATAAACCTAATGCTCTAGCAAAAGAAAATAAAAGAAACCAAAAGGAATTAGAGTTATCCAATTCTCTCAAGGGGTTTCAAGATGTTTTTATTGACGACATCCCTTGTGAGCTACCTCCTAAACGAGGTAATGATGACCATGCAATTGAACTTCTTCCAGGAAGTTCACCGCCTAACAAACCTCCTTATAGAGTTTCTCAAGATCAACAAGAGGAGATTATGCGGCATGTGCATGAGTTAATTGAGAAGGGCATGGTTAGGCTTAGCTCATCTCCATTTTGCTCACCTGTGCTATTAGTACAAAAGAAAGACAGCACATATCATATGTGTGTCGACTATAGAGCACTAAATAGGATCACTATCAAGAATAGGTTTCCCGTTCCACGGGTAGAAGACCTATTTGATAAGCTACAAGGATCGACCTACTTCAGTAGGGTTGACCTAAAAAGTGGCTATAATCAAATAAGGATAGTTGATCAAGACATTGTAAAGACCGCATTTCGTACCACATTTGGTCTTTACGAATACATTGTCATGCCTTTTGGCTTGACCAATGCACCAGCCACATTCAACCGCTTGATGGAGAAGCTGTTCAGTCCTCATCGAACCTTCATTGGAGTGTTCTTTGATGATATTATCATCTACTCTAACTCATTGGAGGAACACAAGCAACACCTCCAGGTAATATTTCAAGTTTTAAGAGAGAATAAACTTTATGTTAATCGAAAGAGAAAGTGAATTTTTCTTGCAAGAGATTCAGTATTTAGGTCACATTATCTCTCAAGATGGCATCCAAATGAATCCATCCAAGTTAGAGGTAATAAAAGGATGGCCTAAACCAAGGAATCTTCATGAACTAAGAAGCTTCATAGGTATGTGTGCATACTATAGACGCTTCATAGAAAAGTTCTCACAAATTGCGGGACCATCACATGAACTAACAAAGAAAAGCGTTAGGTATACATGGTCTGCTAAGGAGAACAATGCTTTCAAAAAGCTTATCTCTCAACTTGTGCTTACACTACCAGATCTCTCAAAACCATTTGAGGTCCAATGTGATGCTTGTGGTGATTGCCTTGGAGCTGGTTTGCTCCAAGAAGAGCACGCCATAGGCTATGACACTCAAAGTCTCGACCATGTTGAGCAAGCTTTAGGCATATATGAAAAGGAACTCCTTGCAGTTCTGCATGCCTTAGACTCATGGAAGCACTATTTATTGGGGACTCCTTTCATTCTGCGAACGGATCACCAAAGTCTTAAGTACTTCATGACGCAGACCAAGCTCTCCGACAAACAAATGAGGTGGGCAAATTTCCTTTTGCAATTTCATTTTCATATTTCTCACGTTGCTGGAAAGGATAATCAAGTAGGTGATGCACTCTCAAGACATCCGAGAGTGAATGCGGTTTCCATAGCAACTCACAATGATCTATCTTCAATGACAAATGAGTACGCTATTGATCCCGACTTTAGAGATGTGATTTCAGCCCTTGCATTAGGGAAGAAAGAAGAACCATTTACTTTACAAGATGGTTATCTTCTCTATGGCAATAGACTATGTGTTACTAACTCACTATGTGAGAAAGTAATGTATGAATATCATGCTCCGCCTTATGCGGGGCATAGAGGGATTCAGTCTACCTTAAAGGGAATTGAAACATATTTCTATTGGCCTACCATGAAAGTGAGCATACAAGAGTATGTTTCTAAATGTGTGGTATGCCAAAAGATAAAATTTGATAGAGGGAAGAAACTTGGATTGCTTCAACCCTTGCCAATCCTAATTCACCATGGGATAGCATATCCATGGATTTTATCTTTGGATTGCCTAAGTCTATCCATGGGAATACGGGAATATGGACGATAGTATACAGGTTCAGTAAACAAGCTCATTTTATACCTGTCAAAAAGACTATCAAAGCCCATCAAATGGCAACCATCTTCATTTCACAAATTTTCAAGTACCATGGCTTGCCAATGTCCATAGTGCCGGATAGAGATCCTAGAATGACCAGTAATTTCTGGAAGGGTCTCTTTGAGAATTTAGGGACAAGGCTAAACTTCTCTTCAGCCTATCATCCACAAACCGATGGCCAAAGTGAAATAGCTAACCTAAACATTCTCGATCTACTAAAAGCCTATGTAATGGAAGTAGATCAAAGATCCCAATGGGAGAAGTACTTACCCTTAGTGGAGTATGCTTACAATAACACTGTACATACTTCCACGGGAAAAGCACCTTTCGAGGTAATTGAGGGGAGATCAAAAACTCCCTTGCTACTTAAGGTACATGGGAAGATCTTCGCTGCAGATGAGTATAGCCGAGACCTACAAGAATCTTTTCAAAAGATTAAGGATGCTATCTCTATCTCACAGCAAAGGAAAAAGGCTGCTGCTGACAAGCACAAAAGAGCCCAAGCCTTTAAAGAAAATGATTGGGTCTTATTAAAGTTTCCCAAGGCTCGATTAAGGCACATGACGGGCAAGAATCCTACGGGACACCAAAAGTACTATGCTAAACTAGCGAAAAGGTACTATGGTCCCTTCCAGATTCTTAGGCCAATCAATGAGATGGCCTATCAACTCAAGTTGCCCAATCATTGGCTCATACACAATGCTTTCCATGTGAGCCTATTAAAGCCTTACAAAGGAGAGCCTCCTCAAGAACCAACTATTGAAGACCCACAGGAGATCGAGGACCAAGAAGAGGTGTTGCAGCCCGAGTCCATTCTCCGATATGAAGACAAGGTACTAAGAGGCAGTAAGACTATCCGATGATATCTTATTAAGTTTAAGAATTATCCTTTTGAAGATGCTAAATGGATGCAAGGCATACAATTAAAGGATAACCTAAACCTTGTCAATGCTTACAATGCTTCCCAAGAGTAAGCAAATGTACAAAATGTTAAAAATGAACAAAGTTTTTATCTTATAAGACTCTCTTTTTCTTTATTGTGCACAAAAATGAAGTAGTATGCATGCTTAGATCAAGTTTGCGGAGACGACGTCTCCCAAACACCAAGTAGAGCTTGTCACTCTACTATGGAAGACTGATAGGACTAATGTGCAAACATGCTTGCGGCAGCCTCAGGCTCTCAAGCGACAAATGGACTAGTCATCCATTGTGGAATGATATCGTAGGGTAACATAGGGATCGTCTACCCGCTAAATAAAGGACTCGTGAATTTGCTTTATCTTCTCTACACCATAGTCGAGGACAACTATGATTTCAAGAGAGAGGTAATGTCATAATAATCAATATCTAATTCTGCTAAATGATTTTCTCATATTAAACTGATGATTTAATGTGGGGAAGTGCCAGGGGAGAAAAAGCTAGAATATTCGTTAAGCTAGCAGACCGGCCACAATAGGGATCCAAAGGAGGGAAAATAGGGATCCAAAGGGGGGGCAATCTCCAAAAGAGCCATGTGAAAGAATGGACCTAAAAAGACCCTAAGGTTCAGCCCATTAAGACTTCCAAAATGCTAAGGTTCCTAAATTCAAAGGTTGTGTCCAAAGGTCAACCCTAGGGAAATTGGATGCTTTGTGTGTGACCAAAAAGTCTTTTCAAATCCCTACATAGGAGGGGGCGAGCCTTAGGAGTAGGGAATGAGAGAGAAAGTCACACGCACACACCGGCTCCCTTTACACAAAGGGAATTAGAGACACATGTCAGCTCCCTAGCCCAGATGCCCACAAGGTGTGCCCAATTCCTATTGGATGGCCTTGGAGGTGGACCAATGAGAACTAGGCTAGAGTAAATCTAGTTTAATTAATTGAGTGCCTCTGAAACATGGGGAAAAAGGCACTCAGGGTTTCTCTCCTCTTGGAAGGTGGGTCTTAGGATCGCTAGATAGTTAAGTACGCTTCCCCTGTGAGGTGGAGCTAGATCTCGTTGCTAGTAGGCTCGAACTCGACTCACTTTGTGATGAGAGATCATCCGCTAGTTGAACCCTGAACCATTTTGTTTGCTTCCGCTATAGATCTAGTGGCCACCAGGTTTACCATCAGATCCGTTGTTTGATATGACGGGGTGGGGACCTCACACCTGGTATCAGAGCCTAGGTTAGGCTGGGAAAATAAAGTCGTATTGTTTGAACATTTAAAAGGAACTGAAATTATATAGGTATTTGATCCGAATTCCTTGCATTGGTGTTGCAGGAAGACTCCGTGCTCGAATATCGGAAGTGCCAAGTGTTTGAGCTTATTTATGAGCAAGCTCGAAGATCCCCCGTTTACCAGTTCAGGCGAGATGTCATGGAGATATTGTTGAAGGCTTATACGCCACACTCCACTCGTATTGATAAAGGATGGGAACTTGATTGGACATTTCCAGGAGGGGTTTACTACATCAATGCTCGGAAGCTAGGATGCCTGGCTACAGACTTGAAGAAGATACGTTGGGGAGAAGAGTTGAGAGTGATAGAGATATTCTACTTGACCAATGAGAACTAGGCTAGAGTAAATCTAGAGTGAAGGGTCCCAATAGGAATTGAGCAGCCCAATGGGCTACTTAATTCCTATTGGCCAGAATGGGGAAAGGTCCAATGGGGATTTAATTCATTTAAATCAATTAAGTTTAATTGATTAAGCTCTCACAAAAGGGGAAAGGGGGACACATGTCAGAAGGCTATCACTTATGCTGCTTAATAGCCATTGGCTTGACTTGGGGAGGTCCAATGGGGGAAAATCAAGAGCAAATAGCAAGAGGGCTCGCCCAAGAGAGAGAGAGCGGGGCTGATTTTCGCAAGGCATTATCACACACACACTCACACAATCTCATGTGCGAAGAAAGAGAAGACTATCTCTTCCCAAGCTTTAATAGAGAGCTCATCACCTACTCCAAGCTTGTGAGATAGAACCCTTCATCGACACACTCTTGGCATGTGGATGCAAATCCAACCAAGAACCAAGCTTCAATGCATGCTCATCTCCTCTACCATGCTAATTACTAAGCTAAGCTATGCTAATATGAGTGATTATGTGAGGAGATGTACATCTTTCTCGTAAGATACTCCTTCTTCCTCTCAATCCACTCTCATACCCTGCTAGCTCTCACCATCTTCGAAGGTGTGTGAGGTCTTGGGTCTGAGAACGGGGATAATTAAAGTTGTTTTTGCTAAGTGTTTTGGTTAGTGCATGAAGCTTTCATATTCATTGCACTAGCTAGTCTTGAAGGAACACAAAGAATTTTATTGTACAATGTCTCTCTTGATGGGAGAAACCATAATACAAAGCCTTTTGGGGGGGGACCGGCTCTATGCAAATCCGGTCCTCAGCTGTTGTCAATAGCTTAATTTCTCTCTCTTTTGAAAGTATTGTTGATGCTATCTAACTAGGTGTTATGCTTTTTGTTGCTCTCTCTCCACCCAAGCACTCTTGTAATTCTCATTAGGAATATATTCTAATGAAATGCCCACTATGTTCATGCTAATTTCCGCTACACATAAGTTTTTAGACCATTAAATGTTACTCAACACTATGCTGTCACTTATTATTACGACCCCTCTAGCCCCATCTCTATTTCACG
Source organism: Adiantum capillus-veneris (assembly GCF_014529385.1). Classification (NCBI taxonomy): domain Eukaryota; kingdom Viridiplantae; phylum Streptophyta; class Polypodiopsida; order Polypodiales; family Pteridaceae; genus Adiantum; species Adiantum capillus-veneris. The sequence continues at coordinate 60,623,751 of NC_140933.1, read as the reverse complement.
ATATGTTGATGCCAATTGGGATGGCGACGACCCTCAATGTTTTTCCAAAGGAGGCTATGTGTTCACTTTGGCTGGTGGTCCTATCTCCTGGAAAACCAGACGACAATCTTCTATTGCAAGCTTTTCTATCGAAGCGGAATACGTTGTTGTTGCTCTTGCCTCCTGCGAGGCTCTTTGGATCTCTAAATTGATCAACAAATTGAAGCTACCCTTAAATATCTCTACTCATCCAATCACTCTATTTTGTGATAATCAGTCTACTATCTCACTTACAGAATCACCCTCGTTCTCCTCCAAGATCAAACACATTAAGATCAGCTTTCATCTTTTGAAAGAGTTAGTCGTAAATGGCTTTATCAAGCTAGTGTGTGTACCATCTGCAGAAAATTGGGCAGACTTTCTCACCAAGTCTGTGCCCATCACCAAAGAGCCTCATTTCGTAATTTGAATTTGATCCCGACTGGATGAACTTCTCATTGAGGGGGAATATCATGTATCTACGATGTGGCTACTTCACAAAGTTTTTTTCCTATCAATCTCAATGTGTTACAATGAGAAGTCCACCCTTAAGGGGGGATGTAAAAGCTATCCAATAAATTATTGAGTGTGGACTCCTTTCCACCTACCTCTATTCCCAAACTCCTTACACCTAATTCCCACATGGACTCCTTCCAGCTATGTAAGTTTCAACATGTGTCTTTTCCACCTACCTATAATTCACATGTGATGGATATTCCCAAATACCTCAACTTGTATATAAAGCCCATAAGCTACCCTCCTTGGTAACAAGGTGTTATTTCTCCACTCAAGTGCAATCTAGTGTCATAGCTCTATTTCTATCTTACACTCTCTTATTTCTTGACATTAGCATACTTATTAACAGTGATATTAATCACATTAAGTTAATCTCTAAGTTCTCACACAGTGTTGTTACGAGAAACACCATCAATACAGGAGGCCCCATTACGATGAAGATGAAGACAAGCCCGTAGGCTAGGAAGGCTTGGAACAGCGTAGCTAGAATTTGGAAGGGAACCCAAAGGGGGGAAATGCTGAGCACTTGGCTACCTTTGAAGATGCACATCACCATGAGGAGGGCCATGGTGTTGGACTTGCAAGTAGCATCACAGGCATTGGGTTTAGGTCGGGTGGATAGTAAGCCTGGCCCCCTATTACCTCGATGAGAAAATTGCATAAGACAGCTTGAGCCGGAACGCGAAGCAGAAGCTTAGCGATGGCTTCCTTCTTGATGCATTGCTGAGAGTCGGGGATGCAGGAGGTTGCCATTTTCAGGAGAAGTAGTGATATCTACATGAGCATTCCCTTGAACACCAGAGGATTATATAGTAGACATGGTCAATGGCTGCTAACTTTCCATCCGAAAGCTGAATATGAGTAGTACCGACCTCGATGGCATACTTAACACCATTGCTGCCAAATCGACCTTTAAACGGTTGACTCAGGGGACAATAATGTGATAACCACTCAAGCTAAGAGGTTAAATGACAGGTGGCTTCTGTATCAAGAATCCAACTGGAGGATGAGTGATGGGTTGGATTATGTTCAACCATGAAGGCTAGGAAAGAATCTTCATGAGAACTCTCAGACGAACACGGTACAGGATTCACGATCATCATCAGAGAAAGTGTCAAAATTTGCAGCATAATGTGTTTGTCTTCTTCTGTAAGGCTTTTTGCCTTTCCATCGAGAGTTCCAATAATCACGCGTATGATGACCTGAGCGAGCACAAATCTTACAAAAAAGTATGTTGGTGAGACAAAAATTAGGATTTTATCAGGGTTGCGAAGCTGAATAGGGGCACGCCGAGTGTATGATTTATTGCGTGGGTTGTACTGATTTCTGGGATTGGTATAAAGTGCAAGGGATTGGGATGAAGATGATGATGCGGCACTCCCAGATGAGAACTTACGATGCATTGCTTGTTCCTGAATGATAGCAGGTATAAGAATGGGAGCGGTTAAGTTAGCAATGCTGGCTTTGGTACTAATAAAAGCTTGCCATGATGATGGAAGTACACCCAAGAGAAGGATTGCTTGTACTCTAAGCGGTAGGTGGAGCCCGGAGAGAGTTACATCATCCATGGCGAGATCACGCCAGGTTTGTAAGAGCTTTTCAACATCCTGGTCATCACTCATTGTCTGGTTCACTAAGAGTTTGAGGTTGCCAACCTGGGTGGTGGACACATTAGTATGCTAATACGTGTCTCTTAATTGAACCCAAATAGCATTGGCTGTGGTAAGAGTTCTTACAGTCTGTTTCTGAGTATCGTCATATGCAGGAATAATTCTAAACGGGCAGAGGAGGCAAGGCTAAGCGCTGGTGTAGAATATGGCGCTAGGTTAGATCCCTCTTACTAAGCCGATACCATGTAGAATTACTTAATACTATGAAGAAGATAACAGAAGGAGATGAAAACATAGAGAGCGTAGAGATGTAGACGCAACTGCTTCGATTTCATTAAACGTTGTGTTATTTACAAGCGCAGCTCGTGACCTTTCAGCTCAGCTGCTTCATATCTTTTATTTGTATTGTTTTATTATTTATGAATTATATTGACTATGGTGGCGTTATATTATTCTTCAGTTCACTAGTCACTTACGGACTTCTCTTCTGATATAATTATAATCTATATATGGCCAAATTTCCTATTGGGAGAGAGGACTTATCGCTAGCACTAGAAAACCTACCACCACCGCGACCCACATGAACAAATGTGCCTTAGTACCAATCCTTCTTGCCTTGAGCAGAATACAGTACAATATGATGAACGTTGGGGTGGTTACGGCGACCCAAATCCAGGGGTTCCTTAATGAGAGCACCAGTGTTGTTACGAGAAACACCATCAATACAAGAGGCCCCGTTACGACGAAGATGAAGACAAGCCCGTAGGCTAGGAAGGCTAAGAGCAGCGCAGCTAGAATTTGGAAGGGAACCCAAAGGGGGAAAATGCTGAGCACTTGACTGCCTGTGAAGACGCACATCACCATGAGGAGGGCCTTGGTGTTGGACTTGCAAGTAGCATCACAGGCATTGGGGTTTAGGTCGGATGGATAGTAAGCATGGCCCCCTATTACCTCGATGAGAAAACTGCATAAGACAGCTTGAGCAGGAACGCGAAGCAGAAGCTTAGCGATGGCTTCCTCCTTTAGACGTATGTTTGCTTGATGCATTGCTGAGAGTCGGGGATGCAGGAGGACGTTGCCATTTGCAGGAGAAGTAGTGATATCTGCATGAGCATTCCCTTGAACACGCGGAGGATTACACGGCTGGCTAATTTCCTGTTCAGAAATTGGCGTATTAGGGCCAGAACGCGCAGTCGCGTGCTGCAGTTGAAGCTGGCCGGTCTGCCTGCTATTTCTCCAGTATCGGAAGAGAGTGACGGCGATGGGGCAAGCTCCTTCGGAAAGAAGCTCGGTGACCAGAATGGACCAGCAGAGCCAGAAGCAGCGGTGTGTCATGAAGCTGCCAAAGTTGCCTCCGACGAGAAGGCCGCCTGTGGTGATGAGCACGGCGCTGGAAGCCGAAGCATGGAAGGATTGTAGGATCAAAGCCAAGTGTAGCCAGGTGAGGTCGCGGTCGCGCCTGAACTCCGCAATGGCCTGCCGCAGCAGGTGGCATGACCTCTTAAACCTCTTGATGGCTGCACCCCTAAGGTGCCCACCATTCACCAGCAGCGGAATTCCTTCCAGCACCATCACCAGCACAGCCAGGCCCATCACGCTCTCCTTGGCCCTCTGGGAGCAGGGCGGCGCCGAACATCCTGGGGACAGACTTAGTTCAACTATATAAGCATTGCCAACAAGCAGTAGGGCCACCATGCACTTGATGCACTGGGCTGACGCATCCCCTCTTACCCGATCAGCACCAGTAATGTTTGGGACTAATTCCCCAGCAGCAGCTAGCTGCTGCTGCGAGCTTAATGTCATAGACGATGTAGCTCCGCCGGCCGGCTGGCCGCCTGCAGCAGCTGGTGCAGGTGCTAACGATTCAATATCAATTTGCGGGGACCTAGTACTAATTCTGATCGCAGCAGGGCCAGCATCAATACTACTACTGTTAAAGTTGTTAATGATGCTAATACTGCCATTTTCTTCAATGTAAATGCTTCGCCTAGTGCTCAAATAACTGGTGATCCACAACCAGCTGGGACGGATGGAGAAATCCATGAGAAGCTTGAGCAGCAGGATTATCCAGCACTCCCATAACGTCAACGCCGACATGAAGGATCCAAAGCTGCCCAGCACAAGCGCTGTCATTACGAATGTTACCTCAGCCCCGGCTCTGCCCAGGCGCTGTATGCATTCCTGCATATCAGCATGATTACTACTATTGCAGGCCTCATAATTTGGACTGACGTTGATCTCCTCGGGACTAGCCATTGCCGCAATAGTATGGCCTTCTCTGGACGGGCGTTGATCAGCTGATTGTATTAAGCTAGTATTGTACAAGTAATCTTATATATTGTTAAGAAAATAATATGCATTGAAAACCTTCAGCAGGCCCGCGAGTCGAGGAAGTTCGCAGAAATGTCGACGTCTACGCGTACTTATAAACTTAGTCCCGTGTGGGCGACTGCAGCGACGTCACTCAAAGTTTAATTATAGGGAGAATTACCTCAAAGTACCCCCAATATTTTGTCATAAATTCCCAAAATGACCCTTCAAATTTTCCAAAATTCTCAAAATTTACCCCTCGTTATGAGATCAAATTTCTTTAGTTTTTTTTTTCTGTAGCTTTTCATAAGAAGATTGATTTTCTATCATTACAAGATGCTAAATCTAGAATTTGAGTTGGTTATGTAGGCTTTGGAGATGAATTGCTTCATTATTTTTAGACATAATTGCCTTTTTTTTAAAAGGTAATTTATAATAAATATTAAGCACTCAAAAACGGATCTCAATTGTAAAAAAGGAATAAAGATTTTAAAATCTTGAAAAATTCAAGGGTATTTTGGGAATTTCCACAAATTAGAGGAGTATTTGGTAATTTTCCCTTAATTATATTCCTGCATCCATGTCGTGCAGAGCCTAAAGGTTAATTATATTCCGGCGATAATATACTGGGCCCGGGCCACAAATTAGCACGACGTCTTATAGTCTACTCATTTTATGAGCTAACTTGCAACGACCAGAGAGAGAGAGAGAGAGAGAGAGAAGAGAAGCTGCCTCTGCCTGCACATGCACCCGAGAGTAGCCCGATGATGTTGGTGGGAGAAGAGGAGATGCACCAGGCTGCGCTACGCTTCGTCACTCGGGGGGAGCTAGGCCCCAGAGGGAGCCACCCTTCCGACCAATTCAAAATTTTGCTATTTTTTACTTCTTTAATTTTTCCAGCTATGAGAACAGCGACATATGCCTTGAGATTCCTATCAAAGAAACATTAAAATGTGATGTGGGTGCCCTATTAAAATATTCATCATCATAAACGTAGCCTCTCTCTTGATTAAAGACTTCACTAAAGTTTAACGAAGTTTTGCTAATCATCTATGCATACGCCAGGCTCTTGAAAATCATTTTATGGAACTTGCTTCAGATCCTTTTAACTCGCATATGAGTTTTTTTTTTTCTTACGCTTGTAACATTTGAAAAAGAAATTCAACCCAATAGTTTCACAAGAGGAGAAGAGTGCTATCTCGTCTGTTTTTTTACATGTTTATTGAATTTATGAAAGTACGAATTTGAGATTTATTTCTTCATTTCCATGTGTGGGTGTCCAAAATTACAATGAGGATGAATCGGCGGAGAAAGTTTAGGTTTTTGAATTTACAAAATGATGACATAAGTATGATATTAGAGGCGTGGCCACTAGTTTGATGGAAAAGAATAGAGTTTTTGTATAGCTTATGAGCTTGTATGTGAATTGCTCTTCATGGTTGAACATGATTGTGTTCTTTTGCTTTGAAATCAATCTAAGTTCTCAAAAATTCGTGATTTCTTTGCGTACTCAGTCATTCATTAAGAAAGTCATTAACAAGGGTGTTTGTGGTTTCTTTACCACTTACGCTCAAAGCAATTGCATCACTTCCATCATCTTTGGAAATAGAGTTTCTGATCTTTTCTTCACAAACGCTCATAGAATCTGGATGAGAGTACTAGAGTTTGTGATAATTTCTTTGCAAACGCTCTTAGGGTGAGGTTATTAGGGAGTGATTGTAGTGTTTGTGATTTATTTTGTAAACTCTCAGAGGTAAAGGTTTCATACCTTTCGAGATACACCACACTTTTTTTTACACCATTTTCGATAAACGTGATGTGAAACAGCTCGGGTGAGATTTTGAGATTGATTTACACTTACACAAGCCTTTGCAATGTAATTTCATGTGATGCCTCCAAAGCTTGGGGTATATCCAGTTATATTGGGTAGACCTTGGTTGATCGGGGTGAGGTCACGATAGGACTGGTACAGGTGATGTATTGACCTCTTTGTGGATAGGCCTAACGACAAAAGGATTAGATATGATATGAAAACATGTAAGGTGCTAGAAATTGATGATGAACCAGCTATGCATTAAGATTTATCGCCATCCACATATGACATGTGTGACAGCTCTTCTAGTGCATCCTCTACATGTACTGATGATGTGGTTTATGATTAGAGTCTTCTTGATCTTGATGTAGATCTTTGTGGCGTACATGTATATGATGAAAATTGTGATAAAGGGAATGCTAGAAAATCAAAAAATGACCATCGAGTTGATCATGAGCCGAATGTACCAAAAGCTGAACTAATGGATATGCTTGCAGGTGACTTGACTAGTCAAAAGAGAGAGGCATATGATGCATTGTTTGAAAATTATCCCAAGTTTTTTGCCAAAGATTATGCTCAAATGAGGGGAACAAAGAGTGGTGTTCATGAAATAAAGCTCAAAGAAGGTGCAAAGCATGTTGCTCAAAAGCTAAGGAGATTGGGCACCATTCAACGAAAGGTATTGGAGATGGAGGTGAGTAAACTTTTGCAAGTTGGTTTTATCTACCTTGTGGATGATTGAGAATGGATTTCCCCTGTGATTATAGTTCCAAAAAAGAGAATAAATGGAGAATATGTGTGGGCTATAAGCCATTGAATGCGGCAACAAAGAGGCATCACTATCCACTTCCGTTTCAAGATGAGATCTTAAACACTATTGCAAGTCATGAGAGATATTCGGTATGCGATGGGTTTAGTGTCATAATAATCAATATCTAATTCTCCTAAATGATTTTCTCATATTAAACTGATCATTTAATGTGGGGCGGTACCAGGGGAGAAAAAGCTAGAATATTCGTTAAGCTAGCAGACTGGCCACAGTAGGGATCCAAAGGAGGGAAAATAGGGATCAAAAAGGGGGGGCCATCTGCAAAAGAGCCATGTGCAACAATGGGCTAAAAAGACCCTAAGGTTCAGCCCATTAAGACTTCCAAAATGCTAAGGTTCCAAAATTCAAAGGTTGTGTCCAAAGGTCAACCCTAGGGAAAATTGGATGCTTAGTGTGTGTACAAAAGTCTTCTTCAAAGCCTACAAAGGAGGGGGCGAGCCCATTTAGTAGGGGATGAGAGAGAAAGCCACACACACACACACACAGGCTCCCTTTACACAAAGGGAATTAGGGACACATGTCAGCTCCCTAGGCCAGATGCCCGCAAGGTGTGCCCAATTCCTATTGGAAGACCCTTTAAGTGGACCAATGAGAATTAAGCTAGAGTAAATTTAGTTTAATTAATTTAAAAACATTTAATAAAAGAAACCAATGAGAATTAAGTCTCCTAGAAGACTATTGGGCAGTCTCCCAAGGGGTCCAATGAGCATTCAGGAGCCCAATGGCTTGCCTGATTCCTCTTGGCCAGGAGGCAAAGGGGTCCAATGAGAGTTTAGTTTAATTATTTAATTACCTAAAGCTCTCACAAAAGGGGAAAGGGGGACACATGTCAAAAGGCTATCACTTATGCTGCTTAACACCCATTGGCTTGACTTGGGGAGGTCCAATGAGGCAAAAGCCAGACCAATTTAGCAGGAAGGGCTCGCCCAAGAGAGAGAGGGGGCTGATTTTTGCTTGGCATTGACACACACACACACTCACACTTGTACAATAAATAGCTCTATTTCCGTGTACATGATTTTTGTTAAAGACTCTCAAAACGAACCTAGTGCTTTAGCAAAAGAAAATAAAAGCAACCAAAAGGAATTAGAGTTATCCAATTTTCTCAAGGGGTTTCAAGATGTTTTTATTGACGACATCCCTTGTGAGCTACCTCCTAAACGAGGTAATGATGACCATGGAATTGAACTTCCTCCAGGAATTTCACCGCCTAATAAACCTCCTTATAGAGTTTCTCAAGCTCAACAAGAGGAGATTATGCGGCAAGTGCATGAGTTAGTTGAGAAGGGTATGGTTAGGCCAAGCTCATCTCCATTTTGCTCACCTGTGCTATTAGTGCAAAAGAAAGACGGCACATATCGTATGTGTGTCGACTATAGAGCACTAAATAGGATCACTATCAAGAATAGGTTTCCCGTTCCACGGGTAGAAGACCTATTTGATAAGCTACAAGGATCGACCTACTTCAGTAGGGTTGACCTAAAAAGTGGCTATCATCAAATAAGGATAGTTGATCAAGACATTGTAAAGACCACATTTCGTACTACATTTGGTCTTTACGAATACATTGTCATGCCTTTTGGCTTGACCAATGCACCAGCCACATTCAACCGCTTGATGGAGAAGCTGTTCAGTCCTCATCGAACCTTCATTGGAGTGTTCTTTGATGATATTATCATCTACTCTAATTCATTGGAGGAACACAAGCAACACCTCCAGGTAATATTTCAAGTTTTAAGAGAGAATAAACTTTATGTTAATCGAAAGAAAAGTGAATTTTTCTTGCAAGAGATTCAGTATTTAGGTCACATTATCTCTCAAGATGGCATCCAAATGGATCCATCCAAGTTAGAGGTAATAAAAGGATGGCCTAAACCAAGGAATCTTCATGAACTAAGAAGCTTCATAGGTATGTGTGCATACTATAGACGCTTCATAGAAAAGTTCTCACAAATTGCGGGACCATTACATGACCTAAAAAAGAAAAGCGTTAGGTATACATGGTCTGCTAAGGAGAACAATGCTTTCAAAAAGCTTAAAGAAAAGCTTATCTCTCAACCTGTGCTTACACTACCGGATCTCTCAAAACCATTTGAGGTCCAATGCGATGCTTGTGGTGATTGCCTTGGAGCTGTTTTGCTCCAAGAAGGGCACGCCATAGGCTATGAGAGTCGAAGGCTGGACCCTATTGAGCAAGCTCCAGGCATATACGAAAAGGAACTCCTTGCAGTTCTACATGCCTTAGACTCATGGAAGCACTATTTACTGGGGACTCCTTTTATTCTACGAGCGGATCACCAAAGTCTTAAGTACTTCATGACGCAGACCAAGATCTCCGACAAACAAATGAGGTGGGAAAATTTCCTTTTGCAATTTCATTTTCATATTGCTCACATTGCTGGCAAGCATAATCAAGTAGCCGATGCACTCTCAAGACGACCGAGAGTGAATGCGGTTTCCATAGCAACTCACAATGATCTATCTTCAATGATAGATGAGTATGCTATTGATCCCGATTATAGAGATGTGATTTCAGCCCTTGCATTAGGGAAGAAAGAAGAACCATTTACTTTACAAGATGGTTATCTTCTCTATGGCAATAGACTATGCGTTACTAACTCCCTGCGTGAGAAAGTAATGTATGAATCTCATGCTCCCCCGTATGCGGGGCATAGAGGGATTCAGTCTACCTTAAAGGGAATTGAAACATATTTCTATTGCCTACCATGAAAGTGAACATACAAGAGTATGTTTCCAAATGTGTGGTATGTCAAAAGACAAAATTTAATAGAGGGAAGCAACCTGGATTGCTTCAACCCTTGCCAATCCCTAATTCACCATGGGAGAGCATATCCATGGATTTTATCTTTGGATTGCCTAAGTCTATCCATGGGAATATGGGAATATGGACGATAGTAGACAGGTTCAGTAAACAAGCTCATTTTATACCTGTCAAAAAGACTATCAAAGCCCATCAAATGGCAACCCTCTTCATTTCACAAATTTTCAAATACCATGGCTTGCCAATGTCCATAGTGTCGGATAGAGATCCTAGAATGACCAGTAATTTCTGGAAGGGTCTCTTTGAGAATTTAGGGACAAGGCTAAATTTCTCTTTGGCCTATCATCCACAAACGGATGGCCAAAGTGAAATAGCTAACCAAACCGTTCTCGATCTACTAAAAGCCTATGTAATGGAAGTAGATCAAAGATCCCAATGGGAGAAGTACTTACCCTTAGTGGAGTATGCTTACAATAACACTGTACATACTTCCACGGGAAAAGCACCTTTCGAGGTAATTGAGGGAAGATCAAAAAGTCCCTTGCTACTTAAGGTACATGGGAAGATCTTCGCTGCAGATGAGTATAGCCGAGACCTACAAGAATCTTTCCAAAAGATTAAGGATGCTATCTCTATCTCACAGCAAAGGCAAAAGGCTGCTGCTGACAAGCACAGAAGAGCCCAAGCCTTTAAAGAGAACGATTGGGTCTTGTTAAAGTTTCCCAAGGCTTGATTAATGCACACGATGGGCAAGAATCCTACGGGCCACCAAAAGTACTATGCTAAACTAGCAAAAAGGTACTATGGTCCCTTCCAGATTCTTAGGCCAATCAATGACATGGCCTATCAACTTAAGTTGCCCAATCATTGGCTCATACACAATGCTTTTCATGTGAGCCTATTAAAGCCTTACAAAGGAGAGCCACCTCAAGAACCAACTATTGAAGACCCACCGGAGATCAAGAACCAAGAGGAGGTGCTGCAGCCCGAGTCCATTCTCCGACATGAAGACAAGGTATTAAGAGGTGGTACGACTATCCGACGATATCTTATTAAGTTTAAGAATTATCCTTTTGAAGATGCTAGATGGATGCAAGGCATACAATTAAAGGATAACCTAAACCTTGTCAATGCTTACAATGCTTCCCAAGAGTAAGCAAATGTACAAAATGTTAAAAATGAACAAAGTTTTTGTCTTATAAGACTGTCTTTTTCTTTATTTGTGCACAAAAATAAAGTAGTATGCATGCTTAGATCAAGTTTGTGGAGACGACGTCTCCCAAAGACCAAGTAGAGCTTGTCACTCTACTATGGAAGACTGATAGGACTGATGTGCAGACATGCTTGCGGCAGCCTCAGGCTCTCAAGCGCCAAATGGATTAGTTATCCATTATGGAATGATGTCGTAGGGTAACATAGGGATCCTCTACCCGCTAAGAAAAGGACTCATGAATATTCTTTATCTTCTCTACACCATAGTCGAGGACGACTATGATTTCAAGAGAGAGGTAATGTCATAATAATCAATATCTAATTCTCCTAAATGATTTTCTCATATTAAACTGATCATTTAATGTGGGGAGGTACCAGGGGAGGTACCTCCCCACACATTAAATGATTTTCTGATATTAAACTGATCATTTAATGTGGGGAGGTACCAGGGGAGAAAAAGCTAGAATATTGGTTAAGCTAGCAAACCGGCCACAGTAGGGATCCAAAGGAGGGAAAATAGGGATCAAAAAGGGGGGGGGCATCTGCAAAAGAGCCATGTGCAACAATGGGCTAAAAAGACCCTAAGGTTCAGCCCATTAAGACTTCCAAAATGCTAAGGTTCCAAAATTCAAAGGTTGTGTCCAAAGGTCAACCTTAGGGAAAATTGGATGCTTAGTGTGTGTACAAAAGTCTTCTTCAAAGCCTACAAAGGAGGGGGCGAGCCCATTTAGTAGGGGATGAGAGAGAAAGCCACACACACACACACAGGCTCCCTTTACACAAAGGGAATTAGGGACACATGTCAGCTCCCTAGGCCAGATGCCCACAAGGTGTGCCCAATTCCTATTGGAAGACCCTCTAAGTGGACCAATGAGAATTAAGCTAGAGTAAATTTAGTTTAATTAATTTAAAAACATTTAATAAAAGAAACCAATGAGAATTAAGTCTCCTAGAAGACTATTGGGCAGTCTCCCAAGGGGTCCAATGAGCATTCAGGAGCCCAATGGCTTGCCTGATTCCTATTGGCCAGGAGGCAAAGGGGTCCAATGAGAGTTTAGTTTAATTATTTAATTACCTAAAGCTCTCACAAAAGGGGAAAGGGGGACACATGTCAGAAGGCTATCACTTATGCTGCTTAACACCCATTGGCTTGACTTGGGGAGGTCCAATGAGGCAAAAGCCAGACCAATTTAGCAGGAAGGGCTCGCCCAAGAGAGAGAGGGGGCTGATTTTTGCTTGGCATTGACACACACACACTCACACTTGACCATGCATGTGTGAAGAAAGAATAATCTATCTCCTCCCAAGCATTAATGGAGAGTTCATCACCTACTCCAAGCTTGTGAGATAGAAGCCTACATCAACACTCTCTTGGCATGTGGATGCAAATCCAACCAAGAGCCAAGCTTCAATGCATGCTCATCTTCTCTACCAAGATAATTACTAAGCTAAGCTATGCTAATATGAGTGATTATGTGAGGAGATGTACATCTTTCTCGTAACATACTCCTTCTTCCTCTCAATCTACTCTCATACCCTTCTAGCTGTCACCATCTTCGAAGGTGTGTGAGGTCTTGGGTCTGAGAACGGGGATAATTCAAGTTGTGTTTGATTAAGTGTTTTGCTTAGTGCATGAAGCTTCCTTCTTCATTGCACTAGCTAATCTTGAAGGAACACAAAGAATTGTATTGTACAATGTCTCTCTTGATGGGAGAAACCATAATACAAAGCCTTTTGGAGGCACTACAAGAGGTTGTGTGCTCTTGTGACGCTGTTAGCGACGGAAATACACTGGGTTTTTATAACCCCCGGCGTCGCTAAAACCGTCGCTAATAGCGTCGCTACGAGAGCGTCGCTATATGCGTCGCTATAGGAGTCTCTATATGCGTCGCTATAAGCATCGCTATATAGAGACGCTCATAGCGACCCTCATAGCGACGCTCATAGTGACGGTTATAGCGACGTTTACACAGAAGTCTATAGCGACGCTCATAGCGATGCTCCAGAGCCATAAATAGCGACGGTTATAGCGACGCCCAAGAGAATTTTTTTTTGGTGACAGGGCATTGAATGCCCTGCCACCCATCAACCATATTGTACTTGATTCACTTTTTAAAAAAAGTGCCAGGGTAGATAATAGACCCAAAATAGTCACCCACAAGACGCATTGTTTGCAAAATTGACAAGCGTAAAATTGACAATTGTACACATCATAGGCAAAATGAATTGATTGGCAAATGTAATAATGACAATTGTACAACATCATAGGCATAAAGAATTGATTGGCAAAAGGAACTGCGGTGACAAATGTAATAATATACATGGTTCAAAAAGATGTATAAAATCCGTCTCATGATACATAAGCTATGAGAAACCCTAAACTAATGCTATCTAGCTATGGCTAAACTGACGTCGTCTAGTCAGACGTCTCATCGCGTCCAAGCGGCGTATCTGTCGGATTCTGCAAAAAAAGACAATAAGACAGCTTTCAGTAAGTATAAACATATAACGACATTTATAAAACAATACAAAAAATAAAAAAGAGTAAACCCTAATACTAACCATGCCGCCGCGAGAACTGAGAATGTCCATCAGGGCGTTTAAGCCCTTCCTGCCTGCGTACTCGCGCTCGTACGGTGTGGGATCACGTCATGTCATCGACCACTGTCAAAACATACAAAGATTTCATTATGTTAGAACTAAAAAACTCATAAACCCTAAACTATCGAACATGCATAAAGAGCAATGTGAAAAGACTTACAAAATCGGCCTCAAATGATGCCCATCCACCGCTCCCCAAGTGGTGCGAGCTCCCTGCCTCTACTCGCGCTCTGGCTGCATCCTTTTGTTGCTTCCACTTGTCGGGATTCTCGCGCGCTGCTTTCTTCGCATTCTTCCAATCTTCTTTGGCCAGCCAATCTGGCCTGTTCCACCCATGCTTGATTGCTTTTTGCACTTCGGAACGCTTGTGTTTGCAGTATTCGCGCATGTCGAGAGACAAACATCCCTCAATGGCAACCGGTAAAATAAACTGTAAAGTATGTGCAGCAATGATATTAAAGTCCACTATGAACGTACCTGACACATTTTATGCCAATCGTGTGACTTCAAACCGGTAAGCTTTCCTTCTTTAGTAAAACACGTTCGGAGCGAGTGCATTACGCCAGTGGGGGTCCGCAAAGATCGAATGGTCTCTTTTACTTTGCGTTCTTGGGCTCCTGTGAAAATCCATGGTGCTTTAGGGAGTTTTATCGATCCATCAGACGCTGTTTGCGGCCAATATTGCTCCATACGATCCACATTTCTAAGGTCAACTCTGGCTCCCAAAGTATCTTTCTTGCCGGCCAGATGGTCCCATAGTAGATTACCCACATTCTTGAATATGTGCATTGGATCGAGCAAGTGATTGATCATGAGTCGGGGCCAGTATGGTAACTCGTACCATAGAGATAGTCTCTTCATCCCTGGAGGCAATCCGTCATCGCACATCTCCTTCTGCTCTAACCATGCTTGTCCAGACATCCTTGGTGGCTCTCTTCCCAAAAAGCCGTCGCGTAACACATGATTCTCTGGAAGATACGCTTGATGACCTTCGTAGATTTGCTTCTTCAGTGAGGGCGCCCTACGTGCATTCAGTCTAGGTCCACATGTGACACATGCTCTGTATCCGCTTGTTTGAAGCCCTGCATGTATACACATGATAATAGATCAACTATGGGAAAAAACAAGATTTACAGTGTCTGAGTGAGGAGTGTCAATAGATCACCTGAGCATTCTGTTAGCCCGGGATAGTCATGCATGGTCCACATTAGAATGCCTCTGATCAAAGCATTCCGTCGTCCTGTGTGTCGGCTCATATCCACCACCTCTATGCCAATCCACAATTGTTGTAGCTCTTCCAATAGTGGACGAAGATACACATCCATATTCTCCACTTTATATCTCCCTGGCACAATCAAGCTTAGCCATAGGTGCCCCTTCTTCGTAGTCAACCACGGGGGAATATTGTAGTTGACAATGACAACGGGCCATACACTGTAAGATGTTGATCTTTGACCAAATGGATTTACGCCATCCATAGCCAGGCCTAAGCGCAAATTTCGAGCTTCCCTGGCAAAATCCGACCATGTTCCATCTATATGTTTCCAGGCTGCACAATCTGCAGGAATTCATAGCACACCATCCGAAGATTTATTCTCCTCATGCCATGATGCTAGGGCGGCCATGGACTTACATTCGAAGAAATGCTTGATGCGAGGAAGCAGAGGAAAATGCCGCAAAACCTTTTGTGGAATTTTTGTCCCGTGGAGATCTACTTGATATCTTTCCGAATCACATTTCGGACACTTATCCATGTCTATGTATTCCCCTCTGAAAAGAATGCAGTCATTAGGACAAACGTGGATAGAATTGTAATCCATCCCCAAGTTTCGCAAAATCTTTCTTGCTTCATCTCGGGAATCTGGCATCACATTGTCAGCTGGTAGTATGTGC
This sequence comes from Adiantum capillus-veneris, assembly GCF_014529385.1. Taxonomy (NCBI): domain Eukaryota; kingdom Viridiplantae; phylum Streptophyta; class Polypodiopsida; order Polypodiales; family Pteridaceae; genus Adiantum; species Adiantum capillus-veneris. The sequence continues at coordinate 60,608,167 of NC_140933.1, read as the reverse complement.
TCTTTAAGCAATCTACACAACCTAAAAATACGATACAGTCGTGTAAAAATCTATCAGATCATTGTACATTTAGAGTTTTATTAAAGTAAACTAATTGTAATAGATCACCTGAAAAGCGTTGTGACGCTAGTGTCACTCCATCCTAACTTTGCCTGCATGTTGAGAAGAACCAGGAGTGCTTTCAATCTAGACATACGTGCTCCATTATACAATGGCGTATCGGCTTCACTTTTCATATCATCATAGATAAGCCTTTCTAAATCCATGATCGTCTCGATCATTTCATCAATCTCGAGCTCAAACATTGCCTCGTTGGGAATGTGCTCTGCATGATCATCCCCCGAGCTGTCACAGGCTACATCTTGTGGCCTCACATATGCTGCTTGACCAAAGCGCCTGCGAACACGTCTATTGGGTTGCAAGATTGCTGCTTGTTGGCTAGCGTCAGAGTCCGATGAGTTATAATTGGCAACAACTCGATCTATAATAGATGGATCGAACTCGCCAAACTCGCGAACGTGCTGCAAAGAAACACGTCTTGTCCGTCGCACAGCATGCTTGCATTGATTACAAGGACATAAGACCCTCGTTGAGAGATAGGTGTTTCGGTTGGACGGTCCCACATCCTCGTCACTACTCATAATGAGGATAAAAATCTTATAACCTGGACAAAAAAATTAATATTCTATTGGCATTCTTCGTCTTATCTCTCTCTCTCTCTCTCTCTCTCTCTCTCTCTCTCTCTCTCTCTCTCTCTCTCTCTCTCTCTCTCTCTTTACCTCACATTCTCTAGTCATGTCCAATCCCCGCACACCTCGGTCTACAGGTGCACGGAGATCAGAACCACCGGGTTATAATCTCGTCTTTATTGGTCAATACCTATATTTGTGGGTACAAGAAATCTACAGACCCACGTCTACATGATACTACATGTAGTGGACAAAACCCCTTTGCCTCTTCTCTAGCTGTAGCACTTCACAGCATCTTAACATCTTTTCACAGTAGATCTTTTCACTGTTCGTCTAACTCTAAACCCTAAACCGTAAGTAATTCTTGCGTGGACTCGATCTAACGTAAATAAGCGTAAATCTAACTAAAAATAAACCTAAATCTAATTTAACGTAAGTCTACATCTAACCTAATCTTTAACGTCTTTTGGGATAGTTTCCTACGACCGTAAAACTCTCTTCTTCTTGTGTGTGTGTGTGTGTGTGTGTGTGTGGGTAAACCTAAATAAACCTAAGTCTAATCTAATATAACATAAATCTAAATCTAACGTAAATTATGTTATATTAAAAACAAAGAACTAAACTAAAAGGGATTATAAGAACATTAAAACTGATTTAACACATAATTTTTCACATAACTCGGCAAGAGTTGGCATTCTCATCACTAAAGATGTGAGAGTTAACTTCCGGCGGTGACACTGCCTCATCTCCATCCACATCTGACGACAGCAATTGGCCCTTTAGACCATTCTTGCTCTTGTTACTAACTTTGAAGTTGCTGTTGAATGACTAGAGGTTGTCTAGATGGTCATTGTGTCGGGGATGTAGTGACTCTTGCCGCCCTAAAGATCCACCTTCTTCCCTATCTTCTGAAGACATTTCACCAGTACTTTTGGATCGACGGAGCCCACCATGAGTGAAGGCAGCAATACCCTATATTCCATTGAGGGCTTTCTTCACCCGCTTCATGCAGGCATCGCAGTCTATGGAGACCTAAATCTAGTGTAAATAAACGTAAATCTAATTAAAAATAAACCTAAATCTAATCTAATTTAGCTTAAATAAACCTAAATCTAATTTAACGTAAGTCTACATCTAACCTAATCTTTAACGTCTTTTAGGATAGTTTCCTACGACGTTATAACTCTCTTCTTCTTGTGTGTGTGCGCGTGTGTGGATGTGTGTGCCAATAAAAAGAGATAAATGGTATAACCTTTCTATCACCCATGCCAAGTATGATAGATTGGTTATGCCATTTCCCTCTTGAATAATAGGTCTTGAGTTCAACTCCTCGTCGGCTAGATCTTTAGGTCTTTTAATTTTAATTAGTTTCCTACGACGTTAAATTAGTTTCTCTCTCTTTCTCTCTCAATGTGTGTGCATGTTTTCTCTCTCTTTTCCTCTCTCAATGTGTGCGTTTTTTGTTTATGCATGTTCTCTCTCTCTTTTCCTCTCTCAATGTGTGCGTTTTTTGTTTATGCATGCTCTCTCTCTCTTTTCCTCTCTCAATGTGTGTGTGCATTCTTTGTTTATGTATGTGGTGTGCGTTTTTGTTTATGTTTGTACTCTCTCTCTCTCTCTCTCTCTCTCTCTCTCTCTCTCTCTCTCTCAAAAACACTATGTGTGTGTGTGAGAGAGAGAGAGAGGGAGAGAGAAAGAGGGGAAGGGAACATGAGAGTGAGGAGAGGGAAGGAGAATACCTGGCTCTCCTTCCTCTCCTCGTGTGTGTGTGTGTGTGGAGAAGAAAGAGAGAGAGAGAGAGAGAGAGAGAGAGAGAGAGAGAGAGAGAGAGAGAGAGAGAGAGGGAGATCGTTACTTGCTCCTTGCTTGAGGGCGCCGAAAAACTCAGATCTCAGATCTGAGTTTTTGGGCACTCTCTGTTATTTTTTTAGCCCAGCCGGTGTCGCTATGAGCGTCGCAAATTTACAAGTAAATTTGCGACGCTCATAGCGACGCCGGGATTTATTTTTTTTGAGCGTCGTTGTGTGAGCATCGCTAATAATAGCCTCTTGTAGTGAGGGGGGACCGGCTCCATGCAAATCTGGTCCTCAACTTTTGTCAATAGCTTAATTTCTCTCTCTTTTGAAAGTATTGTTGATGCTCTCTAACTAGGTGTTATGCTTTTTGTTGCTCTCTCGACCCAAGCACTCTTGTAATTCTCATTAGGAATCTATTCTAATGAAATGCCCACTATGTTCATGCTAATTTCCGCTACACATAAGTTATTAGGCCATTAAATGTTACATTTAGTGGGTATTTTCAAATTGGGATTGCATATGAAGATCAAAATAAGACAAGCTTTTTGATCCCATGGGGAGTGTTTTGCTATAGGGTAATGCCCTTTGGTTTAATGAATTCTTATGCTAGCATCCAAAGTTGGATGGACAAAGTGCTAGGGTCTTACCTTGGAAGCATTGTAAACGTTGTTATGGATGATTTTTTTTACAGTGATAGAATGCTTCATGTGCAATGAGAATGGGATAGCTCCACATCCTACAAAAGTGGAATGTTTGCTTATGATGGGTAGTCCTAAAAGTTCAAAGGAGTTGATGAGTTTGCTACAAAAGCTAAGGTACTTGTCAAGGTCTTTTTGTATGCTTGCTGAATATGTGCTCCCTTTGCAGGAGGCAACACAAAAAGACCTTTTTCTTTGGACTAAGCATGAGCAAACAGCTTTTGAGGACGTTTAGGAAAAACTATCTATCGTACCTTTGATGATGCCTCCTTGTTGCGATGAAATGTTCTTCTTGAGCTTGAGTGTGGGTGAGCATGCTATTAATGCAAAGAGGAAAAAAGAAATCTTATATGAGGCCAGTTTACTACATTAGCAAGGTGAAGAATGGTGCACAAAAATCTTGGCATGAGATCGAAACAATTGGTTTGGGCATTGTTATATGCAACAAAAAGGCTGAAATCCTATCTTATTTGTAAGCCTTTTGTGGTGTTGACATCATGTAGCTTATTGCCTCATGCAGTAAGGTATCCTAGGGATAGTCCTAAACTACAAAAGTGGATACTTAGTTTGCAACAATTTGAAATGAGATTTACTAAGGAGGATAAGGTGAGAGAAAATATGGACAATATGCTCACTTTTAAAGAGATTCATGTGAGTAATGAGCTAAAGAAAGATTTGGAAAAGAAGATAGTACCAAGTCCAACTATGCATGCGGAGCTTATACTTTATATGTAAAGGGTACCTTATACTTTGATGCATGGGGCTTTCAAAAGGAGCATTAATAAGAGCACTATTGGTTATGTAATTGTGGATAAAGATGGCATTGAATGCTCATTTGGAAGCCAAGAAGTGGATGTAAAGAGTAATAATGAGGCTGAGTATGTAGGCATCTGTTTGGGCTTGGAAGAATGTGTTAAAAGGCACGTAAGTAGGCTTTTAATCAAAGGCGGTGCTATGTTGATTGTGCGGCAAGTTCAAGGTACATGGAAGGTGAATCAAGAAGGCATGAAGGGCTAGTTTTTCAAAGTGAGAAAGTTGTTAAAGTCTTTTGCTTCCTTTCAAATATGGCGTGTACCCCGAAATATGAATGTAAGGGCTCATGAGTTGGCAGAACAAGTGTTCACAAAGGATGTGCATGCAGTGATAATTAGAGAGCCAAGGTATCTTGGGAAAGAATCCCTCCATGAGTAAGAGCATGTGTTGCAAATGGGTTTGGTAAGAAAGGGATTGGCTTCGAAACAAAGGCATGCAATCACACGAAGAGCTATGAGGTACATATTGGTTGGAGAGCACATGTATCACAAGGGGACTGATGGTGTTATGAGAAGATTTCTCTACCATGATGAAAGTTTTTATTTCTTAAAAGCATGTCATGAGGAAGGATGTGGAGGCCATTTTGGAGTTGAAATTACGAGAAGAAATGTTTTGAATGCTCAACTTATGTGGCCAAGTATGAATAGGGATGTCGTGCATTGGTGTAGGAGCTGTCATGAGTGCCAAATGTATCAAAAGAGAAAGTTTATGCCCGAGCCTTTGAGACATATTGTAGGCTATGGACCTTTGGAGAAGTGGGGTGTGGATGTAATTGGTCCTCTTCTACTCACTAGGAATGGGAAGCACTACATACTTAGTGCAATGAATTATATGACAAGATGGCTAGAAGCAAAGGCTAGTAGAGGGGCTACAAGCAAAGATGTATGCAAATTTATCTTTGATTGCATATGTTGTAGATTTGGGATGCCATTGGAGCTTGTAAGTGATCAAGGGAAAGAGTTTAGAAATGACCTTATCACTGAATTGGTGGAGAAATTGGAGATCAAACATAGGTATGCTACTCCTTATCATCCACAATGCAATGGGTTGGTGGAGGCATTCAATGGAGTTTTGCAAAAGATATTGTTCAAACTTGTGGAAGAACAACCAAAAGATTGGGATATATATTTGGAGAGGGCATTGTGGGCATGTAGATTGACTCAAAAATCAGCCATGGGGCTCACTCCATTTCATTTGGTTTATGGAGAAGAATGCATTATGCCCGTTAATGTGATGCTTCCTTCAATGTAGTTCATTTTGAAGCATAGTTTGGTTGAGGAGGAGCATGTAAAATCAGACTTCTCTTTGTAATTATTGGGCTGCAAAGAAATGCGAACAAAAAAGCAAAGAAAGACGTCCTTCTGAAGTTGTATTACCAAAATCTTTGACAAGGAAGAACATTTGCACAACGGTGGCATGATGTTGGCACAAGAAAACACTAGATCTATCATGAAGGAGGAAATATTCCAGCAACTCTTGGACCACCGGACATTTTCGAGTTGCAAAAAACAAATTTCAGCAATGTCGAAGACACCATTCTATTGGGTGTGCGCAACAACTCAAATTAAGGTTTCACACTCAACAAGTAAACTTTTTGTGAAGAGAACCTCTTTGAAAATGATCTTGAACAATAGTATAGGTAAGATCTCAATAAACCAATCTAAAATTGCTAGTTTCATTGAAGGAATGTAATGGAAATGACCTATGAACTTTGAGAATAGCGGAATTATTGATTGCATTTTGAGTAAAATATGACATTGAACAAGATTTCACTTCAAGATTAAACACCATTGGTTAAATTACATATAAATCGTAGATTATTAAACATCATCCATACAATATTCTCAATCATTGTAAAATAGACAACAATACTTTGCAAAATCTAAATACGATGACAAAAAAAACATACAAGGTCTGATCCACATTACATAGAAAATAAGTTCAAATGAAGTAAACAATACAAATTTTGTTTCATGCTTCTGGTGGCAGCTTTGCTATTTGGCCAAGTGTTGATGGAGGTCCCATGGATAGCGGCGGAAAGAATGGCCCATGGAGTGATTGGCCATGGTATGGCCAACCAGAAACTATAGATGGATGTCTACCCGAGGGTGGGATAGATGGAGTGATTGGCCATGGTATGGCCAACCAGAAACTATAGATGGACGTCTACCCGAGGGTGGGATAGATGGCAACATGGGCCCATGGAGATGCGATGGGTGCAATTTGGGTGATTGAGTCTTCATGGATCTTTAAAAATCCCAAAAACACAAAGTCGACCCTAGCCCATTCAAAAGCCATTACTGTGGAAACACATGTGCCATAAATACCTTGCGATCTTTCTTGATGTATATGTCACCTCAATTGATGACTGACTAAGCTGTGTATCCCAGAGATACCACTGTCTGCATGAACGTCACCACAAGACAAATGCACAACCTACTCTCCATGCAGTACATCCGCAAAAGAGACACGCCTTGTCGCTCGCTCCAAACATGGCTGCTAATACACAGAGACTACACCACCTCGTGTGTCAGAAATATGCAAAGGGTATACCATACCACTCCTATTACCTCTGGTTATCACCAGTGATTCCCTATGCATCTAAAATAACTGATCTCCAAGCCGTACACAATGTCCATTACTCTGCAAACAACTCACTCACTGAAATGAGACTCTGGCTAAGTCGTGGCACAAAACGTACATCTCGTAGCGTAAGCAATGCACCGCTAGGTAAAGACATGCATACATCTCCAACACCCTCTATGTCATATTTTGAATCATTAGAAAGTTGCACACAAACTAGTCTTCCACTAGAGAAAGAGAAAAACAAATCAAGATGTGGCATCACGTGAAAAACTACATGCTCCTCTAGTAGAAAACGCATAGACAATGTGCTATCCAAAGACACAAAGTAGTCTGAAGGTAAGCTATACTCAAAAGTGACATGCCTATCACATGCATACTCTCTAGCATTTGTCCTCATAGTAGCACCATGCATCTGCCTCTTTCGCTACCTCATATGCCTGAAGCAACGATGCCTAATATACCCATCATGGCTGCAGTGCCAACATATCAGTCGCGACCGTGAGCGAGAATCATCTCTAACCTAAAGCGTCTCCATATCCATGCCAAAACTATGGCAAACAATGCTCAAGATCAAAAAATTCTCCCATCCAAGAGAAAACCACTCTCTCAGCAAAGAAGGTGAGCAAACAGTCAAGCTTACTAGTCTCTGCAATAGGCATACATGTTTGGCAAAATTTCGACAGTGTCTGCTCTATAACTGGAGAAAAAAACTCAATAGTAAATCGCAATGGAGACAACAACAAATGCCCAAATGGCCAATCCAGGAATGTACTCATCCGGAATCACCTCACAAAGTCATGCACTGAGCCAAACCACTCTTGCCGGAGTATCACTCAACGGCGCCACAAATGACATACATATGTGAGTGAAAAATTTCTCCCAAAATGTGTCAATGAATGAATAATATGCCAAAAAACCGTAGCATAAACAACCTGTGTAAAAGTGGGAGTCCAAACTCAACCACTATTAAGGGTAACAAGAACTGTACTTGTAGAGTAGCACAAGTTCTTGTATGGCTGAAAAATATGGCTGCAAATCAGTCCCAAATCAGCCCTAAATTCAGCTCTTTATTAGATAGTTGAAGAAACAGGTCACAACTGTGCTGCAAATTATCTTACAATTGAGCCATATATAGGCACCTACAAAGAGGGAATGATGGCTGAAAACTTCAGCTCACAATGACCCTCAAACCTGCCTATAAACGTGTCAATGTGAGAGTTAAGCTTGATCACAAACTATGGCGAGTAAGCTCCAGCCACTATCCCACAAAAGCATACACAAAGCAAAAGCTCAAGACACCTTCTGTGTCGAAACCGGTATGCAAGCCAAAACACTGCAGAAGATGTCCTCAATTGCAAATGGCAATACCAATGGGAGTACTAAATTCAACTTGTATCTAGGAGTCAAACCTAGAAGCTCCAAATGGCCGAGCACTCATAGCTCAAGACCAAAAATGCAAATTGAAACATGCTTGCGATGCACCATCCAAAAGGGAAAACACTGCACGTAAATCTTGAGTGCTACAAGCAATCGCAATCTCGATCGCACCGATGATGCACATAAAACGGCTACAAAAACAGTAACCAAAGTGACTGCACGCTCAAAACCATGAGCAACCAAAGTGCATCAAACCGCACTCCGAATGCATGCACCAATCTCCACGCTTTGCATACATCATTGCAAACACCTGCAATTCTAGTACACAAATAACTGCTCTACTTATGACTGCCAAAAAACATGCTCGAGGCATACATCGTCGAGCTCAAACTGCAATCACATGAGTCTCACTGAGCATTTGACCACACAGATCATACATCGTATCCTCCCACCTATGAGCAAACTTGCAACCAATACCACTCTCACATCCAAGAGCAAACCATGTGTGGAATCCTCGACATACAATAAACAATTGTTGCTGCTATTGCTGACCATTGTGTCCAGGGCGTGTCAAAACCCCAGGTTACACCCTAACCTTCCATAAATCATATTCCATATACAAAAGTTACGCTCCCACACGTAAAACATTTGTGGTCCTTGCGAAAAGCCTCAAGCTCCTGAGGAGAGAGTTTATTTTTACCTTTGTAAACTCTCTTCTCCTTAGACCGATTATTGTTGTTGTTGTTGTTGTTAGAATTACCTTGGGAAGAATTTTGGGCATTGGTTTTCCCCTTTGCATCACTTTTGTCTTTGCTTTCCATGGGCTTGACATTCCTTCTAGAACCTTGTTGGAATTAATTGATGTGTGAAGCAACCATAGTGTAGTGGATTACTTCGGTGATAGAGCCAGTGTTGTGATATTTTTGCGTTCATTGGGAGGAAAACACAAAAAGAATAGTATTTCTTTAGGTTTTCTTATGACAAAATTATCGTTTTTTGTAGTGCAGTGTTTTGGAGTACCGTTGATGGCAGATAAGTATGCCAAAAGCAATGAACTTCATGATTCGATGAGCTTCATAGTCACGTTGTTGTTTCTTAAAGCACATCAATTGTGGTATATGCTTACCATATTTGAGGGAAGGTATTTCTCAAATAAAGTTCCCTATGTTTGCACCTTGATGATTTGTGTTTAGCAATGCTTTGGCCGATATGCGAGAGGAGGCTTTGATCATCAGGTGTTTTTTGTATAGTTGTGGGAAGAAAGTGAGGTACCTAGAAATGATTTGGTTATTTCTCTCTTGGATAAACTGTAAGGCATATTTGGTGGGAGTTTGAGGATTAAGAGAAATGGCTGCCACTAAGGCAATGGGAATGGTCGCTTAATGTTTGAAGGTAAAAATAAAGCAAGAGCTATGAGTAGCCAAAAAAAGCAGGCAACACCGGGAATTAAAGCCATAGTTGGAAAGTAGAAAAGCAGGAGGACACTAGCAGCTAGGGGAGAGCCGGAAATGTGATGAGGAGATGGTCAAGTTGCAACAAGACGAGCAACAACAGTAGGACTTGAAGGCTTAGCAGGCGGCCGAGTGTGTGGAGAGATACAAGTTGCAGAAACGAGCAAGGTTTTGGTGCCCATGCTTCCGCTCAAGATTTTGGCAGATTAAAGAGCAGAGAGGGTCTATTGCAACGGTCAAGTCTTTTGTATTTAGATTTTGAGTTGATTAAATATATCAGTTTAAGATTCCATAGTGTCTTTATACTATATTCTCTTGTGTATTGCATCTTTCTCTCACCGTTTCCCACAGCAAGCGGCCGACTCAACTCGTGAACATAAAAATTTCCCCGACATCTTTGGTGAACCCAACGTGAAGTGAGTTGGGGTGGGAAGTCTTGGTAGAGAAGATGAAGACATCTCAAGTAGAGATGATACAGTAGATGTTACAGTTATTTGATGCTTTCATGCAGCAACATCATCATCAGGTTACTTATGAGCAGTTTGGTTTGGATGGACATGTACAACCAGATTTATTGTGAGGATTTAATCTATCGAATGAAGTTGAGATGAAACAACAAAAAGTGGATGAAGAAGTAGAAGAAGCATTGGATAAAGTCTATACTAAAAGAGGTACATTTGATGGCTATGATGGTGATGGATATCTTGCATGCTATAGGTATGAGATGGAGCTTATGGGTATTCCAACTAAGCATATGATCGAGGAGTTTGACTGGTTAGTAGCTCTAAAATTACGTGATCAAATACAAGAGCTTATTGGTCTGTATGCAGATAACTGGGTAAAATTTGAAGAAGCAGTTGTACAAGTGGGTGATTGGCATATAGCCTTGGAAATAGAGCAGATGACTCAACAAAAACAGGTTACTTTCAGTAAAGGTGATGGAGATCAAATGCAGACAATCAGCTATGATCAATTTTGGGAGGAGATTCATGCAAGAAGTAAAGCTAAAGTAGATGCATCTTTGCAAGTATCAGATTTAGCCCCAGACCTAACATGGGTAAATAATGAATTCCGTCTTAAAACCATTGGTGAAAGTTTTTCAAAGCCTACTCCCCTAGAAGCTACTTGCATCATTGATTCTTGCATGGATTTAGATGAAGATAGAGATAATGTTGATGTGCCTACCTATGTAAATGTTTGTAAAGAAATTCCAGCTAAGCTTGAAGCTGTTGTAGATGAGTGTGTGCTTGAAAATGACAAGTTATTGCAGATTGCAGATGATCAAGGAATTGCAAAGATGGTTTATGTAAAGCTTGGGATTCCATATTCTACAAATCCAACTATACCATTGGATAAGAACGATGATATACAGGGTCTACAGATACATGTGGATTCAGATAGAGATAATGCTGATGTGCCTACCTATGTAAATGTTTGTAAAGAAATTCCAGCTAAGCTTGAAGCTGTTGTAGATGAGTGTGTGCTTGAAAATGACAAGTTATTGCAGATTGCAGATGATCAAGGAATTGCAAAGATGGTTTATGTAAAGCTTGGGATTCCATATTCTACAAATCCAACTATACCATTGGATAAGAACGATGATATACAGGGTCTACAGATACATGTGGATTCAGATGGCTTGGATGTGCTAGAGCAGATATCTATTGAAGCTGCAGGTGTACATGGTTTGGCTGTGTGAGAGGAGATATCCGATGAAGTTGAAGATTTGCATGGCTTATCTGTACCAGATGAAGCTCCATAGACGGAGGAGTATAAATGGAGCAGTCTAGATCTGCTGCTAGATGAGCTGGGTGAATCTATAGAGGGACGCATACAAGTGCATAATTACAAACATATACAGGTGCATAATATGATGATGCTCTTACTAGGAAGATTAATGACATCTTCGAGATGCATGCGAGATCTTCTGCTGATGGAGTTGAATGTTATTTGATGGAGAGTAAAATGGATGCAAAGTGTTTTACCAAATCGATAATCTCTATGCATGCTAATACTTATTTACATCAAGGTACATGGAGTTTACAGGTTTATGTGGACCAAGATATACAAGCTTTACAAGATTCTTTGCCGATTGAGAAAGATCTAGAGATTATTGCTCTTTTGGATGATGCTTTAAGAGAGTTTCTTGTTCCATATGGGAAGGACGTTCGAGGCTTGCATTTCAGAGGAAACTTAGAGCAATGAAAAGAAGCAGATTATAGAGAACTCGTGTGTAGATACTTGATGAAGCTCTAAAGGATTTCAAGCTTACCAGAGATGACATACCTACAATTTTTTAGGTACATATGGATGGTATGGATAACGATGGTTTCTTATTACATGCTTATACCTCCCACGCTAGAGGGGAAGATGTCAGTTTAGTACCATTTATGCCATGGATATGGGTCACTACCTATTTGCTTCAGTTTGACGATCTTCTATCGATCAATGATACATGTGGTTATATGGAATGTTACAATGATATCATGAGCATGTTTGTAAAGTATCTTATGCCATTTGATCCAGGAGGATAGGCATAACCCTATGGCAGTTGATCTATGTATGATCGTGGTAGAGTTCGAGATGCTTACACATTATGGCAATCGGTTTACAGGTTTTACAATGATGCAACAAGTCTATGGATTTTTGGATGGTTACACGTCACTAACAAGAAGTTTTGGAGTTTTCCTTTTGATCCTAGAGGATATAATACAGGTTGGCACAGCCGGAGGCTATGCAGGTTTAGAGGGGGTGGATGTCAAGATGCTTTGCGTTCATTGGGAGAACAACACAAAAAGAATAGGATTTCTTTAGGTTTTCTGATGAAAGAATTATCGTTTTTTGTAGTGCAATGTTTTGGAGTTTCGTTGCCAGCAAATAAGTATGCCAAAAGCAATGAACTTCATGATTTGATGAGCTTCATATTCACGATGCTGTTTCTGGGAGCACATCAATTGTGGTATATGCTTACCAGATTGGAGGGAGGGTCTTTCTCAAAAAAGTTCCCTATGTTTGCACCTTGATGATTTGTGTTTAGCAATGCTTTGGCCAATATGCAAGAGGAGGCTTTGATCATCTGGTGTTTTTTGTATGGTTGTGGAAGGAAAGTGAGGTACTTGGAAATGCTTTGGTTATTATTGTCTTGGATAAAATGTAAGGCAAATTTGGTGGGAGTTTGAGGATTAAGTGCAATGACTGCCACTAGGGCAATGGGAATGGCCGGTTATAGTTTGAAGCTAAAAATAAAGCAAGACAAGCTGCGAGTAGCCAAAAATAGCAAGCAACATTGGGAATTAAAGCCACAGGTGGCGAGTAGAAAAGCAGGAGGACCCAAGTAGTTGGGGGGGCTAGCCGGCATCGTGACAAGGAGACAGTCAAGTTGCAGCAGGACAAGCAGCAGCAGTAGGAGTTGAAGGCTTAGTAGGCGGCCGAGTGTGTGGAGAGATACGAGTTGCAGGTGACGGAGGCATCCGAGTCGTGTAGGAGGTGCCTGAGGACAAGTGAGGATTTGAAAAGGCTGGCGAGCTCAACCAAAAGGAAGCCTGGGAGCATTTTCCAGAGTGCCAAAAATCAAAGCGGAGCGAGTTGGAGAGTCGGCAGTAAAGCATTGGTTGGACTCCAGGGAGGGAGCGTAGTTCTATGGCCTGTAAAGTCAGTTAATTTGGGCTATTGGAGGAACCAACTTTGATTGGAGCGCTATTACTTTGGAGCTAATGGTGGTTTCTGCAGACGAGCCATCAACTCTATAACGAGAAGGCCATCAAAGTCGAGAAAAAAGTAGAAAGGGAGGCGCCGTCATACAGGCAGTTGAAGCCAGGAAAGTTGGCGGCCGAGAGGAGCACCCAGTCAAGACAAGTTGCAGGTGCTTGCAAACGAGTTGATATGGCAGGCCATCTGCTAGAGAGGCGATATTTGCAGGAGACCTAAAGCATGTGTGATGGTTGAAGCAAGGAGTTGAGCCACTGAGTTTCTTCTGCAGAGGAGGAACCGACGACACTTTGTCTATAACAGAAACAAGAGACTTTTGAAGTCAGACTCAAGATATAAGCAGCATTTTTTTTCTTGAAGTTTTTTTTTGAAAAACTATGAACTTTGAATGGAAAAGAGTCGCTTCTTATGCTGAGACACGGCTCGACAAAAAAACTAAAGAAGTGGTGCACTTAGGGTAGTGAATTTTGATGAACTGCTACAAGCCGATTGTAAAGAGATGGGTGGATTTGAGAGCTATGTCAATAGAGAGATTTTTAGCGATTTTCAAAGGTTCGTTTGAGTTTAAAGAAACCAAAGCAAGTGAAAGTGGAGTTAGTGCTCGTGAAGGTGGTCGGGAAGAGCAAGGGAAGGGAACTGGAACGAGCAAGGTTTTGGTGTCCATGCTTCCGCTCAATATTTTGGCAAATTAAAGAGTACACAGGGTCTACTGCAATAGTCAAGTCTTTTGTATTCAAATTTTGAGTTCATTACATATACCAGTTTAAGATTTCCACAGTGTCTTTATACCATATTCTCTTGTGTATCGCATCTTTCTCTCACCGTTTCCCACAACGAGCAGCCAGGTGTTGACCATCTCAACACGTGAACATAAAAATTCCCTTGACACCAAGCCATTGAGAGTTGACATACTCGGACGTCTCTTCAGGTAATCCCGCACAAAATTGTTGCGTTTTCTTAACGAAGTCTATCTTTTGAAAGATAGTAGCCTTGAGATGTAAATTCCAAAACTTGTCTACATATTTGTGGATAGACTCATGAGAGAGAAGCTTCAAACTCCGCCATTCGGTAACCACTCTGTCCTTTGCATAGATTGCAAGGAATTGCTTTATGATGGAAACTCATAGTGTTTTCCATGTCTTTGGGGCTTCACCATTGCCACGAAGGCTAGGCCACCATTGACGATATTGCTAGAAGTGCATAGCTACATGGCGTAGCTTGGAGGACTCCGTGAAGCCCTCGTCTCCAAAGGCCACATCAAATTGTTGGATGAAGGCCAATACTTTGTCACTAGCACCAAAGATGCCATCATAGGTGAGAAAAGAGATACTCTTTCCTCCCTCTTTGAACTCCTTGAGCTTTTTGGACCTTTTTCATGCAAGATAAGATTTGCGTTGTCCTCCTCTCTTGTATTCTCTGAGAGAATAGCCATAGCTTTTGTTGGAAGAGGAGGAAGGTGAAGAAGAAGGAGAAGAGGGTGACCTCTTTCTTGCCCTTTTCTTCCTTTGTTTCGTCTCTTCCCTTTCTAAGTGACAAGGAGAAGGACTGTGGGTTAACCGTTTCCTCTTGGGAGGAGTTGGCGACCGTCTAGATCACTGTCTTCGTGGAGCCACATCTTCAGAGGAACTTAGGGATTCATTACTTTCTTGCTCTTTGGATCCCTCCTCTTGTATGGGAGAGAGTCTTATTTTGGAGACCTCATCAAGAGGCCTCCTAAGCTCTCTCTCCTCTTGGAGAGGAAGGGAAATCCCATAAGCGCGAAGTTGTTGAGTAACTTCGGCTTCCAAAGTAGGGTTGTCTATAGCTTGCTGCAACCTAGTAACAAGATAATTGACAAACATGGGGGCATCATCATTAGCACCTTCATGTGAAAAATCAAAGTTATCAATGTTCATTCTACTCTCTTGGTTATTGTCATCCATGCTAATTAAACTTATGTATAGATTACTTTGTGCTTTGGTACCCTCAAAAATCTTAGTTGCTACTCTTCTTTACCTTTGAAAATCAGTCCTCAAGCAGCCCCAGCCATGGGTTAGACACTATTGAGTGCAAAGACTAGTAGAGAGGGTCTAACATTGCTCGGTTTATTATCTGTTGAGCTTGCTTGTAGCTAGCTCAATAATGGTAAATCCAAATGCAAGCCCTGAGAGGCTCCATTATTAAGACTATAGTTCCCAACGATGTTTCTTGAACTAAGTCCTTCTCAACCAAGATAATAGATCCCTATCCGACTTACTCTATTACAATTAACAGGCCCAACCTTTCATGGACAACTTAAGGACCTCTCTTCTTAAGAAATAAAAGAGAAACCAATAGCTCTAATACTAATGTAATGGAAATGGCCAATGAACTTTGAGAATAGCAGAATTAGGAGAATTAAAGAGAGCATTTTTGTGAGACTAATTTGAGAACATAAAGGGTGAACTCAATTGATGGTAGCAACATAATCATAGTACTTAGTTAACTTGGCATGAACATTACTTTTGCAAGAGAGAGAGTTCAGAGAACTTGACAACAATTGAGGACCGGATTTATGTGGAGCCGGTCCCCCTCCAATAGCCTTTTGTATTATAGATTCTCCCATCAAGAGAGACCTTGTACAATACAATCTTTGTGTACCTTGTGACCTAGGTGATGCAATGAATATGGAAAGCTTCATGCATCACAAGAATAACATAGACTTTGTAAAAAGCATTAACTATCCCTAGCCTCAGTACTAAGGCCTCAAACACCTTTAAAGGTGGAGAGAGCTAGCGGGGAATGAGGGCAGGGAAGAGGAAGAAGAAACATTTATAGGAGAAAGAAATAGCTCCTCACTTACCATCAATCTTCTTGCTAGCATACATAATAGCATAGTAATGAAGATGAGAAGATGGCAAGCTTAAGCATTGAAGCATGGATCTTGGTTGGATTTTCATTTCATAGCCAAGAGTGTTGGTGTAGGCTCTCAGCTTCTCTACTAGCTTGGAGAAAGAGATGGAGCTCTTGCACTTTTCACTACACACAATGAGAGAGAGAGAGAGAGAGAGAGAGAGAGAGAGAGAGAGAGAGTGGTAGAGTATACCCCCCAAGATAGCCCTCTTCTTGCTTTGGTCGAACCCCTCGTCTAGCACTTCCTGGAATTTGATTGGACCTCCTCAAGCTTGTCCAATCATAGGCTTAGTTCATATCAAGCAACAAGGGTAGCCCTGGGACAAGTGTCCCCCTTTCCCCTTTGAGAGAGAGGACTTGATAAAGTCATCAATTAATTAAATCAACTAATTATCATTGGACCCCTTGGGAGGCTAACCAATAGGCTTTAGGCACACCACGAGGGAAACATGAAGATAAGCTTGACAAGTGTCCTATTTTCCTTCTTGGTACCAAGCTTTCCTTCTGTGAGGGTGTATGTGTTCTCTCTCCAGCCCTTAGAACGAGGGCTCACCCCCCTTGAGTAGGGATCATGTCGACGTTGTGGAACACCTTACCCCCTCAAGCACCTTAGCACCTTAGTCATTAAGCACCTCAAGCACCTTAGTCATGGAGCACCTTAGCACCTTAGTCATTAAGCACCTCAAGCACCTTAATCAGCAAGCACGACAAGCATCTCAAGCACCTTAGTCAGCAAGCACGACAAGCACAACCCTAGCTTACCTAAGGTCAAAGGAATTTTAACACTCCTTTGGAGGTCTTCAATGAAGCTAACCCTAAGGTCTTTAAGCTTCATTGGCTAGCCTTGCTCTTTGACAGACCATCTCTCATTTGGACCCCTTTACCATTGGCCCCCTATTGAGATAGATATGTAAAGCACATGTCTATATTTTAACCCGTGTTCTTGTCTATTCTCCCACATTAAATGATTAGTTTAATTTGAGAAAATCATTTGAGTTGGTTAGATATTAGATTTTTTTATAGAAATTGCTTGATCAGATCTCCAACGTCAAATGGAATTAGAAAGTATTGAAAATTGATAGACAATTGGGTAGCAAGGTGATTCTTATACACAAATCACCAGAAGTCAAGGAAACATCAGATGGTAACCAAGGGCATTCGTGAAAAAGGGGTCCAAGACATAGATATGGTAAAAGTCGAAAAACATAGCCATAAACTAGGAAATGGAGTAAACATAGGAGAAACATGTCCAAACTTGAAAAGAATTCACTAGTGTGCTAGGATGGACTATAGGACATGTGTGTCAAATGGCATTCTAGAACCCTGCCAAACATGGATCGTGATCCATGTACCTTTTTCACTCATCCAGGAAATTACATCACCATCTGGTCCTGGACACCATACAAAGTCTAACCCTAAAGTATTAAGTCATTTGGATCTCAAGATCCCAACCAAAGAGCTCAAATTCTCTAATTGACCTAAAATCTTAATCAATGATCCAAACCCAAAAGTTTTTGGACCAAAGCATCACCATGTAATGCCCTACCATGTGGTATCTTCAAATCAATAAAATGTGCTCCAACATAGATTGCGATCCATGTACCTCAGAGCCAGATGTCATCTATGATCTCTTGCCCTAGTGACTATAGTTGTCCTAGATGCATTGGTGAAGTTTGGTCAAATTTGAAGTAGTTTTGAAAAAGTTATGCTCATTTCTGGTCAAATTTTTCATTATTTTTCTTTTCTTGACAACCTTTTGATCATCTCCACACTCTAAAATAAGCTTGAAATTGGTCACAGGATGCCCCATAGAAAAGCCCAGAAGGAGTGGGGGATGCCACCTTATGATATCATCAACGTCTCATCAAATGAGAAGGCTCACATCACTGATCAGGAGCTAGAAACAATACCAGCAAATATCTTCATTGGAAAGTTCTAAGCGATTGATGGAACGATATTGAAGGCCACCATATTCCCTAAGGAATTGTGGACAATACACCAAAAATATGAAGTACTAGAAGGGACCAGATGCTTACATCTAGATAGCTTCGTCCGATTACCACCATGGGGAACCGATTTTCAAAGAGCCCATGAACTGATCATCTCCATTCAATACAATGGAAAAACAACACGAACAGAAAAAGATGGGGCAACAGTGAAAGTGAAGATCACCCCGAAAATCATCAATTAAGATATCCATTTTCAGCAAGGGACCCACAACCTTTTGTGCAAAACCAAGGCAATAGATAATGACAAAGCCTTCCTAACGCAGAGGGGCCACAAGTTGACCTATCAAGATCTAATCTACTCCAAAACAGAGCTGCCTATGTGGTTGATATCCCAACACTTCAAAGTGCAAAAGCCACCTCGTTACACTGAAACAATGTTGCATATGGTAGTAGTGATGGCCATGGGGCTGCAAAAAGAAGGGTGGTTAGCTGTGACTTTGGAACCTACATCTTGGAAAATTTAGTGGAAGCAAGCATAAAGAGAAGTGATAAAAGAAAAACATACACAAAGATTGGACCAGTGCTAACCAAAATTCCCTATCAAGTATTACGTATGATCGATGAACTACTGCCCACAGAAATGCAATTGGAGTTAATTCATAAATCCAAAAGAGTGGTGAAGCCGGTGGCAGGACCTTCTACCTGAAAGACAAAACAAATTGGACAAAGCTCAAAAAAACCTAAAGTTGACAATGAAGAGATCAAATCAGAGGAAGAGGAGGAGGAATATTCGCTCAAATGAACACGACTAAAGGTGAGGTCAAACATGGCTACCAATAGAATACCCATTACACAAAGACAGAGATCTATGAAAGAGGCTCAAGCTCAAAGAGAAAGACTCCATCAACAGAGGGATGAGGAAAGAAGGAACCTTGGAACTGAAGCAAACGATGAAAGAGAGGATGATGAGAATCGGCCACTAGAACACCAGAAGGCTAAAGCTCTTAAAAAGATCAAACAACACAAAAGGAGGGAAGCAACGGAAAATTTGAGTATTTCCAATGACATGCAGCAACGAATTCAAAACGAGCTCAAATGCAAAGATAAACAAAGGGAAAGAGAAGAGTCCAAGCACCAACACATCGATGATCTGGAATCATATGACGAATCTTTTAAAGCAAAGGAGGCAGACAAAACTCACATGAGAGGAGGAAATACACAAGAGGAAGGTGGTAGAGAATTTTGAAATTCACACCGATGTTGGGGTGTAGGCTAGGTGGCCATGGGAACCACCCCGTATTCACTTACTCTTTAATGAATATAGGAAGAGAAAGTGAGAGTTGACTCCAACTCTAACTTTCCTACTCCAGGGTGCTCGAAAAAAACCTAGGTTCAGTGTAATCCCAACTACAAATTTTGAAATTTACCTCTAAATTTTATATTTGAAGGTGAGGAAACCTACAAAATTTTGAAAAAATTAGTGTAATTTGGTGTAAAAACCTTCAATTTTTGTCAATTTACCTCTGTTGTTTCACATATGTACATTTTCCAAGTTTTTGGAAAAAAGTTTTTTTCAAGCACCCCAAACTATTGTGTCTCCTGCTTCATCCCTTTCACCCTCTTGCACTCATCACTCTGCAGTGGATACACTCCAACTGGTATCATAGCCCAGGAGTAGAACCCGAGCCTGGGCTACCCAGCGTGTGCAGCGACTCCATCGGGTATGGATTCTTGAAGCTTTGGCAAGCTCTGCAAAATCGGGCAAGGGGCTTGAATAAGCTAATCAAGCCCTAGAGAATTGGGTGATCCCATGAGCTCGAGGGGGAATTAAGGATCTTGCTGAGACAAGCAAAGTTGAAATGGAAGGAGTTGTAAGCAAGGAAAGCAAGCTTGAAATTTGAGGCAGCACTGCGCATCACAGAGCAGGTCGAAGTGCAGGCAAAGGCATGAACCAGGAGGCAATTAACAAGCAAGGAACCGAGACTTGAAGCAGTGAGAAGCACCAAGCTTGTAATCAAGCAATTCAAAAATGTTTTGAAAATTGAGCCATGAGCTCATAGCAAGTCAAAGCACCATGAGTGGATCCAAGCAGGAGAGTCAAAGCTAGTACCAAGAGCAGGTAGGAAAGCAAAGGGCAAACAATTGCAAGCTTGCAAAGCAGGTCGGGTAGAAGAGGGAGCAAGCAATTAGAGGCAGGGAGAGCATTGAGCAAATTGAGCTCGTGAGAAGATTTGAGCTACAAAATTGGGAGCTTGAGGGTGTGTGTAGTGCCAAAACAACACACACACACACACACCCTCGACCCTCGTCACTATATGGCACGGTTCTAGGCCAGAGGGGATCTAGGGCCCAAATTTGGGGGCGCGAGGCGGCTTTAATCTCCGTTATCGGATCACAAAGTGAACTAGGGGTGAACTAGGGATGGGTGAACTAGGGGTGAACTGAGGGTGAACTAACTGTGAACTAGGGGCAGATAAGCTAGGGGTGGGTGAACTGAGGGTGAACTAGGGGCACCTAAACTAGGGTGTGATCATGTGTCATGCCAACATGGACATCGACGCGTGCTAGCGTGGTGGTAGAGCATTCGTGTGGCAACCGAGACGTTCCAGGTTCGACCCACACCCCGCAAGGCAGGTGAACTAGGGGTGAACTAGGGGGGTGAACTAGGAGTGAACTTGGGGCGCCATTTTTGCCCCGAGTTCACCCCTAGTTCACCCCCATTTCACTGCGTGATCCGACGGCGGAGATTAAAGCCGCCTCACGCCCCCAAATTTGGGCCCTAGATCCCCTCTGGCCTAGAACCGTGCCATATAGTGACGAGGACCCTCGACCTCGCTTGCAACTCGTCACAATTTGCAATAGACTTTGACAGACCCAGCATTGATTTTTTGTTTTTTAAGGACTTTGACATTAACTTACACGCTTTTAGTTTGCAAGACCCTTCTCCAACGGGGCCCTCGACGCCCCGACTCCCCGCCTCGCCCACACACACCCAAAGAGGTAGTGAGAGAGCTGTGAGAGAGAGAGATTGAGAGATAGAGTAAGAGAGCTTGAAAGAGAGAGAGAGAGAGAGAGAGAGAGAGAGAGAGAGTGAACGTGAGAGATAGATAGATAGAGAGAGAGAGAGAGAGAGAGGATTTGCAATTTCGACATTGACAAACTCAACTTTGGCGACTAGTGCTTTCGTTCGATGGCGAAAGGTGACATCTGTCTCACTTTTTGGCATCAACTTAGATTGTCAACGACCTCCATGTTTTGACACCTCTCATTAGGGCGGATTTCAACATCCGACATGACACCGGTTTTTTTGCGGACGATCGTTTTCCCACAGACGTTTGTGCTTGCAACGTGCACAAGTGAGGTGCCTCTACCATAAAGAAGTGACACCCAACATGAGCACGAGCGCACCGATTTAGCTCTACGGCATAGCTTTTGGCTACAACTCTCTTGGCGGCTACTTGACTTGTGCATTTCCATCCGGCGGCAGAAATTGGCATTGACATTCCCATATCGACACCTACATGTAGGTTACAGGGGGCTTTTGAGCCCTTTTATACACAATTTCTACACATACAAGCACAATGCTTTTTTTAGGCAATTATGGCAGTCATTCTGACAGCAGTTTCTCTGCGGACAGATGCATGTTTGTTTTAGTACACCATTATGCTATTAAGATCTTTTGAGAGTAGATATCCCTGCAAGGTTACTTTTTTACTGCACGCAATAATTCTTGGCGCATGTTTGTGCGTAGTCACTCATGTACATTGAGTTGCAGACATTGCCTATTGTGTGAAGCCATTTTTTGGCTATTTTGGTTGTTTTCCCGGCCGATTTTGAGACTCGATTCTGGAAGATCCCTTTCTAAGACTATGGCTAGCATCTTTGAGTCTACATAGCCTCTAGAGGGTTGATAGCGTGAGGTTTTCTTTGAGCTGGGGTATTCTCAAATGTTGAGATATCTTCGGTAATACAGGTGGCTGGAGTTCCCCACTACGTATCCTCGCCATATGACATGCATCTTAAGGGATTTTATGCTTGACATCATGTATGGCAGTCCATTGAAAATGATAGTGTCAGTTTTATGATGCTCAGTTAGTGAAGTTGGCACATTTTGACTCCTCATACAAAGGAGACTCTGTTGGATTTTTTTTACAAGTCGTGACTTTCATTGTTGGCACTTTTGAGCCTATTTTGGTTGAGATTTTGCTCCCAATGCAAAGGTTACTTCGCCCAAATTTTTGGAGCTTCTTGCCATACTTTGGCACCTCTCAGACCCAGAGTCTTGTCAGTAATGGCGTCTTCATCAGAAAAGGAGGAGTATTTCATCCACAAGTTCGATGGTAGAAACTTTGCCATGTGGAAAGAGCACATGAAGGATGTTTTGACTAACAAAGGTCTATCAAAACCGTTGAAAGAGCGTGCAGAGAGGGTGATAGTTATGAGCAGGCTCATTGGGAGCTTTTGGATGTAAAAGCCATGGCTACGACTTGGGGAGTCCACTATGTAAAAATTACATATAGCACGTACATGCAAGAGGTATCTAAATAATCCCTTAGTTGTATCTTTTCAAGTATTGTATGTTCCCCTTATATATGGATTTTTGTAAAACAAATAGCCCTTATGTATGAAAATTTTCACTTTCTCAATTAAAAAACCCTTTATGTAAGTACATTTTTTTGTAAATGTACCTAATTATAAATCTCTTATTTTGTTCGCACGTGCTATCTTACATATTTCCTAGTGGACACCCCAGGGGCTACTATACACATACATCTAGCCGAGCCAGTGTTCTTCACTATCATAGGGAAGACAATAGCCAAGGATCTATGGGATAGCTTATGTTCAACATGGGAGAGAAAAGTGCGTCCAACAAAGTTTTTCTCATGAAAAATCTTATGAAGCTCAACATAAAAGAAGGTAGCACAGTTTCTGGACACTTAAAAGAGTTCAATTCCTTGTTCAGTCAGTTGACATCTCAAGGCTTTAGTGAGTTTGACGACAAACTCAAGTCTTTATTCGTGCTATGCTCTCTACCCAATTCATGGGACATGTTTTGCACAGCCATTAGCAATTCAACTCCCAATGGAAAGTTAGTGTTCAATGATGTCACAAATGCGTTGCTGACTGAAGAGATTTGACGTAAATCTCTTGAAGATGCTAGTCATGGAGCTGCATATATTGCTGGCAGTTCAATGAAGCAAAGAGGCCGTGACAAGAACAAGAAAAAAAGAAAAAGTAGAGAACGAAATCATCATAATCCAAGCAGAAATAGGAACTCTATTAGAGAGTGCATTGCCAGAAATGTCGAGTGTTACTATTGCCATAAAAAGGGTCATTACAAAAAGGATTATCACAGTTTCTTAAGAGACCAAAAAGACATGCAAAAAGATAATTCTGGCAAAGGCAAAAGTACAGTAAAGATTGAGGAGTCAACATGGTTGAGTCTGCCATACCTACCACTATAGTAGAGGATGATCCTCCTCTAGTGATGAATGTTATGCCATTAGTGATTCATGCAGAGGTGACAATAGATCTCTTAGATGTTCTTATTTGCACTACAAATCTCACTCTAGATTCTTTGGTTGCATAGGATGAGTGATACACACAGAATTGGATTCTTGGTTCTGGTGCATATTTTCATGTCACACCACATAGAGATTGGTTTTTCTCTTATGCGTCCATGCAAGCCATACTCAAGCTTGGTGATTCTTATGAGCTTGACATTATTGGCATTGGTGATGTGAAGCCTCAGATGCATAACGACACTACTTTTGTATCACAAAATGTCAAACATGTGCCCAAGCTTACAAAGAGTTTGTTTTCTATAGGGCAATTGGATGACCTTAGTTACACTATAGTATTTGGTAATAGTTCTTGGCTAGTCCACAAAAACAATTTTCTCATGATCAAAGGTTGTAAAAACAGATCCATGTACTCTATGTTTGTATCGAGTGTCCTCTATTGATTTGTGGCATAGCCAACTAGGACATATTAGCCAGAAAAGAATAAAAACACTCAAGCATTTTTTCTACTTACATGTGTTAGATTACACAAATTTTCCAATGTGTGAGCATTGTCTATACAAAAAACAAACTCGGTTGACATCGTTTCCATTGAACAAGAAACTATGTGAACCCTTAGACTTAGTGCACAGCAATATATGTGGTCCAATGCCACATAAGACTCTAGGGGGAGCAAACTACTTTCTCACACTCATAGAAGATTCTACCAGAAAGGTGTGGATGTATATCCTTAAGCGTAAGGAAGAAGTATTTTTTACATTCTAGAAATTTCTTGCCATGGTTGAGAACCAATTAGGAAAAAAGCTCAATGCTTTTTGCGCGGACAATGATGGAGAATATGTCTCCACGGAGTTCAGGATTTTTGCAATCGAAGAGGCATTTGTAGGCAGTTTACTACTCCATACACACCTGCACAAAATAGGATAGTTGAAAGAATGAATTGCACAATTCAAGAGCGAGTTGTCTCTATGATTTCTATGGAGAAACTTACTCTAGAGTTTTGGGGGGAAGTTGTTCTAACAGCAGTGCACATTATTAATTGGTCACCTAGCTCTCCTTTGCATTTCAAGATTCTAGAGAAATTTTGGATTGGGAAAACGCCAAGCTATGAGCATTTACGTGTGTTTGGATGTGAGGAATATGTATATGTGCCCAAAGAACTTTGTTGTAAGTTAGATCCTAGGTCACACAAATGCATTTTATTGGCTATGGTGCAGATGACTGATAGGCTATCGTTGCTGGCACCCAAAATCTTGCAAAGTCATTTGTAGTTCACATGTGATTTTCAATAAATCAAAAAAGCACAAGAAGCCCATTAAAGAAATTGAGTAGAAATGTTGGTACAGCCAAAGTGTGTCTACCATAGAAGATGGCATCGGCGGATATGTGTAGGCTAGCAGAAGCATGACAAAGGGATGGAATAGCTAGGAGGATCATGAGCTGACAGATAGCAGCGAAGATGTATGACTGATGCAGTTTATAGGCCAAGAAAGGCTCCAAAAAAGGCTAATTTGGGGAGCAGGTGAAGGAGATGCAAAATGCAGCTTTTGGGTCTATCATAATAATCAATATCTAATTCTCCTAAATGATTTTCTCATATTAAACTGATCATTTAATGTGGGGAAGTGCCAGGGGAGAAATAGCTAGAATATTGTTTAAGCTAGCAGACCGGCCACAGTAGGGATCCAAAGGAGGGAAAATAGGGATCCAAAGGGGGGGGCATCTGCAAAAGAGCCATGTGCAACAATGGGCTAAAAAGACCCTAAGGTTCAGCCCATTAAGACTTCCAAAATGCTAAGGTTCCAAAATTCAAAGGTTGTGCCAAAGGTCAACCTTAAGGGAATTGGATGCTTTGTGTGTGACCAAAAAAGTCTTTGTACATCCCTACATAGGAGGGGGCGAGCCTAGCATGTAGGGGATGCGAGACAAATCCACACACACACACACAAGCTCCCTTTACACAAAGGGAATGAGGGACACATGTCAGCTCCCTAGCCCAGATGCCCACAAGGTGTACCCAATTGCTATTGGATGGCCTTGGAGGTGGACCAATGAGAATTAGGCTAGAGTAAATCTAGTTTAATTAATTTACAAACACTTAATAAAAGAACCAATGAGAATTAAGTCCTCTAGAAGACTATTGGACAGTCTCCCAAGGGGTCCAATGAGCATTCAGGAGCCCAATGGCTTGCCTGATTCATATTGGCCAGGAGGCAAAGGGGTCCAATGAGAGTTTAGTTGAATTATTAAATTACCTAAAGCTCTCACAAAAGGGGAAAGGGGGACACATGTCAGAAGGCTATCACTTATGCTGCTTAATTGTCATTGGCTTGACTTGAGGAGGTCCAATGAGGGTACAGCAAGAGCAAATAGCAAGAGGGCTCGCCCAAGAGAGAGAGGGGGCTGATTTTTTCAAGGCATTATCACACACACACTCACACAATCTCATGTGTCAAGAAAGAGAAGACTATCTCTTCCCAAGCTTTAATGGAGAGCTCATATCCTACTCCAAGCTTGTGAGATAGAAGCCTACATCGACACACTCTTAGCTTGTGGATGCAAATCCAACCAAGAGCCAAGCTTCAATGCATGCTCATCTCCTCTACCAAGCTAATTACTAAGCTAATCTATGCTAATATGAGTGATTATGTGAGGAGATGTACATATTTCTAGTAAGATACTCCTTCTTCCTCTCAATCTACTCTCATACCCTGCTAGCTCTCACCATCTTCGAAGGTGTGTGAGTTCTTGGGTCTGAGACCGGGGATAATTTATGTTGTGTTTGCTAAGTGTTTTGCTAAGTGCATGAAGCTTTCATCTTCATTACACTAGCTAGTCTTGAAGGAACACAAAGAATTGTATTGTACAATGTCTCTCTTGATGGGAGAAACCATAATACAAAGCCTTTTGGAGGGGGGACCGGCTCCATGCAAATCCAGTCCTCAACTGTTGTCAATAGCTTAATTTCTCTCTCTTTGGAAAGATTTTGTTCATGCTATCTAACTAGGTGTTATGCATTTTGTTGCTCTCTCCACCCAAGCACTCTTGTAATTCTCATTAGGAATCTATTCTAATGAAATGCCCACTATGTTCATGCTAATTTCCGCTACACACAAGTTTTTAGGCCATTAAATGTTACATTGGTATCAGAGCACAAGGTTTCTCTTTTCTTGCTCAAGAAGGGAGGTCCTCAAGCTAGCTATAAATGGTTGGTATTATTAATTGCATGTGAGTAAGTAGAGTAGGGATTTTTCAGCCTTGCAGTGTGCCTGGCTGCGGATAATGGGGCATCACCGTCGAGAGCTATGGTCTTAGTAGTGGAGTCCTATGGGGCTTGCCTACGGCTTAACCACTATTGAACTATTAGAAGCTTGACAGGAGCCGGTGTTGTTTTTGTGTCGAAAGACCCTCTCTTCTATTCCTTGCAATTAATGGTATTCGAGCCGCGGGTACAGTAGCTTGAGTGATTTTTCTAATGGGGTAAAGAGGAGTAGCAAATAGGGCTTGAAGTGCCAAAGTACACCTAAAAAGTTTACACCTAAAAGTTGTTAGAATGGCTGAAAATAGTAAAGAGAGTGAAATTAATGTTGATAACTTTGATTTTGCTAATGAGCAAGCTACTAATGATTCTCCGATGCTTGTTAACTATCTTGTTTCTAGGCTTCAACAAGCCATGGGCAATCCATCTCTCCAAAGTGAAGTGCAACAACAGCTTCGTGCTCATGGGATTCTCCAAGCTCATCACCATGACGAGAGAACACCTAGGAAGCCTCCTTGTGAGACTCCCAAAAGAGGTCTCTCTCCAATTCGGGAAGAAGAAGAGAATCCATACGAAGGGCTCAAGGATTTACTTCTAGATGATGCATCTCCTTCCCAAAGGAGAACTCAAGAGCCTCCACCGAAGGAAGGAGAAAGAAGTGAGTCTCCCGCCACCTCGACTGAGATGGTTCCACGAAGACGGCGGCCTAAACGCTCTCCATCACCACCAAAGCGGAGAAGACCATCGCACCCTTCTCCACATCATAATTCAAAGAGGGATGATAAAAAGCAAGAGAAGAAAAAGGCGAGAAAGAGGACACCCTCTTCTCCATCTTCTTCATCCTCTTCCTCTTATGAAAGTGATGGTAAAGACGACGAAGATCAAGACAAGAAAAAGGTGAGAAAGAGGTCACCCTCTTCTCCACCTTCTTCAAATTCTTCACCTTCTAAAGAAAGTGATGGTGCAACCTTTGAACCATCAAAAATAAGAGGCCATAGGAAATCCTATGCCGCATGGAAGAGGTCATCCAAGCTAAAGAAGTTCAAAGAGGGAGGGAAGAGCATCTCTTTCCTTACCTATGATGACACCTTTGGTGCTACGGACAAAGTCTTGGCCTTTATCCAATAGTTTGATGCATCGTTTGGAGATGAGGGCTTCACGGAGTCCTCCAAGCTACTCCATGTAGCTATGCACTTTCAAAAGTCCGCCAAGCAATGGTGGTCTAGCCTACAAGCCAATGGTGAAGCTCCACGAACATGGAAAGCTTTAAGAGCTTCCATTATGAAGCAGTTTTTGGCCACCGATGCCAAAGACAAAGTACTCACCGAATGGCGAAGCTCAAAGCTCTCTCCCTATGAATCCATCCACAAATATGTAGACAAGTTTTGGGACCTACAACTCAAAGCCATTGTCTTGAAAAAGTTGGATTTTGGAGAGAAAAAGCAACAATTTTTTGTGGGCTTAACCGAAGAAATGGCGGAGTATGTCAACTCCCAAAGGCCACGTACCATATCGGCGTAATACACCATACTATGGTGGCCTCTCGAATCAATTTCCAAACGGGGGCTAAAAGAAATAATAAGCCCACGGAAAACAAGGGTTCCAACGAGCCTAAGGGGAAGGACAATGTCCAAAAGTCTCCTAAGGGCAACTCCAGCAAAGCTAAAGAGAAGGGAGTTTACAAAGGTAAAAACAAACTCTCTCCTGAAGAGCTTGAGCGTTATCGCAAGGATAACCGGTGTTTCAAGTGCGGCGAACAAGGGCATGCGTACCGCGCTTGTCCCCAAAAGAACAACCGCCAAGATCCTCCTAGAGCTTACTTGGTTGAAATCCAAGACGAGGAGACTCACCAAACTCACCACAAAGGATCTCCTATATGCCATGCTTGGGGAAAGGTAAGAGAACATGATGCTTTTATTCTTTTTGACCCTGGTTCTACTCACAATTTTATATCTATAGAGGTGGCCACCAAGCTAGGCATACAAGCCTACGAGATGGGAGATGTCCTACCCGCAGATAGTGCCTTCAAGGGGCAAGAAGCTTCAGTCACTCCCTTAATTGGGAAATTGAGGCTTCATGTCCAAGGCTATGTGGACAAAGAGGACTTCTTTATCTCTCCTCTCAAGCATGAGGATGTAATCCTAGGGGCACCATGGTTTGACCGCCTGGCTGCCAATGTTAAATTTCCTGAAAGGAGAATCTCCTTTAAGTTCAGGGAAAAAGACATGTATATAGATGCTAAGGAAATGGGTAACACTATCCCCATTGTACATACACCAGCTTTAACAAGTCAATAAAGAGCTCTATTTCCGTGTACATGATTTTTGTTAAAGATTCTCAAAATGAACCTAATGCTTTAGCAAAAGAAAATAAAAGCAACCAAAAGGAATTAGAGTTATCCAATTTTCTCAAGGGGTTTCAAGATGTTTTTATTGACGACATCCCTTGGGAGCTACCTCCTAAACGAGGTAATGATGACCATGCAATTGAACTTCTTCCAGGAAGTTCACTGCCTAACAAACCTCCTTATAGAGTTTCTCAAGCTCAACAAGAGGAGATTATGTGGCAAGTGCATGAGTTAGTTGAGAAGGGCATGGTTAGGCCTAGCTCATCTCCATTTTTCTCAACTATGCTATTAGTGCAAAAGAAAGACGGCACATATCGTATGTGTGCCGACTATAGAGCACTAAATAGGATCACTATCAAGAATAGGTTTCCCGTTCCACGGGTAGAAGACCTATTTGATAAGCTACAAGGATCGACCTATTTGATTAGGATTGACCTAAAAAGTGGCTATCATCAAATAAGGATGAGAGTCGAAAGGAACTCTAGGCATATATCAAAAGGAACTCATTGCAGTTCTACATGCCTTAGACTCATGGAAGCACTATTTATTGGCGACTCCTTTCATTCTGCGAACGAATCACCAAAGTCTTAAGTACTTCATGACGTAGACCAAGCTTTTCGACAAACAAATGAGGTGGGAAAATTTCCTTTCGCAATTTCATTTTCATATTGCTCACATTGCTGGCAAGCATAATCAAGTAGCTGATGCACTCTCAAGACGGCCGAGAGTGAATGCGGTTTCCATAGCAACTCACAATGATCTATCTTCAATGATAGATGAGTATGCTATTGATCCCGATTTTAGAGATGTGATTTCAGCCCTTGCATTAGGGAAGAAAGAAGAACCATTTACTTTACAAGATGGTTATCTTCTATATGGCAATAGACTATGCGTTACTAACTCACTACGTGAGAAAGTAATGTATGAATCTCATGCTCCACCTTATGCGGGGCATAGAGGGATTCAGTCTACCTTAAAGGGAATTGAAACATATTTCTATTGGCCTACCATGAAAGTGAACATACAAGAGTATGTTTCTAAATGTGTGGTATGCCAAAAGAAAAAATTTGATAGAGGGAAGCAACTTGGATTGCTTCAACCCTTGCCAATCCCTGATTCACCATGGGAGAGCATATCCATGGATTTTATCTTTGGATTGCCTAAGTCCATCCATGGGAATACGGGAATATGGACGATAGTAGACAGGTTCAGTAAACAAGCTCATTTTATACCTGTCAAAAAGACTATCAAAGCCCATCAAATGGCAACCCTCTTCATTTCACAAATTTTCAAGTACAATGGCTTGCCAAAGTCCATAGTGTCCGATAGAGATCCTAGAATGACCAGTAATATCTCGAAGGGTCTCTTTGAGAATTTAGGGACAAGGCTAAACTTCTCTTCGGCCTATCATCCACAAACGGATGGCCAAAATGAAATAGCTAACCTAACCATTCTCGATCTACTAAAAGCCTATGTAATGGAAGTAGATCAAAGATCCCAATGGGAGAATTACTTACCCTTAGTGGAGTATGCTTACAATAACATTGTACATACTTCCACACGAAAAGCACCTTTCGAGGTAATTCAGGGGAGATCAAAAAGTCCCTTACTACTTAAGGTACATGGGAAGATCTTCGCTGCAGATGAGTATAGCCGAGACCTTCAAGAATCTTTTCAAAAGATTAAGGATGCTATCTCTATCTCACAACAAAGGCAAAAGGATGCTCTGCTAACAAGCACAGAAGAGCCCATGCCTTTAAAGAAAAGGATTGTGTCTTATTAAAGTTTCCCAAGGCTCGATTAAGGCACACGACGGGCAAGAATCCTACGGGCCACCAAAAGTACAATGCTAAACTAGCAAAAAGGTACTATGGTCCCTTCCAAATTCTTAGGCCAATCAATGAGATGGCCTATCAACTCAAGTTACCCAATCATTGGCTCATACATAATGCTTTCCATGTGAGCCTATTAAAGCCTTACAAAGGAGAGCCACCTCAAGAACCAACTATTGAAGACCCACCGGAGATCAAGGACCAAGAGGAGGTGTTGCAGCCCGAGTCCATTCTCCAACATGAAGACGAGGTATTAAGAGGCGGTAAGACTATCCGACGATATCTTATTAAGTTTAAGAATTATCCTTTTGAAGATTGTAGATGGATACAAGGTATACAATTAAAGGATAACCTAAACCTTGTCAACGCTTACAATGCTTCCCAAGAGTAAGCAAAAATGTTAAAAATGAACAAAGTTTTTTTTGTCTTATAAGACTCTCTTTTTCTTTATTGTGCACAAAAATGAAGTAGTATGCATGCTTAGATCAAGTTTGCCGAGACGACGTCTCCCAAACACCAAGTAGAGCTTGTCACTCTACTATGGAAGACCGATAGGACTAATGTCACATGCTTGTGGCAGCCTCACGCTATCAAATGCCAAATGGACTAGTCATCCATTGTGGAATGATGTTGTAGGGTAACATAGGGATCCTCTACCCGCTAAGAAAAGGACTCATGAATATGCTTTATCTTCTCTACACCATAGTCGAGGATGACTATGATTTCAAGAGAGAGGTAATGTCATAATAATCAATATCTAATTCTCCTAAATGATTTTCTCATATTAAACTGATCATTTAATGTGGGGAAGTGCCAGGGGAGAAAAAGCTAGAATATTGGTTAAGCTAGCAGACCGGCCACAGTAGGGATCCAAAGGGGGGGCCATCTGCAAAAGCGCCATGTGCAACAATGGGCTAAAAAGACCCTAAGGTTCAGCCCATTAAGACTTCCAAAATGCTAAGGTTCCAAAATTCAAAGGTTGTGTCCAAAGGTCAACCTTAAGGGAGTTGGATGCTTTGTGTGTGACCAAAAAAGTCTTTGTACATCCCTACATAGAAGGGGGCGAGCCTAGCATGTAGGGGATGAGAGAGAAAGCCACACACACACACACACACACAAGCTCCCTTTACACAAAGGGAATGAGGGACACATGTCAGCTCCCTAGCCCAGATGCCCACAAGGTGTACCCAATATCTATTGGATGGCCTTGGAGGTGGACCAATGAGAATTAGGCTAGAGTAAATCTGGTTTAATTAATTTAAAAACCCTTAATAAAAGAACCAATGAGAATTAAGTCCTCTAGAAGACTATTGGACAGTCTTCCAAGGGGTCCAATGAGCATTCAGGAGCCCAATGGCTTGCCTGATTCCTATTGGCCAGAAGGCAAAGGGGTCCAATGAGAGTTTAGTTGAATTATTAAATTACCTAAATCTCTCACAAAAGGGAAAAGGGGGACACATGTCTGAAGGCTATCACTTATGCTGCTTAATTGTCATTGGCTTGACTTGGGGAGGTCCAATGAGGGTAGAGCGAGAGCAAATAGCAAGAGGGATCGCCCAAGAGAGAGAGGGGGCTGATTTTTTCAAGGCATTATCACACACACACTCACACAATCTCATGTGTGAAGAAAGAAAAGACTATCTCTTCCCAAGCTTTAATAGAGAGCTCATCTCCTACTCCAAGCTTGTGAGATAGAAGCTTACATCGACACACTCTTGGCTTGTGGATGCAAATCCAACCAAGAGCCAAGATTCAATGCATGCTCATCTTATCTACCAAACTAATTACTAAGCTAAGCTATGCTAATATGAGTGATTATGTGAGGAGATGTACATCTTTCTCGTAAGATACTCCTTCTTCCTCTCAATCTACTCTCATACCCTGCTAGCTCTCGCTATCTTCGAAGGTGTGTGAGGTCTTGGGTCTGAGACCGGGGATAATTTATTTTTTGTTTGCTAAGTGTTTTGCTTAGTGCATGAAGCTTTCATCTTCATTTCACTAGCTAGTCTTGAAGGAACACAAAGAATTGTATTGTACAATGTCTCTCTTGATGGGAGAAACCATAATACAAAGCCTTTTGGAGGGGGGACGGGCTCCATGAAAATCCAGTCCTCAACTGTTGTCAATAGATTAATTTCTCTCTCTTTTGAAAGTATTGTTGATGCTATCTAACTAGGTGTTATGATTTTTGTTGCTCTCTCCACCCAAGCACTCTTGTAATTCTTATTAGGAATCTATTCTAATGAAATGCCCACTATGTTCATGCTAATTTCCGCTACACACAAGTTTTTAGGCCATTAAATGTTACACGGTCCATGAATGTAGAGCTTGAAGTAATGAAGGAGCAGGTCCAGATGGCTCATCAAACAGAGCTACGGAGTCCAAGTTATTGGAGTTTGAAGAAACGGTGGGTAGGAGATTCTTGCTGAACAGGGCAGCTAGGGACAGGTGGCCCAAGTTGATGTCAGTGTATACACGCGTAATGCTTGATTTTTGGAGAATACGTGTCTTTTCGGAGTGCAGATCAGAGTTACAGATTGCAAGAAATGGTCATTTGAAGTTTTGTCGGGGGCTAGGTTGGTGCCAACCTGACCACATGGGAAGTCATGCCATCTGGAAATTTTTTGGACCGCGACAGAGTTCAAGAAGGAGCTAGCAGGAGTTAAGTGATCGTCAAACGGAGCCCGAAGCAGAAAGTTACAAGAGTTGGAAAGATCGGGTGCATTTGTTCGGAATTGGTTTGTAGATGACTTTCTCAGTTTTTGTAGCCTCAATTCGGGGGCTCGGAGAATTGTGAAGCCTGGCAACGTTGGGGGAAGTCGGAGTCGGCTCAGCGAGTTTTTGGCTCGGTTTTACGGCTTGGCAAATGGACTACCAGGTACCAATTGGCAAGTAGGACAAGCGATATGAAAATTTAATTGTGAAAGTTTTTTTTTAAGGGCTTTGAAACTTTGGAGGTCACCCTAAGAGGGAGGCGGCCAACTGCTGCCACATGGCCGGGAACAAAACCCACATGCGATGAAGGTGTTCGGGCTGCTGGGGTATTTCAGCAGGGCCGTAAGCCCATTGTAGAGCGTGCGGGTGGAGGGTGAGATCCCTTGGCGTGGTGGCGATGGTGGAAAGCTTTCCAGCACTGTGCTGGGGCCTCGCGTGGCGGTGCTGCTGTCCAGGCGGCAGGTCTTGGAAGAAGGGCGGTGCATCAGTTGCGCGCTAGCGGCGGCCGCCGTTGATGACAATGATGATGTGGCATGCCCTTAGGGGTTCAATCCCGCACCCACTGGGGTCAAGTTTTTTGAGGGTAAAAGGAGCCACCCCCAATAGCGATGTCGTTATTGCTCAATTGGTGGAGGGTCCCACGATAGGTGGTCGACAGCAAGAGAGATAGAGAGAGAGTTTGAAGGCTTCAAGGGGCAAGGCAAAGGGGCCTATCCCACCCGCCATAAAGGCCAGTGGAGCAAGAAAGAGAGAGAAAAGGCTTTCCCAAAGCGCTATGCAAAGAGAGTCGGGCGGCCAGATTGGGCAGAGAGAGGTACCATGAAGTTACCAAAAAAATCAAGTGTGCCAAGTGGTAGCAATGCAAGAAAAATTATAAATGAAGCTTCAGTTGATTGTACGAGCTTGATAGCTCCTTGTTTTTTCTTTTTTAGCCTTAGCCAAGCCTTATAAAAGGGGATAGAAGTGATTTTTTAGGGCTTTTTTGCCATAGAGAGTTGTTGAAGGCCTGCAAGCCTGTGTATTGGAAGCTTGCCATTGGAGCTGCATAATTGGTTGTACTATCTCCATATGCAATACTATTAAGCATTTGCCCCTCTTTCTCGTATTGCTTCTCCCCATCCTCCCCCTCCTTTTCTCTCGCTCTTTGTGTACTTGCCAGTGCTTGCGGAGGGTATGCCTGCAGCTTGAAGTGTGTTACCAAGAGGGCAGAATCGGGGTGTTTTGTGAGCTGGAAGGGGTGAATTGAGCAGTGTGGGTGCATTTGTGCTGGAAGGTGTTTTTGCAGGGTAGGAGATAGTTGTTCTGTGTGCCGAGGTGGATATCTTAGTGCAAATTAGCCAATTTGAAGGTGTTATTTGAGAGGTTAGGGGTGTTGTGGATACCATGAGCTATAGGGAGGCTTTGTGTTGTGTGTCGGGTGTGGACCTCATTCCCCCTATCCATCTTCTGGTGCCCCCACTGAGGAGCAACTGATTGCTTGTCGGTTTTGATCAAAGAAAGTTATTTCCATCAAGGAGAGATGGCAATGCACAGTTATGGACCAGTTTTCACCGAAGAAGAAGATCCGGAAGAGTGGATGGCCGATTTCGAGTTGTATATGCTATCACTCCATATGCCAAATGAAGATATCAAAATGCAAACGATTTCGATGTTGATGCAGGGAAGAGCAAAGACATGGTTCCATGCCTTGGAAGGAGAGCCAAGACTTATGTGTTCGGCGTTGCGGACCCGTTTTCTACATGATTTTTGTAAAGAGGTATCTCCTGTCGATCTCCATGCGAGGTTGAAGAATTTGAAGCAGGATGTGAACGAGAAGTTTGGTGTTTTCCTCGCCCGCTTCGAAGAGTGTTGAAGGGACTTTGCAGTAGCCATGCAACTGGCTAATGGGGGTGAGTACTTTAAATTGGAAAAATTTATGGCTTGTATGCATCCCAAAGTTCGTGAAAAGGTGGATTTAGATGGCCCAGAGAATTACAACGGGGCTGTTGCTATTGCATGATCAAAGAGCCAAAAAATTAAAAAGAAGATTAAGCAAGATGCGTTGGGATATGAGGTGATGATTGCCAATCTGACCTCAAGTCCGAGGGGAGAAGTTCAAGTGGAGAATCAGCATAATCAAGGGGTAGCAACTGTTCCTCAACAATGGGTACGTACAGTTCCAAATTTGTATGAGCAAATGCAAGAGTTGCATTTAAGTGTTATGGACAGAGGTCACGCAAGGACAAGAAGGGGCAGGGCTAGGCAATTGCCTGGTAGATGTTACAATTGCGGAGAGGAGGGACACTATGCTCCAAATTTCCCTCACCCACTGAGGGAAAGAGGAAGTATGTATCCTCTGTTTGGTCAAGGCAGGGGTCAGGCACAGTTTAATGGTCAAAGGGAGCAGCAAGCAGTTGAAAACCAAATACAGGGGGTCTTCAGGTAGTGATGAAGTGCAAAGGGTTAATATTATTGGTGTTGACAGGCAAGAGGTTGATAATATGGCTAGCAAAAGAGCAAGAGGCGGACGAGAGACTGAGGTGGAACGTGAAACTAGAGCAAAGAAGGGTAAAGAGAAGGTGAACGAAGAGCCAAGCAAGAGAAGGCAAAGGCGGAGAATTACACAGAAGGATTTTCAGTTGGGGCATGGTAATCCTGAATATGATCTGGTAAGAGATGTCAAAAATCAAAGCTAACATCACTTTTGGGCAGCTACTTGCATTAAACCCTAGATTAAGGAGGCAGTGGTCAACCAGTGTCAGTACGAGGCTTCCCCGAGTAGGAGGAGGTGTGCATGCGGTACAGAATCTAGCCTTGAGGGTGCGGATTCCAATAGATGTGCTTCTAGTGGTGGACGTTTTTCTTGAAAAGAAGAAGCATGTTCAAGCCTATATTGATGGTGGTGCCCAGGTCTGTGTGATCACAGAGTCTACTATGAGGGATATTGGTATTAAAGTTGTCGTCAGGTCCAATGTGCGAATGAGGATGGCCAACCATGCCAAAGCTTGATGTTTAGGAGTGGCACAGGATGTGAACGTAAAGGTCGTGGGAATTGAATGCTTGATCGATTGTTTTGTCATGAAAGCAAGTGAAAATTCTTATCCAATTGTATTGGGGAGGCCATGGTTGTTGGCAATTGGGGCCAAGGAAGATTGGGAGTAGGGGGTATTTACCTTGCCAGATCGAGAAAATGGAGGGAAGATCGTGTTGGATCTAAAGACAAGGAGAGCCGCTATCATCCATCAGCCGGGGGTGATAATCAGGATTCTAGCACCAGTTACGAATATGAAATCGAGTCATCTTATGATGAAGGGTCCACCAGTGTCGAAGATGAAGAGAGCGATGCGAATTTATTGAAGTTGGATACAGATTTATTCAAAGTCACCATAGATTCTGCCAGTGCAAGTAAAGGTATGCAAGCCCCTATCCGTAGTCTAAAGACTAAAGAGGTGGAATATATGCTAGGTACAGATTTAACCAAGCAGGAGAAGGAAGGCTATCCTATGTGCATCCTATCCCGACTTATTTTCAACGGAGTATAAAGATTTGAGAGGAGCTAAAGGAGTGGAGGATCGGATCCTACTTAAAGGTGGATACAGGCCAAAAGCCCAGAAGCTAAGGAGGTTGGGGGATATTCAAAAGGAGTCTCTATGGCAGGAGATCAACAAGTTTCTTGAGGCAGTTATTATTTATCCAATGAAAGAGTCTGAGTGGGTTTTTCATGTTGTCATTACTCCAAAGAAGAATGGGAAATGGCGGGTATATGTAGACTATAAGCCTTTGAATGCTGCGACCACGCGGAATCACTACCCTCTGTCGTTTCAGGATGAGATTCTAAACCAGGCTGCTAGGCACGAACGCTACTCTATCATGCATGGTTTTTTAGGGTATTTTTAGATTGGTATTGCTTTGGAGGATCAGCTGAAAACTACCTTCATCTCTCCATGGGGATGCTTTGCCTACCGCAGGATGCCTTTTGGACTGGTGAATGTGTATGCTACATTTCAAGACTGGCTAAACAAGGTGTTCAGGCCATACTTGGGTAAGTTCATCAAAATTTATATGGATGATATTGGTTGTTATAGTTCCAAGGCGGAACAATTGTCCAAGCTGAGGTTGTGCTTTCAAAGGCGAGATAAAGAAGGAGGGCAATTAAACCCAAAGAAGTGCAAGTTGGCACAACCAAGGGCTCAGATGTTGGGTCATGTGGTATCATAAAATGAAATAGAAGCAGATCCAAAGAAGGTGAAAGCATTGTTTCTCATGGAGCCTCCCACCAGTGCAATAGGGTTGGCATCATTCGTGCATAAGTCAAAGTATTTGTCCCATTTCTTTTGGATGTTGTCTTAGTATGTTTACCCTCTTCAGAAAAGGTCTCAACAGGTACATGGATTTCAATGGGATGATGAATCTCAAGAGGCGTTTGACAAAGTGAAAGGTATTCTATGTCATCTACCTATATTGTGCCCTCCCAACCAAGAGGATGACTTCTATATTGATATGACGGTGGGTACGGTGGCCATTGGAGCATGTTGTTACAAAAGGTGGGGAGAAGTTATAAGCCTATCTACTTTGCAAGGTCATTAGTCGAGGGGAGACTACTTATACGGAGGCGGAATAGTAGGTGATGGCTTTAGTCTTTGCCTGCAGGAAGTTCAAAGTGTATTTGATTGTTTGTAAATTTGATGTGTTGACGGCTATCAATCTTTTTCCTAAAGTGGTCCTACACTTGAAGCTAGGGAAGTAAATCGTGAAATGGGTGATAGAGATTCAGGAGTTTGAGATCGACTTCAAAGTAGATCACACGAGTCAGTCTCATTTGGCGGATATCCTAGTCACCAAAGAGAATTACCGATTTATCCAAGGGTAGTGCGAGAGGAGGAGAAAGAGGAGCCAGACTTGGAAGGGGCCTTCACTATGTGGTTTGATGGTGCTTATTGAAGGGTAACACAAAAAGCAGGTGGAGGTGTGGTCATTCAAGATCCACATAGCACAGTCATCAAAGCTTACGACACCGACGATGTGCATACCAGCAATGAAGCGAAGTATCTTACTCTACATCTGGGACTAAAGCAGTGTATTGAATTTGGCATATCAAGGTTAGTAGTGAAAGGTGATGCTCTATTGGTTATCAAATAACTTTTAGGCCAATGGTAGGTAAAAAGGGATTCTCTCAAGAATTGGGTTTTCTCTATAAAGAAGTTGTTGAAGTTTTTTGAAGAGGTGCAGTTCAAACATGTGAGAAGGGAACAAAATCAAGAAGAAAATTGTTTGGCTAGCAGTCGTGTTCAAACTCATGTGTCGAGTTTGTATATGGCACCGGCTACTTATGCAGGTAGAGAGACTTTAAAAGACATTGATGATTTCTTGAGTACAGGTCATTGTTTTGAAGGGCTTTTCAAGCTACAAAAGAGGAGAACCGTTCAAAGAGCTCAAAAGTTCACCTTGGTAGGAGAAGATCTTATGATGCATGGTCAAGATGGGGTGCTACATTGAATCCTTTACAAGGAGGAGATTGGTCTGGTATTGTATTGGAGCAGTGCCACGAGCAGAGCACACATCAAGGTAAGGATCAAGTCTTGTTTCCTATTTTGAGAAGTGGATTTTGGTGGCCTTCTCTTGTGTGAGATGTACACTATTGGTGCAAGACGTGCCATCAGTGCCAAGTAATGGGTGAAAGGCAACAGGTAGCCGAGCAGCAAGGAGCTATCATAGCACATGATGCTTTTGAGAAGTGGGGTTTGGGTGCTATTGGTCCATTGCCCAAGTCAGCCAACGGGAAAAAATATGTTGTGGTGGCCATAGACTACCTCACCAGGTGGGTTGAGGCTAAAGTGGTCAAAGAGGACTTCGTACAAGCTTGCTACCAACTTTACTCCTTATGAGTTGGTATATGGCAAGGAAGTAGTATTACCCGTACATGTGCAGTTAGGGGCGCTCAAAAGTTTGTGGTGGATTGATAAAGCTCATCAAGATATTTTGCAGGATAAGATTACACGTCTGGAAACTTTAAAGATGGATTGTGAGGCATCAACAGACTTTTATGTGAAGCAGTGAGAGAAAAGAGTAGCAAAGTTCAACCTGCATTTACCAAAAAAGCTGATTGAGAAGGGAGATCTAGTGATGAAGTATGAGATCTATCTTGACTTCACCTTTCACAAGAAATTCAAAAAGAAGTGGACAGGGCCTTACAAAGTCCATCAAGCTTTTCCCAATGGTACTTACACATTGATGAGGATGGATAGTCGTTTTCTCAAGAATAGGGTTAAATGTGTGCGTCTCAAGCTCTATTTTGAGAGGGAGTTGGTGCCAGCACTGCATCAAGTTCTACTAGAGGGGGTTGGGCAACCAATCTAAGAAGTCTTCTCATATGCTAGGAATAAAATTATGTATATATAGTCGAGTTTTTTGGGTTTTCTCATAATGTGCTCAGTGTTTGCAGTTTGTAGGGGAATAAAGATCTTATGTGGTTGAGCATAAATGCTCTACTAGGGGGTGGGCAATGATGGTACAGC
Source organism: Adiantum capillus-veneris (assembly GCF_014529385.1). Classification (NCBI taxonomy): domain Eukaryota; kingdom Viridiplantae; phylum Streptophyta; class Polypodiopsida; order Polypodiales; family Pteridaceae; genus Adiantum; species Adiantum capillus-veneris. The sequence goes on along the minus strand of NC_140933.1, from coordinate 60,568,060 downwards.
CAAAGTGTGTCGACCATAGAAGATGGCATGGGTAGATATGTGCAGGCTAGCAGAAGCATGGCAAAGGGCTGGAGCAACTAGGAGGATCATGGGCTGAAAGGTAACAATGGAGATGTAAGACTAATGTGGTTTGTAGGCCAAGAAAGGCTCCAGAAAGGGGATAATTTGGGAAGCAAGTAAAAGAGATGCAAAATGTAGCTTTTAGGTCCAAGAATGTAAAGCTTGAAGTGCTAAAGGAGTAGGTCTAGACGGATCATCAAACAGATCTACGGAGTCCAAGTTATTGGAGTTTGAAGGTATGGTGGGTAGAAGATTCTTGTCGGACAGGGCAGCTTGGGACAGGTGGCCCTGTTAAGTATGGAGCATGATTTACACCTTGTAATTTTCTGTGTTAAAAACACACATTTATAAGGCCCCCATTATGAGGAGAATCCATTGTGCGTGAAGAAAAATAACTCGCCGAAAAATAAAATCACTCACCGGAAGCCAAAATTTTCATGCCCAATCGAAATATTCATTTTCGTCGAAATATCCCTTTTTGCCGGAATATTATGTCGGACGGTGGCCACAAAGTGGTCGGAAAACGATCGCTCAGTTGGCCGGTCGGCCGGTAGTAATTGGCCGGTGGTCGGTGGTCGGAAGTCAATGGCCGGGTGGCTGGTGGAAAAATTCAAAAGCGGACTTGTCTTCTCAAGGGCAGCCACACATGGGTGATTGGAGGGTCCGATTTGGACTTATCTACACAAGGGTGACTACACATGGATGCCTTTCATGAGAGAAAGCAGCCCTTTTGGCCTATAAAAGGAGGCCATTTCTACACACATTTCATAGTGTGAAGTTGATGCACAAGGTGGGTGTGAGGTGGTGAGAGTGAAGTAAGGTGGGAGCTCCAAAAGGGTATAATCCCTTTGTAAGCTACTTCTTGTTTTGAAGTAGTAAATCCATTGAGTGGCTGATTTTTCGTGGACATAGCCCACATTGGGCAAACCACGTATATCGTGTGTACTCTCTCTCTCTCTCTCTCTCTCTCTCTCTCTCTCTCTCTCTCTCTCTCTCTCTCTCTCTCTCTCTACTCTATAATCTCTTGTGTGTGTAAATTATCTCTCCCCATTAAGTAATCTACTCAATTATCTACTTAGCTACGTCATATTTCCTAACAACTAGTATTAGAGCAAGGTTTGCTCGTAGCTAAAGTATCTCAAGGAATGGATTCCTTGAATTGAGTGGGAGTTATGGTAGAGGAAGAGAAGCTCAAGATTGAGAAGTTCAATGGCAAAAACTACCAACATTCGAAGATGCAGATTGAAGACTATCTCTACAAGAAGGACCTCTATTTGCCACTATGCGGTCTTGCAAAGAAGCCCGCAACAATGGTAGATGAAGCATGGATTGTCCTTGATCGAAAGACACTGGGAACAATCTGATTAAGCTTGGTGTCAACGGTGGCCTTCAATGTTTTGGAGATGAAGGCCACGGAGGACTTGATGAAGTCACTTGACGACTTCTACGAGAAACCATCGGCATTCAGTAAGGTATTTCTTATGAAGCGCTTGTTCAATCTAAAGATGGCAGAGAATGGTTCAGTTTGCAGAACACCTAAATGACTTTAACACAAACATATGTCAACTTTGATCGGTGAGAATCAATTTTGATGACGAAGTACGAGCTCTCCTTATACTATCATCTCTACTCGATAGTTGGGATAGCCTTGTGATGGCTGTAAGTAATTCTATTCCTGGCACAAATACTCTTAAGTTTAATGATGTTGTGGGTGTTCTTCTAAGCAAGGAAATACAAAGGAGAAGCATAGGAGAATTATCAAGTGCTGCAATGTCAGTGGAAACAAGAGGAAGGCCTAAGGAGAGGTTCAAAAACCAAAAGGGTCGTGATCGCTCAAGACGGAGCAAGTCACGTACAAAGTCAGTTCTTGAATGTTGGAATTGCAGCAAGAAGGGCCACGTCAAGAAGGATTGCTGGTCTAAGAAGAAGAAGGAGACTGAGTCTCAAGACAACACGCCAACATCGGAGGCCAATGTGGCAGGTAAAGTGGAGCAAGATGCTCTAATTCTCTCATTAGACAATGTATCTAATTCTTGGATAGTAGATTCCAAGGCTTCATTCCATGCGACACCACACAAGCAACATTTCCAAGATTACACCAAAGGTAATTTTGGATATGTATACTTGGGAGATGATGAAGCTTGTGAGATTGGCGGCAAAGGTACAGTTTCGATCAAAACTGCTAACCGGAATGAATGGAATCTTGAAGATGTTAGGCATGTTCCTTCTCTTCGGAAAAAAATTGATCTCTACAGGACAATTGGACGATGAAGGTCACAACATTGCATTCGGAAAAAAATGGTGGAAGATTTCAAAGGGATCTTTGGTGGTTGCCAAGGGAGAAAAGGTCGGTACACTTTACTTGTGTACTATTAGCACGCAACCTTCAGCTTGTGCAGCAACTATAGAAGTTGACACTACCGTGTGGCACTGCCGGCTTGGGCATATGAGTGCCAAAAGAATGTAAATCCTTCAAACAAAGAAGTTTCTGCGAGGTTTGAAAAAAGTGGACTTGGAGTTTTGTGAAGATTGTGTTTATAGTAAACAAAAGAGGCTAAAATTTCAAAAATCAAGAAATGAAAGAAAAAATAAAAAACTTGAGTTGGTTCATTCTAATGTTTGGGGTCCTGCAAGTACACCATCGCTTGGTGGCTCATTGTACTATGTAACATTCATAGATGATGCGACTAGAAAAACATGGGTTTATGTCATGAAGAATAAGTCCAATGTATTTTCCATATTTCAAAGGTGGAAAGACTTTGTGGAGAATGAAACAGGTACCAAGGGTTAAATGCCTCAGATCCGACAATGGAAGTGGATATTGAAACCCAGCTTTTGTGCTAGCAATGGATTCGGAGGCAAAGTACAACCCCAAGGACATCTCAACAAAATGGGGTTTCGAAAAGAATGAACAGGACAAATCATGGAGCGAGCACGAAGCATGCGGCTACATGCAGGCCTACCACTTGAGCTCTGGGCGAAAGCTATAAGTATGTTTGTGTACTTAATCAGCCGGTCATCCTCAACGGTATTGGATGGGGGAGTTCCAAAAGAGGCATGGACATGTAAAGTGGTGAACCCAGGGAGGTCACCTAAAAAAAATGTAACTCATCACGTGAGTTCAACAGAAGGGTATTTAAAGTTCTTGAAACTTAGAGAAATATATATACAGAAGGGCATTATTTTTTCAAATTTGAAAAAAACTTACAGATTTTAAAAGAAAAAGGTACATTATATTCTTAGCAAAATTCATAGATAAGGGGTTTTACAAACATGTCTTGAACGCACGTGATATGGTAGTTTTACACATAGTGAACCCCCCGAGGTGGTGAATTATGCATTCCTCAAAGTGTTTGAGTGTGAGGATTTCATGCACATAGATAGAAGCCTAAGATCAAAGTTAGATGCAAAGTCCAAAAAGTGTTTCTTCATTGGCTATGAAGAAGGTGACTTTGGGTATCGCCTATGGAATTGAAGATGGTAAAATCTTAAGGAGTAGGGATGTAGCTTTTAACGAACAAATTATTTACAAAGATTACTTGGAAAGAAAATAAACAAAAGAAACAAGTGATGTGTACATGGAGCTTGAGGACAATGAAGACTCAGGGATTGAAAACAGTGACAATGTGCAACAACGTCAACCGAATGAGGAGCCTCAACCTATTCCCCAAAGATCTACAAGAGCAAGTAGACCTCCAGAAAGGTTTGTTCCTTCCTTCAACCATCTCTTGATCTCAGATTCTGGAGAGCCGGAATCATACGAAGAAGCTATGCAACACGAATCCAAAGAACAATGGACGAAGGGCATGCAAGTGGAGATGGACTCACTACATTGCAACCAAACGTGGGAGTTGGTTGAGTTGCCTAAAGGTAAGCAGGCACTTCAAAACAAATGGGTGTACAAGCTAAAGGAAGAAGAAGGTGGGAAGAAAAGGTACAAGTCTAGGCTTGTGGTAAAAGGGTTTTCTCAAGAGAAAGGTATTGACTTCATTGAAATATTTTCTCTTGTTGTAAAAAAGAACTCAATTAGGCTTGTCTTAAGCCTTATGGCTGCTCATGATCTAAATCTTGAGAAAATGGATGTAAATATGGCATCCCTCAGGTGACTTAGAGGAGGAAATTTACATGCTTCAACCAAAGGGGTATGAAGTAAAAGGTAAGGAGAAAATGGTTTGCAGATTAAAGAAAAGCTTGTATGGTTTAAAGCAAGCACTACAAGAGGTTGTGTGCTCTTGTGACGCTCTTAGCGACGGAAATACACTGGGTTTTTATAACCCCCGGCGTCGCTATAACCGTCGCTAAAAGCGTCGCTACGAGAGCGTCGCTATCTGCATCGCTATAGGCGTCGCTATATAGCGACGCTCATAGCGACGCCTATAGCGACGCAGATAGCGACGCTCTCACAGAAGAGTATAGCGACGCATATAGCGACGCTACAGAGCCATAAATAGCGACGCTTATAGCGACGCCTGAGAGAATATTTTTTTGGTGGCAAGGCATTGAATGCCCTGCCACCCATCAACCATATTGTACTTGATTCACTTTTTAAAAAAAGTGCAAAGGTAAATAATAGACCCAAAATAGTCACCCACAAGACGCATTGTTTGCAAAATTGACAATTGTACACATCATAGACAAACTGAATTGATTGGCAAATGTAATAATGACAATTGTACAACATCATAGGCATAAAGAATTGATTGGCAAAAGGAATTGCGGTGACAAATGTAATAATATACATGGTTCAAAAAGACGCATAAAATCCATCTCATGATACATAAGCTATGAGAAACCCTAAACTAATGCTATCTAGCTACGGCTAAACTGACGTCGTCTAATCAGACGTCTCATCGCGTCCAAGCGGCGTATCTGTCGGATTCTGCAAAAAAAGACAATAAGACAGTTTTCAGTAAATATAAACATATAACGACATTTATAAAACAATACAAAAAATAAAAAAGAGTAAACCCTAATACTAACCATGCCGCCGCGAGAACTGAGAATGTCCATCAGGGCGTTTAAGCCCTTCCTGCCTGCGTACTCGCGCTCGTACGGTGTGGGATCACGTCCTGTCATCGACCACTGTCAAAACATACAAAGATTTCATTATGTTAGAACTAAAAAACTCATAAACCCTAAACTATCGAACATGCATAAAGAGCAATGTGAAAAGACTTACAAAATCGGCCTCAAATGATGCCCATCCACCGCTCCCCAAGTGGTGCGAGCTCCCTGCCTCTACTCGCGCTCTGGCTGCATCCTTTTGTTGCTTCCACTTGTCGGGATTCTCGCGCGCTGCTTTCTTCGCATTCTTCCAATCTTCTTTGGCCAGCCAATCTGGCCTATTCCACCCATTCTTGATTGCTTTTTGCACTTCGGAACGCTTGTGTTTGCAGTATTCGCGCATTCGAATCTTCATCAGGTCTTCATTGAAGCGCTGATCCCGTGTTGGAACGGGAAACTCATCATGAAGTATGCTGATGACTCTGTTTTTTAAATCACTTGGTACTTCACTCCATTTGTTTAGTATATAGTGTCTAAACAGCTGAGAGCAAAGACCACGCATGCGCGAGATCACCTTCTTGCCGTCATCATCCATGATGATGCCGCCGCTGATGTCGACGGAGTAAGGCAAGCCCTCTGGCCGGTGACGCGTGAACCTGGGTGTCCCGGCAGGGGTCTCTAGCGGCGTGTCGATGGGGGTACGGACGTCAGGTGTCTCCATCGGCGTCTGGGCGCCGAAGCGAGGAGTGTCGAGTGGGGTGGCTCCTGGCGGAGTAGGTAGAGGTGTGTAGCTTCTAGGAACAGTCAGCCGTGCAAAACCTGGCGTAGACGGCGATGCTGTGGCTGGTGTGGGGGCGGGCAAAGAAGGGGAGGGTAAAGAGCCTCGTCGAACACGAGGCGGTGTGGAGGCATCGGTGGCGGAATCCCCACAACAACCGCCACCGCCACCACTAGAGCGCCGGTGTCTAGACGAGTGTGACGCTCGTCTCGTCGACGCCGAAGCTTCGGAGCGCGCCGAATGCTCCGAAAGAGAGGGAGATGCGGATGGTGTAGGAACGCGCGATGATGCACCAGAGCGATGACGCTCCACGTACCACTGTCTCTGCTGCGGTGACAAAGAAGAAAGAAACTCCTCATCATCCATACCTGCATTAAACACACGAATATTTAAACTTAATATTGAATGAATAGAGTAGACAATGACGCAAAGACCATTAAATACAATGACGTAATGACGCATATAAATACAATGACGCAATGAATCGAGTGATAGAAGAGACAAGTCGAAAACTCAGAATTTTCAATCAAAAGATGTGAGCGCGAGTAGAAAAGAGCGTTACACACCATGGAAGCTACTTAGAGAGCTAGAGCTTTTACAGCACGGAGCAAAATTGTTCAAATACAATATTTGTGGCTTTAAGAGATCTCTCTCTCATCCTCGCATAACTCAGCATAACTTCCTATATCTATATAGAGCTCTCCGTTTAAACACATATCCTCTGTTTCATTTTGTAGCTCCTCTGCATGCACCCCATATAGAGTAGTAGCATCTTGATGCTCGTCTGGCACCACCGCAGCGGCTTCTGATTGAGCATCTTCTCTGATCTCCTCCATTGATGTCGTTGTGATTGGCACATGGTAGCCTTCATACGTCCTTGCACTACGAGGGGCTACCTCTATGACGTACCACCAGTTTGATGTAGACTTTGTAGGATGAAATACTACCTGCCAGAGCCACATAACTTACATGAGAGCTTTCAAGCACATAACTTGTAAAAGGGGGATGTTAACTATTTATATACTTACTTGTTCACAATGCTCGGGTAGTACGAAAGTGTCTCTTAGGTCAGTCCATTTCTTAGTAGAATCCACCTCAAGAAAACCAGACTCTCCTCTACGCACAGTAGCGTTTCGACCCTCCATGATTATCTTGAACCATTGCACGTCGAACAAGTCGACAAAAAATCCTCTGTAATCGATCCTCAAAATCTCTTGCAGCGTGCCGAAGTAAGTGAGTTCCGCCACCACGGGATCTGCATCAGAGGAACGTCGTCGACTAGACTGTTCAAATTTTGCCATGATTCCACAATCTTGAGTAAAACGCTTTTTGTCGATTCGTTCCACCCTAAAATGTCGACCTTTACACCATGCTGCTGTGTATGACTTATACTACAACGAACAAAGATTATGAGTGGCCGTTCAAACGTTTATAAATAAAGTCACTTGCTAGTCGTACATTGCAAACTTACCTTGGTCGCGCAACCCCGAGAGTACTCCCACTCTTCTTCAGTCACTTCGTCACCGCATTGTTGTGCGCTTTTCAATTGGTTGTGCAACCATCTTAAGCTCATGAAGGTTGGTAGGCTCTCCAGAACCGCTGGATAGTGCATCGGTGGTCGTCTTCCCCGTCTCCACTCGATTCGTGCCCTTTGTCGCTCTTGCTTTGCATCCTCATATTGTGAAATCCACTTTTGCATCACTGGATTGTGAAGCATGCAAAATCGGTTGATTTTAGCCTCTAGATCTTCCGTCATCTTCTTCTCAACACCGAGATTGCACATGACAATCCCAGATATGCGCTCATCATCTATGGTTCGCCATAGCGTGTCCCGGGATTTATCAAATCCGTCTAGCCACTCTCCAATGTACACTAGGGACTCTGATACCAACCAACCTTCTGCCATGCTACCCTCCGGACGTGCCTTTTGACGCACATATCCCTTAAGCGTTTTCATGAAACGCTCTAAGAAGAACATCCATCTGGAATGAACTGTGCCAGCTATTTCCACCTCATCAACTATGTGAATAAGAAGATGCACCTGAATGGTTAGTATTGTAGTAGGAAAATGTTTCTCAAACATGCACACAAGCTCCGCAGCATTTAGTTTGGCGAATGGTATGGAGTCTACGTCGATCTCCTTTTGTGAGATCCATTGCACCAGCTTTGCAAGTTTGTAGATTGTGTTACGGATGTCGAGAGACAAACATCCCTCAATGGCAACCGGTAAAATAAACTGTAAAGTATGTGCAGCAATGATATTAAAGTCCACATTTTATGCAATGATATTAAAGTCCACTATGAACGTACCTGACACATTTTATGCCAATCGTGTGACTTCAAACCGGTAAGCTTTCCTTCTTTAGTAAAACACGTTCGGAGCGAGTGCATTACGCTAGTGGGGGTCCGCAAAGATCGAATGGCCTCTTTTACTTTGCGTTCTTGGGCTCCTGTGAAAATCCATGATGCTTTAGGAAGTTTTATCGATCCATCAGACGCTGTTTGCGGCCAATATTGCTCCATACGATCCACATTTCTAAGGTCAACTCTGGCTCCCAAAGTATCTTTCTTGCCGGTCAAATGGTCCCATAGTAGATTACCCACATTCTTGAATATGTGCATTGGATCGAGCAAGTGATTGATCACGAGTCGGGGCCAGTATGGTAACTCGTACCATAGAGATAGTCTCTTCATCCCTGGAGGCAATCCGTCATCGCACATCTCCTTCTGCTCTAGCCATGCTTGTGCAGACATCCTTGGTGGCTCTCTTCCCAAAAAGCGGTCGCGTAACACATGATTCTCCGGAAGATACGCTTGATGACCTTCGTAGATTTGCTTCTTCAGTGAGGGTGCCCTACGTGCATTCAGTCTAGGTCCACATGTGACACATGCTCTGTATCCGCTTGTTTGAAGCCCTGCATGTATACACATGATAATAGATCAACTATGGGGAAAAACAAGATTTACAGTGTCTGAGAGAGGAGTGTCAATAGATCACCTGAGCATTCTGTTAGCCCGGGATAGTCATGCATGGTCCACATTAGAATACCTCTGATCAAAGCATTCCGTCGTCCTGTGTGTCGGCTCATATCCACCACCTCTATGCCAATCCACAATTGTTGTAGCTCTTCCAATAGTGGACGAAGATACACATCCATATTCCCCACTTTATATCGCCCTGGCACAATCAAGCTTAGCCATAGGTGCCCCTTCTTCGTAGTCAACCACGGGGGAATGTTGTAGTTGACGATGACAACGGGCCATACACTGTAAGATGTTGATCTTTGACCAAATGGATTTATGCCATCCATAGCCAGGCCTAAGCGCAAATTTCGAGCTTCCCTGGCAAAATCCGACCATGTTCCATCTATATGTTTCCAGGCTGCGCAATCTGCAGGAATTCGTAGCACACCATCCGAAGATTTATTCTCCTCATGCCATGATGCTAGGGCGGCCATGGACTTACATTCGAAGAAATGCTTGATGCGAGGAAGCAAAGGAAAATGTCGCAAAACCTTTTGTGGAATTTTTGTCCCGTGGAGATCTACTCGATATCTTTCGGAATCACATTTCGGACACTTCTCCATGTCTGTGTATTCCCCTCTGAAAAGAATGCAGTCATTAGGACAAGCGTGGATAGAATTGTAATCCATCCCCAAGTTTCGCAAAATCTTTCTTGCTTCATCTCGGGAATCTGGCATCACATTGTCAGCTGGTAGAATGTGCTCTTTCAGCAATCTACACAACATAAAAATATGATACAGTCGTGTAAAAATCTATCAGATCATTATACATTTAGAGTTCTATTAAAGTAAACTAATTGTAATAGATCACCTGAAAAGCACTGTGACGCTAGTGTCACTCCATCCAAACTTTGCCTGCATGTTGAGAAGAACCAGGAGTGCTTTCAATCTAGACATACGTGCTCCATTATACAATGATGTATCGGCTTCACTTTTCATATCATCATAGATAAGCCTTTCTGAATCCATGATCGTCTCGATCATTTCATCAATCTCGGGCTCAAACATTGCCTCGTTGGGAATGTGCTCTGCATGATCATCCCCCGAGCTGTCAGAGGCTACATCTTGTGGCCTCACATATGCTGCTTGACCAAAGCGCCTGCGAATACGTCTATTGGGTTGCAAGATTGCTGCTTGTTGGCCAGCGTCAGAGTCCGACGAGTTATAATTGGCAACAACTCGATCTATAATAGATGGATCGAACTCGCCAAATTCGCGAACGTGCTGCAAAGAAACACGTCTTGTCCGTCGCACAGCATGCTTGCATTGATTACAAGGACATAAGACCCTCGTTGAGAGATAGGTGTTTCGGTTGGACGGTCCCACATCCTCGTCGCTACTCATAATGAGGATAAAAAACTTATAACCTGGACAACAAATTTAATATTCTATTGGCATTCTTCGTCTTATCTTTCTCTCTCTCTCTCTCTCTCTCTCTCTCTCTCTCTCTCTCTCTCTCTCTCTCTCTCTCTTTACCTCACATTCTCTAGTCATGTCCAATCCCCGCACACCTCGGTCTAGAGGTGCACGGAGATCAGAACCACCGGGTTATAATCTCGTCTTTATTGGTCAATACCTATATTTGTGGGTACAAGAAATCTAGACACCCACGTCTACATGATACTGCATGTAGTGGACAAAATCCCTTTGCCTCTTCTCTAGCTGTAGCACTTCACTTCATCTTAACATCTTTTCACAGTAGATCTTTTCACTGTTCGTCTAACTCTAAACCCTAAACCGTAAGTAATTCTTGCGTGGACTCGATCTAACGTAAATAAGCGTAAATCTAAATAAACGTAAATCTAACTAAAAATAAAGCTAAATCTAATTTAACGTAAGTCTAATGACTAGAGGTTGTCTAGATGGTCATTGTGTCGGGGATGTAGTGACTCTTGCCGCCCTGAAGATCCACCTTCTTCCCTATCTTCTGAAGACATTTCACCAGTACTTTTGGATCGACGGAGCCCACCATGAGTGAAGGCAGCAATACCCTATATTCCATTGAGGGCTGTCTTCACCCGCTTCATGCAGGCATCGCAGTCTATGGAGACCCGCATCTAATCTAATATAACGTAAATCTAAATCTAGCTTAAATAAACGTAAATCTAGTTAAAAATAAACCTAAATCTAATTTAATGTAAGTCTACATATAACCTAATCTTTAACGTCTTTTAAGATAGTTTCCTACGACGTTATAACTCTCTTCTTCCTGTGTGTGTGCGCGTGTGTGGATGTGTGTGCCAATAAAAAGAGATAAATGGTATAACCTTTCTATCACCCATGCCAAGTATGATAGATTGATTATGCCATTTCTCTCTTGAATAATAGGTCTTCAGTTCAACTCCTCGTCGGCTAGATCTTTAGGTCTTTTAATTTTAATTAGTTTCCTACGACGCTCCCTTAGTTTCTCTTTCTTTCTCTCTCAATGTGTGTGCGTTTTTTTGGATCGTATGCATGTTTTCTTTCTCTTTTCCTCTCTCAATGTGTGCGTTTTTTGTTTATGCATGTTCTCTCTCTCTTTTCCTCTCTCAATGCGTGCGTTTTTTGTTTATGCATGCTCTCTCTCTCTCTTTTTCTCTCTCAATGTGTGTGTGCATTCTTTGTTTATGTATGTGTGTGCGTTTTTGCACTCTCTCTCGCTCTCGCTCTCTCTCTCTCTCTCTCTCTCTCTCTCTCAAAAACACTATGTGTGTGTGTGTGTATGTGTGTGTGTGAGAGAGAGAGAGAGGGAGAGAGAAAGAGGGGAAGGGAACATGAGAATGAGGAGAGGGAAGGAGCATACCTGGCTCTCCTTCCTCTCCTCGTGTGTGTGTGTGTGTGTGTGTGTGTGTGTGTGTAAAAGAAAAAGAGAGAGAGAGAGAGAGAGAGAGAGTGAGGGAGAGCGTTACCTGCTCTTTGCTTGAGGGCGCCGAAAAACTCAGATCTGAGATCTGAGTTTTTGGGCGCGCTCGGTTATTTTTTTTACCCCAGCTGGCGTCGCTATGAGCGTCGCTATAAGCGTCGCTATGAGCGTCGCAAATTTCTTTGTAAATTTGCGACGCTCATAGCGACGCTTATAGCGACGCTCATAGCGACGCCGGGAAAAAAAAAATTTGAGCGTCGCTGTGTGAGCGTCGCTAATATGAAGAGCCTCTTGTAGTGAAGCATCAAGACAATCGTACTTGAAGTTTGATGGATGGATGTTAGATCATGGATTCAGAAGATGCAACTCTGATCATTACGTCTACACGAAGAATTTGGAAGATAGGAAGTTCATCATCCTAATGTTGCAACAATGAGAAGTTGAGCTTTTGCTCATCTTCAATCGGAATTCAAGGATAAGAAGCCATGATAGAAAGGAGTCACAGGTTTGGCAAGGTGGGTGTGAGGTGGTGAGAGTGAAGCAAGGCAGGAGCTCCAAAAGGGTATAATCCCTTTGTAACCTACTTCTTATTTTGAAGTAAAGCCATTGAGTGGTTGCTTTCCCATGGACATAGCCCACTTTGGGTGAACCGCGTATATTGTGTGTACTCTCTCTCTCTCTCTCTCTCTCTCTCTCTCTCTCTCTCTCTCTCTCTCTCTCTCTCTCTCTCTCTCTATAATCTCTCGTGTCTATAAATTATCTCTCTCCATTAAGTAATCTACTCAATTATCTACTTAGCTACGTCATATTTCCTAATAGTCCCAAGTGGATATCAGTGTATAGGTGCGTAGTGCTCGATATATGGAGCATACCTGTCTTTTTAGATTGCAGATCAAAGTTACAGATTGCAAGATATGGCCATTTGAAGTTTTGTCGGGGGCTAGGTTGGTTTCGACCTGACCACATGGGAAGTCGTGCCATCTGGAATTTTTTTGGACCACGATAGAGTTCAAGAAGGTGCTATGTGGTGTGTGGAGCTAGCGGGAGTTGAAAGCTCGTCAAACAGAGCCTGGAGCAGAAAGTTAGAGCAGTTGGAAAGATTGGGTGCATTTGTTCGAAATTGGTTGCAGACGACTTTCTCGATTTTTGCGGCCTAGATTCGCGGGCTCGTGGAATTGTGAAGCGCGGCAAGGTTGGGGAAAGTCGGACTCAGCTCAGTGAGTTTTTGACCGAGTTTTGCAGCTCGGCAAATGGATTACCAGGTGCCAATTGGCAGGCAGGACAAGCGAGGAAAAAATTTGAATATGAAAGGTTTTTTCTTAAGGACTTCGAAGCTTTGGAGGTCACTCTAAGAGGGAGCCGCCCCAACTCTTGCCACATGGTCGGGAAAAAAACCCACATGCGATGAAGGTGTTCGTGACACTGTGGTATTTTAGCATGGCCATGAGCCCATTGTAGAGCGTACGGGTGGAGAGTGAGTTCCCTTGGCATGGTGGCGATGGTGGAAGCTTCCCGGTGCTATGTTGGGGCCTCGTGCAGCGGCGCTGCCATCCCGGTGGCAGGTTTTGGAAGAAGGGCGGTGCACTATTGGCACGCTAACGGTGGCAGCCGTTGATAATAGTGATGATGTGGTGTGCCCTTAAGGGTTCAGTCCCGCGCCCACTGGGGCCAAGTTTTTTGAGGGTAAAAGGAGACCCCCCCAATAGCGATGTCGCTATTGCTCAACTGGGGAAGGGTCCCACGACAGGTGGCCAACAGCAAGATAGAGAGAGAGAGAGAGAGAGAGAGAGAGAGAGAGAGAGAGAGAGAGAGAGAGTTCGAAGGCTTCAAGGGGTGAGGCAAAGGGGACTATCCTACCCGCCATAAAGGTTAGTGGAGCAAGAAAGAGAGAGAAAAGGGCTTTCCCAAAGGGCTATGCAAAGAGAGTCGGGTGGCCAGATTGGGCAGAGAAAGAGGTACCATGCAATTAACAAAAAAATCAAGTGTGCCAAGTGGTCGCAATGCAAGAAAAATTTTAAATGAAGCTTCAGTTGACTCGTACAAGCTTGATAGCTCCTTTTTTTTCTTTTTTAGCCTTAGCCAAGCCTTATAAAAGGGGATAGAAGTAATTTTTTGAGGGTTTTTTTTCCATAGAGAGTTGTTGAAGGCGTGCGAGCCTTTGTATTGGAAGCTTGCCATTGGAGCTACAAAATTGGTTGTAGTATCTCCCTATGCAATAGTATTAAGCATTTTTCCCTCTTTCTCATATTGCTTCTCCCCATCCCCTCCTTTTCTCTCGCTCTTTGTGTGCTTGCTAGTGCTTGCGGAGGGTACGCCTACAGCTTGAAGTGTGTTACCAAGAAGGTAGAATCATGGTGTTTTGTGAGCCGGAAAGGGTGAATTGAACAGTGTGGGTGCAATTGTGCTTGAAGGTGTTTTTGCAAGGTAGGAGATAGCTGTTCTGTGTGCCAAGGTGGATCTGTTAGTGCAAATTAGAAAATTTGAAGATGTTATTTGAGAGGTTAGGGGTGTTGTGGATACCATGAGCTTTAGGGAAGCTTTGTGTTGTGTGTCGGGTGTGGAACTCATTCCCCCTCCTCTCCAACGTGTTCGATTTGAGGATGTAGCCTTCGAACCAGCATAGTTTAGTAGTGATGCACCTAATCTTCAAGTGCAAGATACTATTATTGCTCCAGAGAGAGAAGAGTCCAGAAGTCAGGCACCGAGATGCTCTTAGAGAGTATCAGGTGTACCCGGGCGGTTTGAGCCGGATATACACCACATTTTGGTCACTGATGCTAGAGGGCCAACCTGCTACAAAGAAGCTATACAAATAGATGATAGCACTAAGTGGAAGTAGGCTATGCATTCAGAATACAATTTAATTGTGGATAATGAGACATTGGATTTGATTGAGCTACCACAGGGAAAACATGCTTTACCTTGCAAGTGGGTATACAAGAAGAAGTATACAATTGAAGATCCCCAGCCTAGGTACAAGGCTCGTCTAGCTGCCAAGGGTTTCAAGTAGCAAAAAAGTTTGGATTTTGACAAGATATTCTCTCCAATAGTCATGATGACTACACGTTGCACCGTGCTTGGTTTGGTTGCTATCCAAGACATGGAACTTGTCCAAATTGATGTGAAAATAACATTTCATCACGGGAATCTAGATGAATATTTCTACATGAAATAGCCAGAGGGTTTTGTAGGTGAAACTCAAAAGCGAACAAGGGCATAATTGGTTTGTAGACTTAAAAAGTCACTCTATGGCCTCAGGGAAGGTTCAAGGCAGTGCTACCAGAAATTCAACAAATTCATGCAGTCTCAGGGTTGTATAAGCAGTCAAGAGGATCGTTTATTATATGCAAGAAAGTTAAATGATGGTTCTTTAATCATCTTGATCTTGTATGTAGACGATACGCTCATCGCAAGCAAATCAATTGATGAGATCAATCAGTTGAAAGATATGGTAAGCACCCAAGTTTCCATGAAAGACTTGGGAAATTCCAATCATTTTCTTGGTATGTGCATCAAGAGAGATAGACAACGTGGAATTATTAATTGTCTGAAGAAACGTACATCCACAAGGTCTTGCAACATTTTAGTATACAGGGGGGGAATTCATTGAGTACCCCAATGCAAGAATACTTAAAACTCAGCAAGGAAGATTCTCCCAAGACAGATGCTGAGAAAGAGAAAATGGAAAAAGTGCCATATTCTTCAGCAGCTGGCAGTTTGATGTACGCTGTGGTGGTAGCCACAAGACTAGACATTGCACATGCAGTGGGAGTGGTTAGTAGGTACATATCAAACCTTGGCAAGAAGAATTGGGAAGCAGTGAAGAAAATCCTCAGATATCTGAATGGTACATCTAGCAAGTGTCTCCGCTTTGAGAACAAAAATTCATCTATTGTGGGCTACACGGATGCGGATTATGCGGGTTGTGTGGGTAATAGAAGATCTACATCTGGCTATGTGTTCATGTTTGATGGAGCGGCTATCTCTTGGAGATCGTGTCTCCAAGCACGACATCATCTACCACTGATACAGAGTATGTTGTTGCATCTGACACCAGCAAGGAATCCATATGGTTAGCTCGTCTAGTGGAATATTTGGGCATTCACAAGGTTCCAGTACTAGATTTTTATAGTTAGAGTGCTATTGCTTTGGCAATGAATCCGGTGTTTCACTCAAAGTCAAAACACATAGAGATCGCATACCATGTCATACGAGATGTATTGGCTGGCAAGCACATTGAGCTTGTCAAGGTTCACACTGACGACAACTCAAAGAAAAAAACACGACAAAAGTTGGCACATCTAACAAACCTCAAGGGACACAAAAAATCCCAGGTCGCCCTGTTCACAGGTAATGGTAGATGAACTCTAACACAATTGATAAATTCTTTTGACATTGACGCACATTTGCAACAAATCAAGCTACATTTTCAATGTCAGAGAGCACTCTACAACTTGCAAGACTTGGAGCTAGAGGATACCAAAAGAGAGGCCACTATAGCAATTAAGGAAAATCTGCAACTGCAATAAAATATTGAAGGATTACAAATAGTGCAAACACAACTCCAGTCGAAACTATAGATAGAACAAGAAAATTTTGCATATTACTACAAGGAAGTTCAATCTTTCAATGAGGCAAATACAAATTTGTAAGTCATGCAGCAGAACCTAGAGGAAGAGCTAGCCAAGGAAAAGCAAAAGAATGCAAACCAGTGGAGAATCATATGCAATTGTGAGAAAAATGCTTATACAGATCCTAGCCATGCAAGAGACACCAACACCGGCAAGTACTTCATCACAACCACCTTCGTTGACACAAGAGCTAAAGGATCTAAAGGCTTCCCTAGCTCAAGAGAAATATGACAGACAAATACTAACAACACAACATAAAGAAATATAGAAATCAAAAGATGAGGGGATTGAACAACTCCAAGAACATTTGGCCAAAGCAAAAGAGGACCTAGCTGCTCAAAGCGCAACACATCATGTGGAATTACAATATAAAGATCTAGCCATTAAGGCCATGCAAGCCCAGTCAGCTTCTATAAAAGTCTCTCAAACAATAGGACAAGGACAGCTAGCATTGGATTTTCCACATATCGAGATGCCCAATACTAGCACAGAAAAAACATTGCATGACTTTGAAGATCCAGCCTATATGCAAGTTCCTGAAACAGCCAGAGAAGAAATTCAACGATGGATCTCAAAAGTGCATGATCCTCCAAACAAAGAGTATCTGCAATACAAACTCAAGGTGTTAGAATTAGCTGCTCTTATCATGATTACACCTAATTAAGTTGTGAAGAATCTTGGGCATGAAATGAGTACACTTCCACTTATGAGACATGAAGCTCTCTTTGGAAAAGGAAAATGCTACCTACCCTTGAGCCCAATCACAAAGAAGATTACAAGAATGTTCCTGTAACATTATTGATAACCAACCCTTGTGGTGAAAGAAATGGTTCGAGAGGCACCCAATCGATGAAACCTATTACAAACATTCCCCACAACATCTCAGGATTGACCCAACCTATTGTCCCATCAACAGAAGGCGACCTTAGGATAGTTTCTATTCATGGAAAAATAAAAGACCAGCAGTGCTCAACTACCATGTACTGAGACAAAGGCAGCCAATAATTTCCCTCCCTCAAAGAAATATATGATACACACCCTCAACAGAGGCATCAATCAAATGAAGGAGGTTCCAAATCTCGCATGCTAGATGATTATAACACTACAAGAACTCGCTTAAATTCCGATGGCAAATTACCGGCATCAATGGGGAGCGTCGGTATATGTGTAGGTAAATCTGGAGGGAGATCAAGTTTTAAAAATTTTTAATTTTTGAATTTTTGGCATTGATACTGGCATCTATACCAACGGCCATACCAAGGACTATGCCGATGCCTATACCAGTACTCATACCGATGCCTATATCGGTACCTATACCGATGGGCCCTGCAAAAAACAGAACCGCGGGTCTTTCCCAGTGCATTTCCCTCATTTGTTCACCTCTTCTCTTGCCCTCCTCTTCCTCACTTGCTGCAGATTTGTTGCTCAACGACTTGCTGAAAGTGAGATTCTTGCTCGTGGACTCCTCCTCAGCATCAAGGTGAGATTCTTTTCAAGTTTGCTTGTAAGTTTGTGCAATCTAGTGTATGTGTATGTAACATAGCGTGTGTGTGTGTGTGTGTTTTTGCAGGTTTGAAGATGTTTTTAAGACTCTTTATTGTTCAAATAGGCCGCATGTGAGTGCTCTAAAGTTTTATGCAATATTATTTAAAATTTATATTGTATTGACAAAATAAAACTTCATGGATGAAGCTTTCAATGCTTTAGATTTTTATGCAATTTTATTTTGAAATTATGCTTTGGGAAAAAATCTTGCTACCATCTCATTATCATCATGCGATTGAGGTTTAGGTTATAGGTTTAAGTTAGGTTTAGGTTTAGGTTATAGGCTAGGTTAGGTTATAAATTAGGTTAGGTTATAGGTTAGGTTAGGTTAGGTTAGGTTAGGTTAGGTTAGGTTTAGGTTATAGATTATAGGTTAGGTTAGGTTAGGTTAGGTTAAGATTATAGGTTAGGTTAGGTTAGAGCTAGCGGCAGATAGTAGCAAAAACGCAAACGGACTTTAGAAAATACTCGTGTACTTCAAAAAATGCAAAATGATTTTGGTTAGGTTAGGTTATACGTTAGGTTTAGGTTATAGGTTAGGTTTAGGTTTTAGGTTGGGTTAGGTTATAGGTTGGGTTAGAGCTACCGGGGCAAATAGTAAAGAAAACGCAAAGAGACTTCAAAAATGACTCGTGTACTTCAAAAAACGCAAACGGACTTTGTTTAGATTAAGTTATAGGTTAGGTTTAGGTTATAGGTTAGGTTAGGTTTAGAATATAGGTTAGATTAGGTTAGGTTATAGGTTATAGGTTATAGGTAAGGTTATAGGTTAGGTTAGGTTATAGGTTAGGTCAAAGCTAACAGCAAATAGCAAGAAAAATGCAAACAAATTTTGAAAATGACTCGTGTACTTCAAAGAACGCAAATGGACTTTGATAAACGATGTAAAATAACGCAAATTGGACTTAAAAAGCGCACACATACTTCAAAACCCCTAATATATAGTCACTGACCAATAAAGATGAGATTATTAGCCTGTGGTCCTAATCTCCGTGCACCTCTAGACCAAGGTGTGTGGGGATCGGACATGGCTAAAGAATGTGAAGTTGTTAGAGATAGCAGCAAATAGTTGAAAAAACGCAAACGGACTTCGAAAACGACTTGTGTACTTCAAACCGCAAATGGACTTAAATAAGCGAAGTAAAATAATGCAATCGAACTTCAAAAGCACACAAAGACTTCAAAAACCCTAATATATAGTCATTGACCAATAAAGACGAGATTATTACCCTATGGTCCTAATCTCCGTGTACCTCTAGATCGAGGTGTGTGGGGATTGGGCATGGCTAGAGAATGTGAGGTTTTCATGTATTGTCATGTAGTTAGTAGTGTGTAGTTAGAACAAGAGTGATTTAATTATTTGTTGTATCATTGGTATATAGAGTATGGATAATAGGATGGCATGTTCTTATGCACATTTCAAGCATCAGATCTTTCGAAACAAAAAAAATTTAACCAGCACATATGCAATAACAGTCTCTTCCCATAGAGCAACAAGACCTGCATTATTGATCTCATGGTCAAGAGACAATAGATCAACCTCCATAAGTATATATTGCTCCAACTTCATCCAAAGAAGACGATTTTCAAACGAACAGCCATCGACTGAGTCCTCCTCCCAACCAATACCCGATGTGGCATTTCAAGAGAAAGAGATGGAACAGATGTAAGACGCGTTCTTTGACATGGATCCCATCATTGAAAACATAGAAGACGGCAACATTCCAGAAAATATTGTGAACCAACCTCAGTCATCTGGTCCATATTGACGGCATGATAGCAACAATAAAGAGGACGATATGATAAAAACTCTTGCATGTATACCGCTTTACAATGGTGCAAAAATCTTAGTTCTCTGTATTGCTTTGGCAATGCTTAATTTGCAGTCTATCTATGGGTGGTCTGACGCCTCCGTCACAAAGATTTTTAGGTAAATAGATTGTATCTTAAGCATGATAAAGTGCAAATTATAGTTCAATAATGTCCTGTCCAGCTGCTAAAAATCTTCTTACTATCACAAAATGCATGCATGTCCTACTGATTGTTTACTTTTTCGTAATAAGTATGTAAATTTGGAACAATGTCCCAATTGTGGATCAAACAGGTATAGAGAGGACACACAAGGAAAGTTTATTCCTATAAAGGTTCTTCAACACTTTCCTATCATTCCAAGAATAAAGAGCATGTTCAGGTGCAAGTCTATAGCCGCTTAAATGACATGGCACTCAAATACTAGATCGACAGATGATGTGATGTAGGTACCTACTGACTCTTGTGCATGGAAGCACATAGAGGAAAGTTGGCCTTCATTTAAGAATGAGCCTCGATGTATCCGCTTTGGTCTCGCAATGGACAGAGTAAACCCATTTGGAATACAGAGTTCATCATGGAGCACGTGGCCTATTTGTTTGGTTAATTATAATCTTCCATCATGGCTAGCTATCAAGAAGGGCCATCTATTGTTGTCACTGATTGTCCCAAGAAATTACACAGCAATAGAAAAGCTCCAAATCTTGTGGACAGGAATCGATGTGGTTGATATGTCCCAACCAATCAAACAACAAAATGTGCATGTGCAAGGCATTCTCATGTGGACCAGGCACAAATGGCCAGGTTTTTATGAGTGTTCAGGTAAGTGCCTTTGAAACCCTCATATACATGTTATTATTGGCTATGCCAACGCTTTTTTATTTTAAGTTTATGATTTTTCAGGCTTGAGTTACTCGAGCAATCATGCATGTCCAAAATGTGGTCCTCGACTTGGCTTCCGCGGCTCTGATCATTTGAGTAAGATAGTTTACAAGGGGAGCATGGTAGATTTTGGCCTAAAGGACATGAGCTACGTGGACCAAACATATGCAAACATGACATGCATCCACTAAAAGCGAGCGATTGGAAAAACATGTGATTGGAGAGGGGAGATTTCATGCCACATGGAATGAAAAGACTTTCCATTTTCCATGAACTCCTGTACTAGAGTGACCTGCTAATTGATCATTTTCTTGACCCAATGCCCACCTTCAAGAATGTGGGGGAGATCATATGGAAAACCATCACTGGAAAAAGGGAGAGCAAGGCCCAAAGAGATGGTCTGCAAGCTGTGGGTTGAATTCCAGAGATGTGGCATCGACTTAAACCCAATGGAAAGTTTTCTATACCAAAAGGTCCATGGGTTTTGAGTTGTGCAGAACAGCAACAAGTGAAGCAGACTATATCTTCATTCAAGACTCCCACTGGGTGCACGCGTTATTTAAAAACGGCTTTTATGAGAAATGACAATCTCAGTGGTCTTAAGTCCCACAATTGGCACAAATTTTTACAGTTTATCTTGCCAATTTCCATAAATGGTTGTTTGACAGATGACATTAGAAGAATAATCTACAAAATCCGTGAGTTTGGTACGCTAGATCAGCTCAAAAGAGATAAGAGAAGACAACATCGATGTAGCACGCTTAAATGCTATTGAAGCAGTGTGTATGGTGGAGAAGTACTTTCCAAAAAACATTTGTACCATCCAAATACATGTACTTGTGCATGTGGTCGATGAATTTGCAATTGCTTGGGTAGTCCATAGTAGGTGGATGTTCTTCTTGGAGAGATTCATGAAGACTTTAAAGGGGTTGGTTCATCAAAGGGATCACCCAGAGGGTAGCATGGCCAAAGGATGGCTTGTACAAGAGTCTCTTGTCCTCATTAGTGAATTTTTGGGCTCAATTGATCCAGAGATGCCTCGAGTGTGGACTATTGAGGTCAACGTCAAGGTGATAGGGGACGAGCCGCAGGGACAATGCATCATCACAAATCGCCTACAATTCAAGCACAGCCATGCCATTAGAAACCTTCCTTTTCTAGATCATCTTCAAAAATTGCATGACTTTCCAATTGGGCGGTGGTTAGATGTGACAATCTTAGAGGCAAAGAGGAATGGAGTGTTGATTACTGAAGAGGAAGAGGAGATGTCAAGGGGTTGTGATTGGCATGTAAATTTTCACAACTTCCTTTTTGAGCTCCACATAATGACATTACTTTAATAACTTTAAGTTTGTTTCAATTTTGTGGCTATAGTATCACAAATATGGAGCTTTGTGGTCTCATGGGAAACACTTTAGAGTGCAACGGATAGACGAACACAGTGTCACCTTCAATAGTGGTGTTAGGCCCAAGCTTCGTCTAAGAAAGTAGGATTAGTGCCAGGGTTGAGAACGCAAAGACTAGCGAGCTTGAATACTTTGTCTACATCCAAGATATCGTGAAGATTAGCTTTAGAAAGTTTGATATTTTTATCCAAGAGTGGATTGATTCAAGTGACTCTAGACGGGTGTGGACAGATGCATGAGATACATTTGAACTTCCGTAGCATTATGAACAAGTTGTGTTCACACTAGATCCACTATGGAGAGAAAATGATGAAAATGATCTGTCTAAACGATGATCACACTAGATCCACTATGGAGAGAAAATGATGAAAATGATCTTTCTAAACGGCGTTGGCTCTATGTTGTTCAAGTTGATCCATGGAGCAAGCAAGTGTGTGAAGGATTGGAAGTTGAGGTTGAAGAGCTAATTCATGAGCAAAGTGCAGGGCCAACGAATGATATAAGTTTTGATTTTGAGTTGGAGGTCAGTAGTGAGCATACGCTTGAACCTAGAGAAGCACTTTCAAATACTAAGTTGATGTGGATAGTGACAAAGAAGTGGAGTTTGATGACAAAGATGCAGAAGTACAAATTGAGATAGACATCTTTGGTGCATCAGATCTTATAGAAGATGAGAGATTAACTACTGATTTTTTCTAGGAACTCTTTTGTAAAAGTCTATTTATTAGTCTACAATACTAGATAGATTCATTGAGTTGTGTTGCAGCTTTGTTTTTTTGTTATTTGTATTGATTAAGTGTTTCTTTTGTAAACTAACTTATTTTATCTGTGTTATTTGTGTATCTGTATCCATGGTCGATGACGATGATACGTACTCTCCTAGTTTTAGTTTTCCTGTCACTCCGACCGGCATGTCACCCGAGCAGATGGGCTCCTTTTTTACACAGTTCTCACCAGAGCAGATTAGATACGCACAGAATGTTTGGGGAGTTGGTTCCTCTATACCTACTATGGCTGCCCCTACGCCTAGGACTAGTGTGCCCCCTACAGCGGCCGAACCCACACCTCAGTCAAGTGTGTCCCCTACATCAACAGGTGGTTCATCCTCGAGACAAAGTAGGCGTCATTCTAAGGTGGTGGTTGCTATGGTAGTGGTTCTACCGATGCGTCCACACCACCAAGAGAGATTCCACCACTCTCTTCAGTAGATAGCTCACTGATTGGCACACCACGTACACCTTGGGGATCACACGAGCATGATCCTAGAAAGGTGTACAAGAGCAGGGATGGGGTTGTTGTGGCAGAGGATTCGACACCTCTGTACAGTTCAGTTTGGCCACTCTGTGATGGATATTTGGGATAATTAAGATGATGAAATAAAGAGTTACATCGTCAAGGCCATTCACAGAGAGTACAGGCCGGTAGAGGGGTACGCTCCAGTCTCGAATGACTGGATTTTGGGCATGGCAAAGGCCACAATGTCACACCGTCGGTCAGAGGCGAGAGATAGGTACAGTGGCGGCAGTCCAAAGCCAGCATGATTGGACACAGAGGAGTGGGCGGGGATTGCATGAGAAACACAAGACAATCTGTCAATAGATTTCAGCAGTAGAGAGATGCAACCAGAGCATGTTTGGAGTCTGCTGGAGCATCACATCTTGGGAGTGGAGGATATGACACACTTCGACATGAGTTTGTAAGTTTTATACGTATGCTTTAAATTGTTAAATATGTATATGTTATTTGAAGAATTATCTCATGATTAAACCATACTTTTGCAGGAAGTTGCCGTGAAGCGCCGTCTGACAGGCCAAGAGGAGAAATATGGATACAAGCATGGACTTGTGGCCCTTTTGACCCAGTTTTTTGCAGGAGGAGGGAAAGGTCGTTGATAGGGGAGGCATTACCATGAGGGTCTTCTTGATACACTCTTACTCACTCATCTTGATACAGTCTTTTTTGTAGCTATGGTCTTCTTGATACAATCTTACTCAGTGATTGTATACATGTATAGTTTCACGCTTATGTTTATGGTTTTGCATTCCGTTTGCGATTGATTGTGGTATGACAATTAGGTTATGGTTATGGTTTTGCAATTATGGTATGGCACAAAGGTTATGGTCAAGGTTTGGCAATCATGTTATGGTTATGGTTTTGCAATGATGGTATGGCAAGCATGGCATGGTTAGGGTTTGGCAATCAAGTTACGGTTATGGTTTTGCAATGATGGTATGGCAATCATATGATGGTTATGATTTGGCAATCAAATTATGGTTATGGTTATGGTTTTTCAATGATGGTATGGTTGTTATGGTTATGGTATGTCAAGCAAGTTATGGTTATGGTTATGGTTACAATTTTGCTAATTTTGTATACACTCACTCTTTAGAGTCAAGTTGTAGGTGGAGTGTGGTTGCTTGTGCACTCTTCCTTTGGGCAGAGAGGGCTATTTTTTGTTGCTGCAGTACATGCAGCATCAGTTCCCAACTCTCTCTATCAAAAAAAACTTTGTAGGTTCTGTCATCAGTACAGTTTTTGGTGGAGACGCTGGTATAGGCATCGAAACAGGCGACCGTATAATAAAATAAGATACCGACACTTATTTTAGTGTCTATTCCAGTGTCCATTTCATAGATTATTCTGAAAACTCATATATCGGTGCATATATCAACGACACCATACCGATGTCTATTCTGATGTTTATTCCACAGTATTTTACTTTTAAAATAAGCTTTGAGTCGTCGATATCCATGTAGATTTTTACGCAGCGTGTTGTAGTGTAAAGATTTCCAAAATGCTAGTTACATGCATCACAGTATTGAAGGATTTGAACACCCCTAGCAAGTCTTTGTGGAAGGAACCAAAGGGTTGTGTTGGAATCTAGAAATTGAAGTTCCAAGAAGAAACATAATCATGGAGTTGTATGCACGAGTCATGTTTTTTCCTTCACGCTACATGCAAACCTTTGAAGAGGCATTCATGACAAGATTCTTTGAGACTGACTCATCAATAGTCAACCCCATGACAAAGAAACTTCTCGTATGACACATTGCATATCAGAATACTCTCCATAATAACCCATTTTGAGAAATGACAGCCAAGATCAAGATAGAAGCTAGAGCACAAAAATTCAAGAAACTCGCCCGAACACTTGACAAGAAAACCTTAGATTAGTAGTACAGTTTGAGATGGCACCTACATCCAGATCAGAGTTTGACAAAGATGCAAAGAAAGTTTGTACAAGGACGTGCAACAAATAGGAAGGGGGGAATGTTTGGAGGATGTAGCGGATGGGCATAAAGAGCCGGCTACAAGCCACACTTCATTGTGTTCTATCTTTTTTTCCAAACAAGCCTTGTAATCAAAATGTAATGATTTTTGAAGTGTATTCATCGAGCCTATTATTCTCTTATTTCAGCTCAAAACCTACAAGCCTTGTATAGTTACCAATGTCCGTGGAAAAGGGTCCCAAGTCTTTGGGTCAAAACCCTTGGTTTCAAAAGTAACATTATCATTATCTGTAAGGAGTTTTTTGGACGTCGATTGAGAGCTGTAGCTCTACTACAACTTGTAATCAATCTTTCTCTTTATCTGGTAATCAAACATAGTAGTGCATTGTGTTCCTTGTCTCTTTCTCTTGAATCTAAGTGTATCATTCTCATTTTTTATGTGGTTTGCAACAACCTATTTCAGAGCTAAATGCATAGATTTGAGTACTAAAATGGTTTTTTCTTATGTTTTGATCTTGGAAGAGTGTTTCTAAGCCATAGAGATACCTTTTTGAATAGTTTTGTTGCAGTTTTCTGCACATTTTTTGGGATAGATCGTGATTTTGGTAGCTCCTCTAATGACAACACTAAAAAGTGTGGTTGACCAAATGAGTCAGAAATTTTTATTCTATCCATACTCAATCTTCTCAATTCTGGTCTTCTCTCTAATATAGTAGGTCTCAATGTGCTAGGAGTGACATAATACTAATGGAGTGGGCCTCGAAAGTAAGTATATCTCTCAAGCTCCTTATGGTCTACTACAGAGTATGTCCACCCATACTTGTCAAGCATTAATTACATCGGTATCTCTACCATCAATGTATGTAAAAACATACAATCATTTGTGCTTTGATGTAGGGCTCATCACACTTGTGACAGAGCATTTTCTCTCCATTATTGTACTTGTACAAACCCTCATAAGTGTTATTCGTATTGACTCATTTTTTTTGTTTATGCGCCTTAATTTTTCATTCAAAATGTCCAGCTTTGGAGGCTTATCCTCCCGTTCAACATCAACTTTGTATTTTTGGTCTGTCATTCCGCATTTTTCCACAATATAGGGACCTTGCATCGTTATTCCCTCATCTGATACCACTATTCTAGTCCACAAGCACTAGGTCCTTGAACTCACTAGGTCTCTCTTCTAATTTTACACAGTAGTGATCCTTAAGCGGCAAGGAATCTGACATATCCTATATTAAGGCATAAACATACTACATGGAGATAGGAGCATGGCTTATTGTAGGAACTGCCTCTTAACATGGAAAAATCCCAATGCACGAGGTAGTGCAGTAGTCCTTAAAGGGGGGTTGTGGTTGCTGTGTGTGTGTGTGTGTGTGTGTGTGTGTGTGTGTGTGTGTGTGTGTGTGTGTGTGTGTGTGTGTGTGTGTGTGTGTGTGTGTGTGTGTGTGTGTGTGTGTGTGTGTGTGTGTGTGTGTGTGTGTGTGTGTGTGTGTGTTCCTTGCTAGAGGTTTTCTTTGCCATAGCTTGTAGCTTGTTTGCTCTCCATAGCATGTAAAGCATGTGTATGTCTCTACAGCAAAGGGTTTATTGGGATCCACTATGTATAAAATTGGAGTTGTAGCTATTGCTACCTTTAGTTTTTGAATACTTTTCTTTTGGTTTTCCCCCCACCCAAAGGTTTTCCCTCTCCTTTGAGTTGGTTAGTCATGGAAATTTCTATCTTGGCATAAACTTTAATCAACCTATAATAAAACCCAAACATCCCTAAGAAGATTTGCAACTCTTCTAGATTCTTAGCTTCAAGTCATTGCAAAATGGCTTGGAAATTTTTTGGATCCATCTCTAGAAATGATATGACCAGCTCCCTATAATTGATAAAAAAGATCCTTCATTTTAGGCATAGGGAACTTGAGATTGTCGAGTGCTCTATAATAGATACAAAGTCACATAGAACAATATTTTTTCTTCACCAATAAGATTGACGAAAGGCCACGGAGAATTTTTTGGTTTAATAAAGCCTTTATCTAGTCTTGCAATTGTTATTCTACTTCTAAGTGTTGTTCTTGTCCTAAGTTATAATGTTGTTTACATATATGCTTTGCGTCTTGAATGAAATCAACTACATTATCTACTTCACCTCTTTTAGGAGGTAAACCCTTTGGTTAATCAATAGGAAAAACATCTCTTTAAATTATTCTAGCAAGACTTTTTAGAGGGAAAACCAAAAGAAAATTGTTCAAAAATTAAAGGTAGCATTACCTATAGGTCAAATTTTATACATAGTGGATCCACATAAACCTTTTATGGTTAGACAAACTATTAATTTTTTTGTAGGTGCAGCTCTAACTCAAGAAGGTCAACCAATAGCATTTTGAAAGTAAAAAGTTGTACCATGCACAACAAAATTACTCAGCATATGAGAGGGAGTTGCATGCTATTTTCCATACATTAAATAAATGGAAGCACTATTTATATGGTGCCAAGGTTATAATAGTTCTTGATCAAGAAATCATTAAGTGGCTTTAAAATAAAACAAAGTTGAAAGTTCATAAGGCCAGATAGGCTGAAATCTTACAAGAGTTTGATTATAAGGTCAAATATCATAAAGGGAAATATAATGTGGTAGCAGACTTTCTTAGCAATATGCCTATGATAAATGAGTTGAGTTTTATTCAATTCGATAGTGATTTGCTTAAATCATTAAGAGGAAAATTCCAGGTCGATCTTGCATATTCTAAGATACTATGGAAAACCATCTAAAAAGGCGATCTAGAACAAGAGGTTTCCAATGAGAATGAAGCATCAATCGGTGCTTTATAAGGATTCAAGTGGAAGAATTTTTCCATAAATGATGGCTATTTACTCTACAAAGGTAGGGTATATGTCCCAAAAGATGAAGAGGCTAGGTGCCAGACACTCTATGAGTGTCATGATAGTACAAGTGCATCACTTCTATGAGTCTCAATTGTTCCCACCACCTATGGTCTCCATTAGCTCATCTTTAGAATCATAGTCTTGCTTGTGTTCCTTTGGAGTTAAAGGCTCTCTGATCTAGAGTACTAATACAACTTGATCTTAGCCCCATTATAGACTCTTGGCAATAGTGATCTTGATAAATCCTTAAGTTGGATTGTGGTATTTGAGAAGACCTAATCTACTTTATATGGTTCCGACCATGCTAGTTTCAATTTAGGTATTGTAGTCTAGCCTAGCTGTTATTGATATAGCAAGACCACGTCCCCTTATTGAATTCCCTAACATTCAACTTACTATCATGCCAAAATTTCCTTCTCTGTTGGACAACTTTCTTTTCCAAGATTACCCTCTATATTATCTCATCTAGCTTCAGTAGCTCATCCATCCTATTTTTTAGATTTGACTTAAAATCCATATCGTGTTTGATTGACATCCTAAGGTTGGAAATTGTCAACTCCATTGGCTAGTACTATTGCCTTCGTGCCATACACCATTCGAGGTGGATATTCTAGTTGTAACATTGTGAGTTGTCCTATAGGTCCACAATGTTGTCTAAATATTTTAATCTTTCGGAAAATTTTAGTCACAATCGTCTTGATCATTTTGTTATTGCTTTCAACCTGTTTGTTTCATCTAGGATAGTAAGGTGTTGATTTTTTATACTTGACAAAGATTATTTCAGTTAGGATTTGAATTGTTTCATTGATGAAGTGAGCTCCTTGGTATGAAACTATAGCGATTGGATATAAAAATTTGCAAGCTATGTGTTCATGCAAGAACCATGTTGTTGACTTTGCAATGTTGTTTGGTAATGCCTTGGCCTCTGCCCACTTATTGACATAGCATGTGTCCATGACAATATATTTATTCTTCCTTGAGGTGACCTTGTTGACATAATTAGGATTCATCCTATATCTCTGGAGCCTTACTAATCTTACATCAACCTCCTTAGCCTTACCCTTAGCTTTCCATATAGACCACTATTTTTTTATCTCTAAGGCTCATCAATTTGTTTTGTTTCCTGCAAGGTTTATCTAGAAAATCATCAACAGCTACAACTCTATCACTTTTGGTATTTTCTCTTACTAAAACTAGTGCAGTTGGTTTCGTTTCAGATTCTTCTGGTTTCACACTATCCAAACATTAGGTTGCAAAGTTCTCATACTTTCCACAATGGTAGCAACTAAGATTCCTCCTTCTGAAGTTATCTCTACCTTGTCCCATGCCATTGGTGCCTGGTGCCATCTTATTTCAGGCCCATAATTGTAATTGGCCTTCATATCTCTGGTACCAATATTCCATATGTCTTTGGCACCTCCGAGATAGTTAGTAAAATCATTGGAACATCCTTTTGTGAAGGAATGGATTGGAGGCGTGTGTGTGTGTATTGAAGATGGAAAGAGAGAGAGAGAGAGAGAGAGAGAGAGAGAGAGAGAGAGAGAGAGAGGAAGACATAGGGATGTGGGGTGGAGCTCCCAAATCTCATTGTATGAGCACAGTGTGTGAATTAATGAGAGCTCCTTATTCTTTGTATGTATAAAGAATAAGGAGACAAATGTGGGCGGACGGACAAGCTCAAGCACAGTGAGGCACATTGCCTTTACCTAACATTCTCCCACTAAAGGTTGTGTTCGATAAGTGGTGAGAAGACTAGCCTACAACTAGTATGTACAAGAGGTGAAAGAAGATGACTCTCAATCTATGCACATTGGCTCACTCCAAACACGTGAGTGCATTTATAACCACTCTAGTACTAGCGCACACACACACAGACACACATAGTTGCTTTGGATATTGCAGGTCTGAAAAATAAAATCCAAAAAATAATGATGCGCTAAATTAAACGCACATGCGAGACGCAATTCGAGTGAATGTTATTCGTCGGATAGTGGTTATTTGTACGATAGCTCTTGGCGATAGCTTCACACACACATACATCACATAAAGCAATGGTGCCTGGATTTTGAGTGATGGTGCAGTAAAGTAAGCTAAAAATGAACACAAAGAAGCATAATAATTGAGAATTGCACACACGCACACGATTATTTGAGCGCCACTAATCAAAAGTTCACTAATCAAGAAGGGTAGTGCTCATTGGCATTGACAAGAACATGCCCAAGCTTAATTAGTGATGCTAGTGATCACGGAGAGAGAAGGGGGATTAATTAGACCTAGGTGTGAACCGTTGGCTTTGATACCACTTGATAGGTTAGGGTGACATTCACAGCATAAGCATGGTTAGAGTAGAATTAACTTAGGGTTTGATTTGGGCACATAATACAATAGAGTATGGTTGCAAAATAATAGGCTTAGCTTTATTGAACATAATATGGTTCTATATAGGTAAATACAAAGAAGTAGCCTTTTGACACATGAAGGGTATGTGGGTGCCTATGCATAAACACAAGTGGCTATGCTTTACACATGGATTGTAAGAGGTTCTTTACATGGATGATTGACACATCACTTTTCTAAGTGGAAGAAGTTGTTCACAGAAGAGATGCAAAAAACGCCCGCGTCCCAACAAAAAAGGTCCTAAAAACAGCAACAAAACTATTTAGAAAGGTCACTCTATGTTCTAGGAACACTCTCCTATGGTCACTCTATGTTCTAGGAACACTCTCCTATGGTCAAAACATAAAAAAATAGTTATTTAAGCACTCGGATCTAAAGATTAGGCTCACTACTGCGTAGTCGCAAACCTCAAAAAACCTGACTATGTTTACACTTGAATAAAAGGATAAGAAAAGAGGAACACAATCCAAGTTTCAAAACTGAAAACAAATTACCCAATCATTAGTTGCGATGGTTACAAATTGGAGCTTCGTAGTCGCTTGAGCGTACGTACAATGGAGCTCTCTTCTTCAAAAGATAAGCCTCCTTTTCACATCAAGGTTATTGAATTCTATACCTAGGACTTTCTAAATGGCTAGTCGCTGGCTCACATGGGCCTTTACACATATCATGATAGAATTACAACTTAGGGAATCAACTTGCTACTCTAAAATCAGGATTTACACACAGTGTAGCTACACTACCTCGGAAACAATAATAGAGTACAAATGTGGTTCTCGACCATGCGGACGCCCGTTCAATCAATTTGGTAACATATGTTAGTGTAGGAGATATATTTTTCATTGCACGGTGGTGCATGTAGATGATGGAAACAAGCCAATCAAATTTCAGTTCGGGTGCATATAAATAGGAACCATTTCTTCATTTTGCAGGCAGTCATTTTGTACTGTAGGACTAACCCTTCGTAATCACTAGGCATTTTCTCTAAGAATCAAAGAGATTTCTTGTAGCTTTAACTTTTCAATACCTAAATGCATATTAGCTCCAATCTCTTGTCTTCGACTTTCCATTTTGTTCCTTGTGTTATTTAAAGTCTAGACTTGGTTTCCATGTGATCTAGTTTGATTAACTCCAATTTTCTAGCCTAGGATAACTATCAAAAGTGACCAACTCATTCCATTTTGGCAATCAACGTGGTGGAGCTCAAGCTCTTGAGAAGGAAGCTATCTCCTAGCTAGATTTTGGACTTAGCCAAAGTCTACAATGCCACCTAGAAGATCAATAAGAGAAAGGAGACTGACAACATTGTTCGTGGAGGAGTAGGATCACATCAACATAATGGCTAAGGAGTCAAAGCGAGGCTTTGAACACGAACTTGACCTCAAAAATGACATGGATGCTAACCTGAATGAGAGGGAGACTGAGGGACTCAAGGGTTCCTAGCACTTAGCTCAATCAAGGAGAAGGCATTCAAAGAGATTGGAGAGACATCCTCACTTGCACAAGTCGCATAAAATAGATGAGGGCAAGTACAAAAATGAGTGGGATGTGGACATTGATCATTATAGTAAGCATCGCACTAGAGTACAAAAAATGAAGCCGAAGGAGGGATCCAAACACATTGATCATGAATCACACCATCACAAAACTAGACATGTTGAGCACTCAAATGACCTGAACATTTCTTTTCCTAAATTCAAGGGTGGGGGAAAGAAAGATGATCCCGATGGCCACATACTTGCATTTGAGCACAATACATTGAATTGAAGGACATCGATGAGGATGAGTGGGAAGCATCATTTTCCTATATTCAAGGGTGGGGGAAAGAAAGTTGATCCCGATGTCCACA
Source organism: Adiantum capillus-veneris (assembly GCF_014529385.1). Classification (NCBI taxonomy): domain Eukaryota; kingdom Viridiplantae; phylum Streptophyta; class Polypodiopsida; order Polypodiales; family Pteridaceae; genus Adiantum; species Adiantum capillus-veneris. Next base: position 60,535,727 of record NC_140933.1, on the reverse strand, counting down.
TATAGACATTTGAACAATCTGTTGAACTACAGGACATCGATGAGGATGCACCTGTCCACAACCCTTGAAGGACACAACAAGGAAGTGGTATTACCACTATCGAGCTTGCAAGCTTAGAACGTATAGCAAGCTAATCAAGGCATTTCATTTGGAGTATATTGACAATAGAGGTGATAAGGATATCTTATGTGAACTGGATAAGATTAATCAGGATACACTCTCAATTAGAAGCTATGTTGAGAAAATAAAAGAGCTTACCAGGCAACTGAACGAGCCTTCTTTAGAAAAAAGAATGCGAGCTTGGTTTCTCAGTGGCTTTAGAAGCAAAAATCTTAAAAAAGAGAATGTACCAAGGTCGACAAAGAAGTTCAATGATGTGGTGCAAAGAGAATTAACTAGAGCAATAGGCCAAGAAACAAAAGGGCCACAAGGGACAGAGAGACTCAAATGAAAGTGAAACATTGATTGAGGAGTCAGAGTCCAGTTGCAACTCCAATTTGTGTGATAGTGAGTCACATGATTACGTCAAAACCCAGAAGAAAGGATCATGGATGAAGAAGATTGAGGCGATGTCAAAATGGATTACAGATATATCCAAGATCACACATTCAATCTGCAAGGGAGATACCTAGTGTTCGAAATGAAAATCAAAAGATCACAGGTCTGATGAGTGCTCTAAATGTACTTATTGTAAGGTATTTTGCCATTTATTGATAAACTATAATATTAGATCGCATCATTTTAGGAAGGGAAAAAGGTGTTCGGTTAAGGAGGCATGCCTTATCATTCTTTTCCCGTGCCCATCGGCCAATGGCCGTCCGCCCACATGTAACTCCTTATTCTTTATACATACAAAGAATAAAGAGCTCTCATTAATTCACACATTGTGCTCATATAGTGAGATTTGAGAGCTATCCCTGTGTCGTCCTCTCTCTCTCTCTCTCTCTCTCTCTCTCTCTCTCTCTCTCTCTCTCTCTCTCTCTCTCTCTCTCTCTCTCTCTCTCTCTCTCTCTCTCTCTCTCTCTCTCTCTCTCCATTTTCACTACACACACGCACACCTCCGATCCATATCTTCACAATTGGTATCAAATCTTGGTCGGGGAGGCAGCGCAAGGGTGGATCTGTAGCACTGTGGTCGTAGCAGTTGTTGGAGATCTTCGATATGTGAGCACTCATACAGAGAGCTTATAGAAGATTTCTAGTTCTTACAAATCAACCCAAACCACAGTAGGTTTGTAGAAATTGATTTTCGAAGGTCATTTTTCGGGCTCCAAACCACTGCATTAGTGCAAACAGATCACTTCTAGGAGATTTAGTCTCTTTTGGAAAAACCTAAACCTACACCATCGCGTTCAACCAAGGCAATTAGAAAGGTTTGGGTCAAGAAGTCCATGATGCAATCAAATCCCAAAGAAAATTTGGATTCCCAAAAGTAGTTATACTCACATTCAACCCCCACTAATCAAACTTACTTCTTCAGCCACCACTCCTGATTATCCTAAAGAACACAAAGCTTCTCATGCCCAATATGGCACATCTCATTGGATATCAAAGCCAATCCGACCCAGTCACAAGCACCCCGCAACAACCACTTGGAAATGGAAACCAAAACAATGTCTACAGCAAAATTAATAACATTATTACACTTCTCATCAAAGCAAATAAAATGGATCCCAAAAAAAGCCACACCAACCAAAGAGGATATCATGTCATGTTTACGGGTCTCCACCATTAAAGAAGGAGCGCCTCTTCTTCAAATCCTTTTATTCGGGCCTCGTAGCTTCAAAGCAACCTCGCCAACACTAACCAATAAACAAAAAATTTAGAACTTACATGTAGCACAATATTTTCTTACCCATGCATCTCTTTAATTCACATAATAGGGCCACATTACACAGCCTTGCATAGACACATAGTTTGTGCCCATGCACCACGCCACATCTTCGTCTGGGATGACTCAAAATGGGATGGGGAGAGTAACACGGACTAGCAGCAAGATGATCATAATTTTGTATATAATGTTTTCTTGTTAATTGTTTGCCTTTTTCATGAGCTTTTTTAAAAATTTGTATTTCTTAGCAGGCATATTATTGAGCCGTATTGTGAAATTCATGAGAAATAAGATGCTATACTGAGAGTATGTATATATGAGTGAGCATAATAATATTGGCATGTTTTTGGCCAAATAATAATAATTATTGTCATTTTCTTTGAAGTTCAAGCTAAAAAGTTAAAAAGTTTAATAAGTTGAACCAGGACAGTCGAAATCGAGTTCTAAAAGCAAACTCCAAATCTATAAAGCAAGGGCTTTAGACATGGAAAATATGGAAAGGTTTGTCTCCGATCGGATTTAATAAGTTTAATAAGTTGAACCAGGACAGTCGAAATCGAGTTCTAAAAGCAAACTCCAAATCTATAAAGCAAGGGCTTTAGACATGGAAAATATGGAAAGGTTTGTCTCCGATCGGATTTTGGGCCGACCTATGAAGGATCAAAACTGAAGAATAGAAGCCATTTGGTGACGGAATGTCCAAATGATGAACTTTTTGAACCGCGGGTGGTATGACAGAAAGATATGAGCAATCAAGGTAAGTATGCATTGGGCATTCCGGGTAGGTCGGGGACATATAGTCAAAATGGGGCAAAATCAAGCTCATTTGCATTCAATGAGAGAGAGAGAGAGAGAGAGAGAGAGAGAGAGTCGGGAAACCTAGAGTTCTCTATCGCATTTTTGCCTGCTGCGGCTCTTACTGCACCAAATTTGTCAGGTATGATCAGTAGCCCAGTGAGAACATTTGTGTATATGCTACACTACACCAAAAACATCAGATCAACATCACAAATTAGATCAGCGGTGAAAAATTTGCAAACTGTTTGAGGCAAGTGTGGGTAGCTACATATGTCAAAATCAAAAACTTTTTCATCAGTAAGCTCCTAATACTTTGAAGAATCAGCCCAGCTAATCACAATTGCAATTTAAGGATTTGGAACATGGATCATGATCCATGTTCCCAAAACCCTTTATAAAAAAAGAAAATGGGCAATAGACTCCCCATAAACCCAAGAACACACTATGCTACTTGGATCTACAACCCATGCTCCAACATGGATCACATCTATGTACCCTAATGACAAATTTAGGACAAAACTCAACCTATGGTTAGAGGTAGCAAAGAAGAGCATGCCATGCAAATTGGGCACAAAATGGATCACCAAATCACCTAAAATCTTAACCAATGATCCAAACCCAAAAGTTTTTGGACCAAAGCATCACCATGATGTGCCCTACCATGTGGTATCATCAAATCATTAAAATGTACTCCAACATGGATTGTGATCCATGTATCTCAGAGCCAGATTTCATCTATGATCTATTGCCCTAGTGACTATAGTTGTCCTAGATGCACTGGTGAATTTTGGTCAAATTTGGAGTAGTCAAGTTATGCTCATTTCTTGTCAAATTTTTCTTTTTTTCCTTTTCTTGACAACCATTTGATCATCTCAAAACTCTAAAAGAAGCTTGAAATTGGTCACAGAATGCCCCGTAGAAAAGTCCAAAAGGAGTGGGGGATGGCACCTTATGATATCACCAACATCTCATCAAAGGAGAAGGCTTACATCACCTGATCGGGAGCATTTGACCTCAGAACATGGATCGCAATCCATGTACCTCCAAGGAAAATTCTAACAGACCTCAAAAATTGACAATCAGAAACCATATACATGGGAAATAGAGGGGGGCAAAGGATGTCAAAATAGTACATAAATGTTGATTTTGAACTTCAGAGCAGATGTGTGAGAAACCAAGGTGCCAAAGGAGAAACATTCAAAGTTTCAAAGTTTGTGAAACCTAGGTTAAAAATTCTTTCAAACTCATTGAAATCGTCATGGAAACGGCCTATGAACTTTGAGAATAGCGGAATTAGGAGAACTGAAGAGAGAATTTTTGTGAGACTACTTTGAGAACATAGAGGGTGAACTTTATTGATGGTAGCAACATAATCATAGTACTTAATTAACTTGGCATGAACAATACTTTTGCAAGAGAGAGAGTTTAGAGAACTTGACAACAATTGAGGACCAGATCTATCTGGATCTGGTCCCCCCTCCAATATGCTTTTGTATTATAGATTCTCCCATCAAGAGAGACTTGGTACAACATAATCTTTGTGTTCCTTGTGACCTAGGTGATGCAATGAATATGGAAAGCTTCATGCATCACAAGCATAACATAGACTTTGTAAAAAGCATTAACTATCCCCAGCCTTGGTCCTAAGGCCTCAAACACCTTGAAAGGTGGAGAGAGCTAGCGGGGAATGAGGGTAGGGAAGAGGAAGAAGAAACATTTATAGGAGAAATAAATAGTTTGTCACTTATCATCACTCTTCTTGCTAGCATACATAATAGCATAGTAATGAATATGGAGAAGATCACAAGCTTAAGCATTGAAGCATGGCTCTTGGTTGGATTTGGATTCCATAGCCAAGAGTGTTGGTGTAGGCTCTCAACTTCTCTACTAGGTTGGAGAAGGAGATGAAGCTCTTGCATTTTGTACTACACACAATGAGAGTGTGTGTGTGTGTGTGTGTGTGTGTGTGTGTGTGTGTGTGGGAGAGAATATATCCCCCCAAGATAGCCCCCTTCTTGCTTTGGTTGACCCCCTCTTCTAGCACCCTCTGGAATTTGATTGGACCTACTCAAGCTTGGCCAATCACAGGCCTAGTGCATATCAAGCAACAAGGGTAGCCCTAAGACAAGTGTCCCCCTTTCCCCTTTGAGGGAGAGGACTTGATAAATTCATAGACAATTAACTATATCAACTAAATTATCATTGGACCCCTTGGGAGGCTAGCCTATAGGCTTTAGGCACACCATGACGGCAACATGAAGAGAAGCTTGACAAGTGTCCTATTTGCCTTCTTAGTACCAAGCTGGCCTTGTGTGAGGGTGTGTGTGTTCTCTCTCTAGCCCTTAGAATGAGGGCTTGTCCCCCCTTGAGTAGGGATCATGTTGACTTTTTGGATCACCTTACCCCCTCAAGCACCTTAGTCAAGAAGCACGACAAGCACCTCAAGCTTAGGCCGGGTTCCCATCTCAAGCACAGTCCTAGCTTACCTAAGGTCGAAGCACTTTTAATGCTAACCTTTGGAGGTCTTCAATGAAGCTAACCCTAAGGTCTTTAAGATCCATTGGCTAGCCTTGCTCTTTGACAAACCATCTCTCATTTGGACCCCTTTACCATCATTGGCCCCGTGTTGAGATAGATCTATAAGCACATGTTTATATTTTAACCCTTGTTCCCGTTTATTCTCCCACATTAAGTGATCAATTTTATATGACAAAATCATTTGGGTTGGTTAGATATTAGATTTTATGACATTAACTCTCTCTTAAAATCATATTTATCCTCGACTATGAGGTAGAAGAGATTAAGCCTTAGTTATTAGTCAATGTTTTTTAGCGGGTAGAGGATACCTTTTTTCCCTACGACATCATTCCAAGATGGATGACTAATTTATTTGGTGTTTGGAACACGTCGTCATCACAAACATGATTTTAAGTTTGCATACTACTTAAATATGTGCACAATAAAAAGAGAATTAGTCTTATAAGACAAAAAAAAATGGTCAATTAAAATAAATTTTTACATTTTCTTACTCTAATGTAGCATTGTAAGCATTGACAAGGTTCATACTATCCTTAAGTTGTATTCCTTGCATCCATCTAGTATCTTCAAAAGGATAATTTTTGAACTTAATAAGATACCATTAGATAATCTTACCATGTCGTAGTACCTTGTCTTCGTGCGGAAGGATAGCTTTGGGTTGTAGCACCTCTCCTTGGTCTTCCATTTTGGGAGGGTCTTCAATAATTGGTTCACTTGGTGGCTCTCCTTTGTAGGGCTTAAGTAGGCTCACATGAAAAGCATTGTGTATGAGCCAATGGTTGGGCAACTTGAGTTGATAAGCCATCTCATTGATTGGCTTCAAAATTTGAAAAGGACCATAGTATCTTTTTGCTAGTTTAGCATAATACTTTTGATGGCCCGTAGGATTTTTGCCCGTCATTTTCCTCAATCGAGCCTTGGGAAACATAAGAAAAACCCAATCACTTTTTTTTACGTTAAGGCCCTTCTCTACTTGTCACCAGCAGATTTTTGTCTTTGTTGAGAGATGGATATAGCCTCCATAATCTTTTGAAAAGATTCTTGTAGGTCAGGACTATACTCATCGGCAGCAAGGATCTTCCCATGTACTTTAAGTAGCAAGGGAATTTTAGGTGTTCCCTCTATGATTTCAAAATGTGCTTTTCCCGTAGAAGTTTGGACAGTGTTATTGTACGCATACTCTACAAGAGATAAGTACTTTTCCCATTGTGAGCATTGATCTACTTCTGTAACATAAGTCTTTAGTAGATCGAGCATCGTAAGATTGTCTATCTCACTTTGGCCATCCGTTTGTGGGTGATAGGCCGAAGAGAACTTCAATCTTGTACCTAGATTTTCAAAGAGACCTTTCCAAAAATTACTGGTCATTCTAGGATCTCTATATGACACGATGGATGTTGGAAATCCATGGTGTTTGAAAATCTAAGATATAAAGAGAGTTGCCATTTGGTGTGCCTTAATAGTCTTTTTGACAGGAATAAGTGTGATTGCTTGCTAAACGTGTCGACTAATGTCCATATTCCCAGACTTGGATAATCCAAAGATAAAATCCGTGGATATACTCTCCCATGGTGAATTAGGGATTGGCAATGTCTAGAGTAATCCAGGTTTCTTCCCTCTATCATACTTAGTTTTTTGGCATACCACACATTCTGAAACATACTCTTGTATGTCCACTTTCATGGTAGGCCAATAGAAGTACATCTCTACTCCTTGAAGAGTAGGTTGAATGCCTCTATGCCCCGCATAGGGAGGAGCATGAGATTCATACATAACTTTATCACGAAGGGAGTGGATAATACATAGCCTATTGCCATGGAGAATATGATCATCCTACAAGGTGAATCGTTCCTCTTTCTTCCCTAAAGCAAGGCCTGACATTATGTCTTTAAAGTCAGGGTCAGTAGCACACTCATCTATCATAAAAGATAGATCATTATGAGTAGCTATAGACACTGCATTAACTTTTGGTCATCGTGAAAGTGCATCGGCCGCTTGATTGTGCTTACTAGTAATGTGAGCAATATGAAAATAAAATTGCGAAAGAAAATTTTCCCACCTCATTTGTTTGTCGGAAAGCTTGGTTTGCGTCATAAAGTACTTGAGACTTTGGTGGTCAGTTTGTAGAATAAATGGAGTCCCCAATAGATAGTGCTTCCATGTGTCTAGGGCATGTAGAACATTTAAAATCTCTTTCTCATAAATGCCTAAGACCGGTTCATATGTATTGAGCCTTCGGCTCTCATATGCTATGGCATGTCCTTCTTGAAGTAAGACTGCTCCAAGGCAATCACCACAAGCATCGCGTTGGACCTCAAATGGCTTTGAGAGATCCAGAAGCATAAGGAGTGGTTGGGAGGTAAGCTTCTTTTCTAGCTTGTCAAAACAATTTTTCTCCTTAGCAGTCCACGAGTACTTAAAGCTCTTCTTTGTTAAGTCATGTAATGGTCCTGCTATTTGAGAGAATATTGCTATGAAGCGTCTATAGTATGCACACATACCAATAAATCTTCTTAGCTCATGTAGATTCCTTGGATTAGGCCATGCTTTTATTAGCTCTAACTGAAATGGATCCATACGGATACCATCTTGAGAGATAATATGACTTAAGTATTGAATCTCTTGAAGGAAAATTTTTCTTTTCTTTTGATTGAGAAAAAGCTTGCCCCCCCCCCCCCCCCCCCTCCCTTAGTGCTTGAAAAAACACTTGAATATGTTTCTTGTGTTCCTCCAAGGACTTGGATTAGATGATGATATCATCAAAGAACACTCCAGTGAATTTGCGGTAGGGTCTAAAGAGTTTTTTCCATTAAACGATTGAACGTGGCTGGTGCATTAGTCAAGCAAAAAGGCATGAATAGATATCCATAAAGACCAAAAATTGTACGAAACGCGGTTTTTAGGATATCTTCATCCACTATCCTTATTTGATGATAGCCACTTTTAAGGTCAATCCTACTGAAGTAGGTAGATCCTTGTAGCTTATCAAATAGATCTTCTACCCGAGGCACGAGAAATCTGTTTTTGATAGTGATATGGTTTAGTGCTTGATAGTTCACACACATACAATATGTATCATCTTTCTTTTGCACTAAAAGGACTAGAGAACAAAAGGGAGAAGAGCTATGCCTCACCATCCCTTTGTCTACCAATTCTTGTACTTGCCTCATGATCTCATCTTGTTGAGCTTGAAAAACTCGATAAGGAGGCTTGTTAGGCGGTGAGCTTCCTGGTAGGAGCTCAATTTGATGGTCATCATCCCCTCGTTTTGGAGGTAAGTCCATAGGGATATCATCGATGAGCACATCTTGGAATCCTTTTAGAAAATTAGACAATTCTAACTCTTCTTGATTCCTACCATTTACATTTGATGAAACATTAGGACCTTTTAGGGACTCTTTAACAAAAATCATGTACGTAAAAATTAAGCTTTTCATTGATTTATGAAAAGCAGGAGGATTTACAAGTGGTATAGTACGACCGAACTCACTAGAATCTAGATATATGCTCTTTCCCTTGTAGGTGAAGTAGATTCTCCTTTCAAGGAACTTCATGTTGGCAGCCATGTGGTTGAACCATGGTGCCCCTAGGATAGCATCCTCATGTTGGAGAGGAGATATACAAAATTCTTCTTTGTCAACATAGCTTTGGACATGAAGCCTCAAATTCCCAATCAAGGGAGTAACGGAGGCTTATTGTCCCTTGAAAGCAGTGTCAGCCGTTATGGTATTTCCCATCTCAAAAGCTTGAATGCCCAACTTGGTGACCAACTCCATTGATATGAATTTGTGAGTAGAGCTGGGTAAAACAAGATGGAGGCATCATGATCCCTTACCTTTCCCCAAGCATAGGAGAGAGGTGATCCTTTGCAATGAGCATCCTCTTTTGGATCTTTGGTAGTGGAAGCTCTAGAAGCCTCATTGCGGGCATTTATCTTGGAGCAAAAACAATATCCATATCCTTGTTCACAAAGTGGGCTCCTCGATCACTCACAATCTCAATGGGTAGGCCGTATCTAGTAAAAATGTTCTCAAATAAGAACTGTGTTGTAGTCTGTGCATCATTTTTTTGTGTTGCTTTTGCTTCCACCCTTTTTTGTCAAATAATATGTTGCTACTATAATATATTGACCGATATGCAGAAGGTATTATGGGGCCTACAAAATCTATGCCCCACTTGGCAAAAGATCAAAATCCTATTATCGATTATAATGGCATCTCATCTCTCCAAAGAGGTGCCTTAGTGCATTGGAACTCATCACACCGTTTTACATATGTCTCCGCATCTGTGAACAAGGTTGGACACCATATTCCTTCAAGAAGTATCAACTTTACTGTTTTGTCAGTCGAAAAATGTCCACATGGCTGGCCTACATGAGCTTGTTCTAGGATGGATAAATATGTGCCTTTAGTAGCACACAATCTCAATAAGTCATCTTTTCCCGTTTGGTACAGTTGATTGGAGATTAGCACATAGTGTGTCGCTTCCTCATTTATAGTTCTCATCCGTGCGTTACTAAAGCCCTTCGGGAAGCTCTTGGTTTTTAAGTACTCAATAAAGTAAGTACTCTATTTGGACGCTCTAAAGAGTGTGGCGTGTTTCACTAGCGGTCATCTCATATAGGCTTCACATGATTTTCTGTAATCATGGATGCTTTATCCCATGTTTATCCAGTAGACACCAAGTCTACTAGTGTCTTTGGAATGTTTGTGTTTTTCTCATTATGAAACCCCGTGTGTTGTATATGGGCAAGTCTCAAGTATTGCTCGTGCTCATTCAGCTCTATACATAGTCTTAAGATATTGTCAATACCTTTCTTGAAAAGCTGTCCAGCTAAAACCTAGAGATTTTTTGTCTAATTAATGATCGACGATTGTCTTTTTACTTTTAATGATCCCATGGTGAGAGTAGAAGAATGACTTCTTCGCTCCACCTTGGAACCATTTCATTGTTTAACAGATAAGAATCTGAAAGGTCATCATCAATATGAAGCTTTGCCATGGAGCAAACTCAAAATATGGTCTCCTCTTTGGTGCATTGTACCTTTCTTGATGACCACGATGAAATCAAACTCAAGCAATATGATAAACCATCAAACAATCCTTACCATATCACAAGGTTTGTTTACCAAGGACAATAGTGCTTGGTGGTCGACAAAGAAAACAAACTTGTTCACAAGAAGGTAGTATCTAAACTTTCTAAAGGCATCGATCATCCATAGGCCTTCTCTTTTTGTAGTGGTATAGTTCTTCTTTGCACTGTTTAGTTGCCTTTTGGAGTAACAAATGGAAAAATCCATGTTTAGATCTCCAGGTTGAGCTAATATACATCCTACGACATGGGTTGATGCATCCACATGAACATGGAAGATCTTGTTCCAATCAGAGGTTTGAAAAATTGGAGCAGAGATTAACCCCTCCTTCAATTTTTGAAAAGCCTTCTCGCATTCTTTCGTATACTCAAACTTAGTGATAAGCGCATAAAGATGCTTAGCTATAACATCATACATGTATATGAAACGTCTATAATATCCACGATGGTCCATGAAGGCTTGTACCTCCTTTACTTTGGTTGGCCTTAGAAGTGCAGCAATCACCTGTATTTTGTCTTGATCTTTTTGTGCTCTTGAAGAGGTTTATTACATCTTCAAGTTTAAGAACTGGGTCTTCCTCTTTAAGCATTGTTACGATCTTTCTGAAATCTCTTTCAGACACAGCTTTGAGAAGCACAACAATTTGGTCTTGATTTTCTAATGGGCATTTTATAAACGTTAACTGTGTGCATATACTTTTGAGCCTATTGATGAGAGAGATGATACATCTTCTTCCGGATCCATAAGAAATCCATAAGTTGCATCTTTAATACAATTTTAGAATGCTTGGAAATAGCACCAAAGTGCTTCTCTAAGGAATTTCATGCTTTGTGTGCAATGGTGCAATCATCCAAATAATGCACAAAGTTGTGGTCAAGTGATGTGAGTCACCTTCAACTAGTGGCTTAACAACAGACCATAACTGCTTTTGCATTAAGTAGCCCTTGGTTTTCTCCTACCACATGTAGAAGCCTTGGCCGGTAAATTTGTCAATGTTTTTTTGCCCATTGTGGCGTACCCAGGTCTTACTCTTTGATAAGAGCAGTGTCTAGTCCTCATGAGCACTCAAACTCAAAGGCTTTTACAAATTATTTGTGAAGTCTTTCTCCAATTTCATGGAGCACCTCTTCACAACACTCTCAATATGCTTCAAGATTCAAGATATTTTGATTTGGGGGTTACAAAATTTTAAGACTTTTGTGTAGGGCCAACACAAAGGATAATGTGAGACTTAAAGGGCAAGGCTCGTGGGAATCTCTGCTAAGCCGAGATTTTGCAAGTATGTGAGTAAGATTAAATACCAAAAAAGAAACAAAACCTTTATTTTGTGTGTGGTGATGCACTGCACAGCGCGATGATGATGTCGCAATGGCAGGAGTAGGGTGTTGAAAGGTGGGCAACTTGGAGCCAGATGGGACCCGTGCTGCTTTGAGTAACACTTGTGTATTGAGCTGCAGACGAGGTGAGTCAGAATCGCAAATTGCCTTGCATTTGCATCATCATGGATATATGGGCTGCACAAGGCCCGACAGGCTACCAAGGTGGCACATCATCGTCAAGTTTGGCAGTACATGGCTTGATGGTAGGACCGTAGGAGCTTGATAGGGCTGTAGGGTAGCCGATTATGGAAGTAAGTACAACTGAGCCGATTAACCGAGCAGTAGCTGATTACAAGCACGAGGTGCATCTTGGTATCTTGAATAGCACAAGGCGTCTCTACAAGTCAAAGCGCGAGCAGGAGGTGTAGCATGTGGGACTCGGGACTAGAATCAGCAGGTGGATATAGTGTTGTGTGAAGCTTGCTTGTCGGCCAACCAAATGCAAGGGCTGTCAAGGTTGTTCGAGGGCAGGGTGAGACTTGCGGAGAGAGGCCAAATGTTGGCGGTCCAGGCAGGTGCCGATTGTGAATAGATGTGCACACAATCCTCAACGAGTCGCAATTGTGGTTTACCACCCCTTTGAAATCCACCAAATGGCCTTAGTAGGCTATTGTGTGTGTTGCCTCTTTTTAGTCAAGCCCCCCTTGAAGAAAGATTCTCATGTGGTTGGTGGTTGGAAAGCCTGTAAAGATAACAACTTAGGCTTTTGTTTCCTCAAAAACTCTGAGTATTAAATGATCAAAGTTTCCTACACTGCACCTTGGGGCTTTCCCGACTCCTCTAGTAGCTTCCACCTTAGATTACATTCACAAGCACATGTGCAATATGTGTGTGTGTGTGTGTGTGTGTGTGTGTGTGTGTGTGTGTGTGTGAGAGAGAGAGAGAGAGAGAGAGAGAGAGAGGAGAGACACAATATTGTGTGCTATGGTCAAAGAGATAAGAGAGAACATTTGCAGCAAGAGAGAAAGAGCAAGGGGATGCGAGAGGAGAGATAGAGAGTATGCAAAATGTATGTGCCCTACAGCTCTTGGAGTCAAAGCCTCATGAGTCACATCTCTTGAATAAGGACGTGAAGACAAAAATCGGGACTCATAGAGAACTATAGACATGGTCCCTAGGTGGCATGCCCCCCTCTGCTCCATCCTTGATGTTCAGGATGAGGCTCAAACCACACCACATAGGACAAGATGGGCCCATGCTGCCGTCAATATTTGCTCGGATTTTGGTTCGCTCGGGAAATGTCGCTCGGTGTATAGTAAGACTCAAAACTGAAGTCTATAAGTACCTGTGTGTAGCTTATTTCGCCACGATTCTAATGACTACTTTGGGAGGATTCAAGGGGTTTGTACTGAAGGGAATTCTTTATTGTGTCCCTTTGGAATCCAGATTTGCATTGGATGACCTTGTGCAGCAATCAACTTCTTTGGTACCCAAACCTGATTGTACTTTTCGGTTGGTTGTCGGGGTTTACCAGTTTCCCTTGTTTTGGTGGTTGTAAGCTTGGTGTGCAGAAATTGTGCAACCTCTGCCTTCTTAACCCAAAATTGCTTAGGTTCTTTTTTTGATTGCAGTGGCCGCCGTTTCTTGGTGGGTTTGCCGGATAGATCCGTGAGATTATTCCAGGTGCTTTGCTCTACAGTAGTAACCTCCTTTCTTTTGTTCTTTGAAATCCATTGTTGAGTTGGTGTAGAGAAGGGTTTTTTGCCCTTCACTTCTGAGTCCATCCCCACCCGTTTGTGGTTTGGTTCTGCTGCAAATGGAACCACTTGATTTTCTTGCATATGTTGAATGTTGATTGTATTAGAGCTCCAATCAGTCTTTACGTTTTACTTTCGTTGCCATGGCTAACCAAGCAATAATGAATGATGCATTGACTTATCTTCTACCACATAAAACCTATGCGGATAGAGGTATTGTTTAATTTTCACATGTATCACCATCCATAACAATGCTTTGATTGAGTGCTCTGAATAACTTTGAATGTCCTCTTGTTTTGCTTGAAGTTGTCCCTCAAGTGTCAACTGCTTGTATAGGTTGCAGAAAATAAAATTTCCTTGAGCTCCGGAATCTAGGATTGCCATTACCTCCACTTGATTACCTCCAAGCTTGACTTTTATGGTTGGATCCATTGTATGCGCCTCTTCAAAATCTATCACTTTGATCACATTGATCCGTAGTGGTGGTCCATACTACTACTGTTGTCGTAGAAGCTTCTGTTTTGCCATGCACTCCTTTGCTTCTTCTTGAGCTTCTTTGACTACTGCTGCTTTTCTTGAGATCGTTTTGATTTGTTGAATCATGCTCTGGCCTAGTGGTAGATGATATCTTTTAAGGCAACAACCACTAATCCAATTAGGCATTTCTTCACCATCCAATGTAGCAAGCTTGACGGCTGCACTTGGTGATATATCGGTGATCACCAAGGATCCCATCCCTCTCTTTTTAAGTTTTTTAGCATGTTGTTTCAATGTATAAACCAGGACATAGTCTCCTGTTTTAAACTCTTATAAGCGTACACGCTTTTCTCATTTTGTTGCCTATTCTGAGCATAGATAGAGGCTATGGCCTTCAGGCAAAGCTCATCTAGTTTTTCAAAATCATCGACTCTAGAAGACAATTCATGACCTGTCCATCCGAGTTGTTTAGCTATTCTTAGTGTTGGGATCATGAACTCCAGTGTTGCTATTCTTAGTGTTGGGATCATGAACTCCAGTGGCAAGATCGCGTTAAGGCCAAACACCATGTTGTATGGTGTTGTTCCAATAGAGGTTTTTTTGTTTTTAGGCTACCCTATAAGCCCATAGTGTAGCGTGTAACTGTTGGTCCCAATCTACTCTTGAATCGAATACTATTTTAGTCAAAACCATGCATAGAGTCTTATTTGTAGCTTCAACCTGTTGTCCATTAGCATGTGGATGGTATGGAGAAGAATTTCTATAAACTGCCATGAATTTGTTCAAAAGATTTTCAATAACCTCATTAAGGAAATGTGTTCCACGATCACTAAAATTTTCTATGGGTAGGCCGTATCTAACAAAGATATTTTCGTATAGAAACAGTGGTCCTTGCATTTGTTTTTTGTGTGGCCTTAGCTTCATCCCACTTTGTGAGATAGTCTATAGCCATAATGATATATTGGGTATGAGTTTTGTAAGCGGGGGGTAAAATTGGTCCCACAAAATCTATACCCCACTTAGCAAAATCTCTGGCTCCCATCATTGGTCCTAGAGGCATCTCATCTTAACAGTACTTTGGTACGCTGACACACATCACATCTCTTGATGTATTTGTGAACATCCATGTGTAATGTAGATGAGGAAGAAAAAGGAAACATGATCTTACCTATGGAATACAAAGGAGAAAAGACAATTGCAATATTAGATAGTGGGGCTGGAATTTCCATAGCAACCAAGGGGATGTGGGAAAAATGGGAAAAGCCTGCTCTAAGGAAAACCCAAATGAAACAGCAATTAGCGGATGGATACATGGAGAGACCGATAGGAATATTAGAACAAATCATTGTATCCTCTTGTGGCAATGAGCATACCTTTGCTATAATGAATTTTGACAAGAGCAGCAATTTTGATATCATATTGGGCAGACCATTCATGCATCAGCTCAAAATTGTACAAAAATAGGGCTATGGCTATATCTACTTGAGACACAAAGAGGTCACACAAAAATCAATGTCAAAGATAATAGTTATAGAGATGTCGAGCGAACCCCTAGGGAAGAGTTAAATTCCACAACTAAACACGAAGGGAAGATACCTGGTTGGCTGCAAAGCAAAGTGCATATTTGGATGTACAGAACGGAGTGTGGAAGTCTGAGAAAGGAAGATTGCATGCATTCTTGACCGACCAATAAAGGATAATGTGTATGTACCAGAGCCTTTTGTGGAAGAGATGTTCAAACCATTTGGATGCCAGCAAATACTACAAAAGAACCCGACATGGAGAGAGTTACAGATTGCAGACGCATAGTGGATGAGATCTCCATAAGAGACCTTATCGAGAACTATGAGAAATTATTCCAAGACTCCCAAAACAAACCTTTAAAGAATGACGTGGGGTATGAGTGCTCTAGTAGCTCTAATAAGACATCAAACTCAGGGATCGACTAGCTGTTTTTTACAATTTTCCCAACCAAAATACCATAAAGACAAAGGAGATTCCATGAAAGACACGCAAACAAACAAAGTTGAAGAAGATCAAAACCCATACCTCTCTTAAAAAACAAAATGCAATATTTAAAGCTGGTTGAAGCAATTGATTGCCTTAAATACAAGATCTCGAGAAGGTTCATGAAACCTATCTCAATAAGAAGAGGAAATTTGAAAAAGAGGAGCAAATCAAAATTAGAACCCCCGAACACCTCTGCAAAAGCAACAAAATTGTCAAAAACAGAGCGCAAACAAAGATACAAAGAATTGAAACCAACTTTGAAAGAAGTTTAGACAATGGAGTTGGAGACTAAGGAAGAATCCACCAATGATAGGTTTGATGCACCTTCTCACTACAAATATCCAAGACAGAAAAATTGTAGTTCAAAAGCCAAAATGAGACCCCAAAGAACCTGGAACCTCATACGATAGGCCAGAAAAATCCAAGTGCATAGACCTAGCAGAACCAAGAGAGGATCCAAAGCCGGCATACATTGCCACTAACCTTACGAGGAAAGAAGAAGAGCAGCTATTGATAGCAATGTTCCGACAATATAGAGATGTATTTGCATGGTTGTAAAAGCATCTTAAGAGAATAGATCCAAAAATTTGTCAACTGATGCCAAACCTCGCAGACAACGTTTTATACATACAGTGAGACATTTTTCAAAAAGATTAAGGAAGAGATAGACAAGCTCAACGGTGCAGAGTTTATCTATGAGATTGAACACACTGATTGGGTGTCTCCTATTGTGGTAGTATCCAAGAAAAATAGAAAATTACGAGTCTGTGTGAATCTCAAATAGGTAAATACTGCTACCATCAAAGAGAACTATCCCCTACCAATAACAAATCATGTGATTGAGCGAGTTTCAGGGAAAGAATCTTATAGTTTTCTGGAGGGGTTCTCAGCATACAACCAGTTAACCATCAAACAAGAAGATGAGCATACCCTAACCTATCCACCTTTACCTATCATTTCTCATGATGGATTGTGATTTTGGCACCTTATCCGATTACAATCAGACTTGGTAGGATAGTACCCCTAGGTGTCTTAGACCTCCTCCTAAAGTTTCGTTGCATTTTGAGTCTGTTTGAGTGTAAAAATGACGAGATGACCTAAAGCGGTGAGAAAGGACATAGGAATATTTTTTGATCATAATTGAGTGGTGGTTTGCTTGTTGAGTTGGTGTGTTTGCTTCATAGGTTCACTTCTTGAGATTGACCTCAAAGAGTCTCCGTGCCCCATCCAGGTCACTTACATAAGTATAGACATATTATGTTAGTGCCAGATAGCTTTGCTTGTTGAGTTGGTGTGTTTGCTTGATAGGTTCACTTCTTGAGATTGACAACCTCAAAGAGTCTCTGTGCCCCATCCTAGTCACTTCCCTGAGTATTGACATATTATGTTAGTTCCAGAAAACTATGCTACAAACGTCCGATCGTAGAAACCAACTAACATTAGGACCCTTGATGAGAAATGAACCTTAGATGGTGAGTGATCTAGTGCATATTTAAAGCCTTCTTTTTTGAAGATTTGTCTTTCCATTCCATTTACACCTTAGCAGTGAAGCAACTTAACACGAGGTTTAGTGCTTGATAACTAGAAGTCGGGGACTTGCTAGATCTATTCTCGAGAGGAAAAGAGAGTTGTGAGTGCCAAAAGCATTTCATTCTTTGATTTTTTCTATGCTTTCAGAGTGCTATATTGTTTTCCGTTTTGACTTTATTTTATACAGTTTTTTTTTTCTTCTTAGTTTCATTTTAACACATAGAAGTAAGGTAAGTAGAAACTACAACCATTAAATTTGGACTGAAAAGACTAGGGAAAAAAGGGTGAAAATCATATTTTGGCCGAAAAGACCATAACTCTAAAATTCTAAAAATTTGATGGTAGAGACGTGAAAAGTGATCCAAATTCAAATATTTATTGGTCAAGGGCATTAGCAAACTCTCTAGTAGCAATTTAAAAGTTTTAGCAGATTCTATGGAGGAACATGGATCACGATCCATGTATCTCAAGGACCTTTTTTGCAGGAAACTTGGTAGTGACACTTTGCATCAGTAGGACATTGCTAAGATCAAGTTTGTTTGAAAGAAAAATACTAAAATCACATCAAGATTGACTGATAGGGCAAAAATAGCAAAAACAAAGGTTTCATACACAAAATTGGGCAAATCTTGAGATTTTGAGATCCAAATCCAAAAATAAATGAAAATCTGACATCCATGGAGTGCATAAATAATGCTGACCAAATTTCATGTTTAGATGTGATCTAACATGGATCACGATCCATGTCTCCCTTGACCATCTGGGAGTGAGATTTTATCAGTAGGTAGCTGATACCATTTGGAACGACTTTCCCAAAAGGCGCCATAGCAAAAAACTGAAAGAAGTTGGTCAAAATAGCCAAAAGTAGAAACTAGTCAAAAATCAGAGACACATAAAAAGACTTGCTTTTGATTTACAAAAAGTTGTCCAATTCCAAAAATAAGTGGTGGAGCAGATTATTGACACTACAAGTAATCAGTAGACCAAATTTGGTGTTTAGGTCTAATGGAACATGGATCGCGATCCATGTTTCCCATCAAGATTTTTGGTTGAGATTTGAGCAGTAGCTGAGACATAGACGAACATTTTTTCCAATAGAAGCATTTGCAAAAAAGGTGTAAAAAGTGATCAAAAGAGTCAAGAACAGAACATTGTCAAATTTGTCACAGCAGACTCGAGAATTCACCCTTTGGTTAAGCAAAATTTACTCAAATTTTTAAAAAATTTGATCAACGGGCTACAAACATCATAAGCTATCAAAATTTGGATCACTTTTCTCTAGAAGTGACCAAACATGGATCACGATCCATGACCCCCATTTGAACTTTTGGACAATAACTACACCAGTCTCTAGCAGAGACCATTGTGAACAAATCTTCCCCAAGGAGGTTTGTCAAAAGAGTTCAAAAAACTCATCAAAAGTGTCAAAACAGTTCAAGATAAAAAAAATAGCTAATATAGACATGAGGATTGACTTTTGATTGACCTAATCAAGTCCATACCACACAAAAATCATATAGATAACATATGGGGACCAAGAGCAAGCTATGTGCCAAGTTTCAGTGCATTATGACACAAGGGTACATGGATCGCGATCCATGTCCCCCTATCACAGACTGAGACCAGATTTGCACCATAGCTAGAGCAAGTCATAAGGAGCCTAGTGGTCTTTTCAAAGCTGAATCTAGATATCAAGAACCAAGCCAAAAGCCCAGAACTGTTAAGTACTCAGACAAAGTGCAAGAATTGACCTAATTTCGAATCCAGAGGTCCAAATCCAAAAAAAAATGATGCCATAGCATCTACTAGTCATGCTAATTCTGATGGCACCAAGAAAAGTTAGTTTGGCTTTGCGATCCATGTCCCCGTAGTGACTACTTGACTCGATGTTTCAAGATCAGTAGTGCATATATAGGAAACATATCTACAAGTTTAGTTTTGGAAAGAATTGAGCAAATTTGGGCCAAAAGACATCAAAACATGTGAGACTGAAAACTGCTACAGACCAAGGGTTGGGCATTTGACCTATCAAAACAAGTCCAAATCCAAAAGAAGAAATCAAAGTTAGGGAGTGTTCATCAAAGGCCGTTGATGCTAAGGATGAGACGAAGCTCTCTCTCTCTCTCTCTCTCTCTCTCTCTCTCTCTCTCTCTCTCTCTCTCTCTCTCTCTCTCTCTCTCTCGCTCGAAGCATTAGTTCATGTTAATATACCTTCACGGGATTCTTCTTATTCCTAAGCTTCCAATAACCTTAACAGTACCTGTGTGAGTACATAGTAACCTAAGGTGATTTATGTGAAAAGGTTCTAGACTTTTCAGTTTCAAAAACTAACATTCAAGTGATATCAAATGAGAATTACAAAAATTGTGCTAGCAAGTTTGGCCTCTATTGTATTCATGAAACTCTATATCTATATATATATGTCAATGGTGATGTATGTTATTGATAGACTTCATAGAGAGAAGATACATTTCTCTCCTTTCAATACATTCTATCTCTTATATCCCCCCCCCACACACACACACAATAATTATTGGGTAGTCTACCCCTAAGTTATACACTTTTTAGCTTTTTGAAAACCCCCCTCCCCTGCACTTACGAGAAACAGTAAGTTTGCCATGATTGATGCCCCAGGTAGCACACACCCCAAGATCCTCAATGTAGAGCCAAGCCTCTCAAAATACAACACACCCCCCCACCACACACACACACGCACACACACACACACACACACATACACACATGCACACACACACACTCTTACGTTTAGAAAGGAAATTGTTGGGGGGCCACCCCTAAGTTATATGCTTATCTAGCTTTTTGAAAAAAAAAACCTCCCTTGCACTTGAGTCATACGGTAGGTTTTCCATGCTTAATCCCTCGAGACCAGTAGTTGAAACATTGGTAGAGCATTTCTTTAAGGGATTACAAGGCTCCAATAAAACAAGAGTAGTTAATGTAGAGTTTCATGGAAGCCTATACAATATTGTTGAATCAGCTACAAGGTTAGAGAAAAGGCTAGGATATACCAAGCTTAGTGCCACTACAAAGAACACATCACTTGATGATAGTGATAGCTCAGATAGTGACACATATAGCTTAGTTGAGGATGCAAATTCAGAGGATGAAGCCAAGAAGAGGAGAAGAACAAAAAACTATCCAAGAACAATAAGAGCAAGAAGGACAAGCAAAGAAAGGGAAAAATAAAACTAGGAGCAATTGCTAGAAAAGTTAAAAGCCCAAGTGTAGTACCTTAGTCCCAAAAAGACAAACCTCATTGCTTAATATATGAGAAGGATGGTCACTCAACCTTTCAATGTTGGTGCAATCCAAAGAACATAGCCAACTCCATGATGGGATCTATGCCACCAAGGACATCATCATAGGTAAACAATTCTTACCCACAGAGGACTCCAAGCCATTCAATTAACCACTCAGAAAGTTTTCGAGACCATAGTGGTAGCAAAAGGGTATCATCAACAAAATGTGGTTTTCTTAAGATGCAATTACTTTGTTAGACATGGACACAAGGCTGGTCTAAATTGTGCACTATGGTGCAAACACATGGAAGACAGAGCCATGCTTGTTCAAAGGTTCACCCCTCCACCCAACAATTAGAAAGAAAATCCAAGTAGCTTCAAACCAACAATGTATAGCAATGTAATCATGATTCATCTTTTGCAAGTGTTGTTTTGCAACACCAGTAACATGCACACTTAGAAGATTCATGACATGATTATTGGACCACCGAGTTCTGCACTAGGTGTATAGATTTCAACACAAGGCACAAATTTGATACCTCATAAAGCACATCAATTGCAAGCCAATGAATTTGTGTTGCAAAAGGGAGAGAGAGTTGTGCAGATACATGTAGGGGTGAATACAACAACAGTGCCAAGTGCTTTCCGTCCAAGATAAAGAGATGGCAAGATAGTGAAGTCGAAGTCAAAACTAACAAAAGAGTTTGAAAATAGAGTCAATTTTGGTAGGACCATGGTTGCACAGTTGGTTAGAGAGGTGATTGTAGCCTTGTAGTGAAACACATCTTATATCTCAATACAGAGAAATCTATTGCCAAAGATGTGACTTACTCTGTCACATTGTCAGATTTTCCTAGATATACATGTGAGGATTTTGTAGAAAAGAGAAAATAAATGCCTTGCATATGTGCCTTGTAAGCACCTCTATTATGTGCTCTTACCAATGCCTGGTTTGAAATCTCAAGCTCGTTAGTTTATCCATCAAGCTACTTTGAGGAGGTGCAAAGGTGAATGTGCAGAAGGAATATGTTGCATGGACATGGGGTTATCAAGGAAATAGAAGTGTGCTAGGTAGCTCATCTCGATCTCTTTACATGAGTTGTTTTAAGGTATACCTTTCTATGAGCGTAAGTTGTGCCAAGAAAAAATCTCCTTTTGTGGTGGTTGTACTACCTTACAAAAACATCCTCCCATGTTGTAGGTGATCATGCTACACTATTGATGACATTGCATATTGCTTTTACTAGAATTATGCAAACCCTATCATATGTGCTCAATCCCACATACATTGCTAGGCAAAATACGTTCTCTTTATGGAGGTTACAAAAGAAAATAATTTTGGTTGTTTAAAACTGCTTATGGTTGCTGACAAAGCTGCAACTCTCTTCACCATGACATAAATGTAGCATTGCCCAAAGCTTTTGATTGAACTCTCACAAAGCTACGGCCCCTTTTATTTAAAATTCAAGGGGCTCTATCTAATATCGCCCGGTTTTGCAATTGCTTGGGAGGGATGGCTCGGAGTTGGGGAACCCTCCTTTGAAGCGTAGTATTTTTCTTTTAGGACTAAAGATCCTCTGCCTTGTGAACTCTGGGTCCTTCGGTAGCCACAATTGCCTTGGTTTCAGATTATTGTGCCTTGTGTTAAGAGGCCATAGAAGAGGCATTTTTTGAGATGGTCCTGACCTCTATTTTTATGCCTATTTGTGGAGTTGTTTGGCCTTCATAATATTCTTGTGCCTCCAAAGACTTCTGTGTAGCGAGCCACCTTGTTGAGTTGTTTTCTTG
This sequence comes from Adiantum capillus-veneris, assembly GCF_014529385.1. Taxonomy (NCBI): domain Eukaryota; kingdom Viridiplantae; phylum Streptophyta; class Polypodiopsida; order Polypodiales; family Pteridaceae; genus Adiantum; species Adiantum capillus-veneris. The sequence continues at coordinate 60,513,327 of NC_140933.1, read as the reverse complement.
TCTTGACTGGCCACCAAGACTTGGCCCTGGGTGAAGGGTACTTTGGCTGATATATCTGCTTCTTTACTTTTTTCCGCTACCGGTGGATCTCAGGAATCCAGTACCAAGCCATTGGGCTTGCCCATCTCAAATTGGCCATGTTCAGAAATAGATAAGAAACATCGATGGAGGTCCATCCATGGTTGACCAAGGACCACATCAACATGTAAATTCTCTCGACTTGCCATGTGAAATTCAGTTTCCTCAAAATGGAATAAATGCTGCAGTTTGCAATGAAGAAATCTCCAGTTTGCTGGTATTCACTTACATGGGGTCTGTAGATGTGGTTGACAAAGTATCCTCCAAATATGCTGAGAGACTAGATTCTTCTTAGCATTTTTTCCGAGTAAAGCTATGCTTTGTCCGCTAGCTAGACTTTTGCATTTAAGCACAATTTCAACCTGTATGGCTGGTACCAACATTGAGATACTACCTTTCTAACCTTTCTGGCTTAGCGTGTGTGCTGCTTGCTTGCCCCTTGCACCTTGAGTGACGGGCTTTCTGAATTGGCAATTCCACCATTTAGACGTGGCTCACCTCTGTCAGAGTCTTGCGTAATGACACATGCCTTCCAGATGTAAGCATAGCGTTCAAGACGAAAGTAAAGGTAACTGAATTCGGAGAGATACAATCGCTCTGCATCCACTGAAAACAGTCAAGAGCTTCCTGGCCCTGCCCTTGTTTGGCGTATCCTGTAATCAGTGCATTCCAAGAGTCTACATTCCGGACAGGAAGCTCCTCAAGCACTCTTTGTGCTTTCTGTAGAGCACCGCATTTGGCAAACATGTCGACCAAGGCGTTGCCAAGCATGACATCTTTTTTCAACAGCCCTTGACTAACAATATCATCGTGAATTCTTGTGCCCATATCAGCATCTTGTGTAGAGCCACATGCCTTCAAGATGCAGAGATAGGTTATTGCATCTGGAGAGAGGCCCTCGCTTTGCATCCTCTGAAAACAGCTCAGAGCTTCCCGGCCCTGCCCCTGTTGAGCGTATCCCGCGATCAATGCATTCCACGAGACGATGTCCCAGACAGAAAGCTCCTCAAGCACTCTTTGTGCTTTCTGAAGAGCACCACATTTGGCATACATGTCAACCAAGGCATTGCCAAGCACAACATCTTTTTGCAACAGCCCCTGATTAACAATATCATCATGAATTCTTGTGCCCATATCAGCATCTTGCGTAGAGCCACATGCCTTCAAGATGCACGCGTAGGTGATTGCATTTGGAGAGAGGCCCTCGCTTCGCATCCACTGAAAACAGCCCAGAGCTTCATTGCCCTGCTCCTGTTGTGCGTATCCCGCAATCAATGCATTCCATGAGACGACGTCCCAAACAGGAAGCTCCTCAAGCACTCTTTGTGCTTTCTCAAGAGCACCGCATTTGGCATACATGTCAACCAAGGCATTGCCAAGCACAACAGCTTTTTGCAACAGCCCCTGACTAACAATATCATCGTGAATTTTTGTGCCCATATCAGCATCTTGCATAGAGCCACAGGCTTTCAAGATGCATGCGTAGGTGATTGCATCTGGAGAGAGGCCCTCGCTTTGCATCTGCTGAAAACAGTCCAAAGCTTCCCGGCCATGCCCCTGTTGCACATATCCCGCAATTAGTGCATTCCACGAGACAACATTCCGCACATGAAGCTCCTCAAGCACTCTTTGTGCTTTCCGAAGTAAACCACATTTCGCATACATGTCAACCAAGGCAGTGCCAAGCACGACATCTTTCTGCAACAGCCCCTGACTAACAATATCAGCGTGAATTTTTGTGCCCATATCAGCATCTTGCGTAGAGCCACATGCCTTCAAGATGCAAGCATAGGTGATTGCATCTGGAGAGACGCCCTCACTTTGCATCTGCTGGAAACAGCCTAGAGCTTCCTGGCCCTGGCCCTGCTGGGCATATGCTGTGATCAATGCACTCCAAGAGACGACGTCCCGAACAGGAAGCTCGTCAAAGACTTGTTGGGCCCTCACAGGTGCACCGCACTTGGCATACATAGTGACCAACATGTTCCCTAAGTATTCGTTCTTTTCAAGTAACCCACTATCACGAATATCAGCATGGATCCTACTGCCTTGGTACAAATCCTTCTTCTTAACACAGTCTTTAAGTGAGCTCACAAAAGAGAGACACATTGTCTTCCTCTTCATGTTTGCTTGTGTAGCCTTTATTGCTGCTTTCTTGGCGGTGCCCTGTGAACACAAAACCGAGAGAGAGAGAGAGAGAGAGAGAGAGAGAGAGAGAGAGAGAGAGTTTTTGTGTGTGTGTGTGTGTGTGTGTGTAAAATTTACAAAAAAGTGTGTGTACCAAAACAGCGATTCTTACACACCGTTCCATAACGGCGACCCCCATCGCAAGTCTCTTCTTCGGCTCCGAGCTGCGCCGCTACACGTCTCATATGTATTTTCTTGGCAACTCCAGGTACGATGCGTGGGCTGTTTGTCCCTTTTCACTGCAGAGCTTCCATTTGTGCTAAGCCATTGCATGTTCTCCAATCTTCTTTGTCTGTGGTGTTTGTGCTTCCTAAGCTATGGTGAAGCTGGTCATCCTGACAAATTCAAAATCGCGAGGAATGTTAAAAGATGCCCCGTAGAGGGAAACCTGATCGAGGTCTCTCGGGGGAGGTGGGTTTTTGTGTGTTTTTTTTCCTTTTTTTTTTTTTTTTTGTTTGGGGGGGGGGGGGGGGTGGGGGTGGGTGGGGGGCGTCACTAATTGACATCTCCCTAGGGAGGTGGTGGGATCAATGGCCGGTACAATCTGGACCATCCGATCGTCATTTGAACTAGGTGTGAGCTAAGAGTGAACTCAGGAGGTATGTGCACCACACCGAATTTGGTGTGAACTGGACGTGAACAAAGTGTGAACTTGGGAGGGTTTGCACACCACACCAAATTTGGTGTGAACTCAATGTAAACTCAATGTGAACTAGATGTAAACTTGTCCGCGACGTCATGATCTATAAACTTACCACACACATAATCGTGATAGCCTAGTGGCTAGAGTCAAATCTGTGGGAGGTAGAGTAGCGGGTTCAAGCTTCGGATCCGGAAAAGTGGGAATCTTTTGCATTCCCTAAGCAATCCAATAGTCACAATCAACCAGTGATCGTGAGCCATTGATCCCACCTCCCAAAAGGAAGTGTCAATTAGTGAGAGGGGGGGGGGCTTTACCCTTGATAGCAAACAAAAGGGGTAAAGGTTGCGCGAAACTGTGGGAAGGCAAGCCTCGAAAGGCAACCACACAACCAAGGCGTGCGTAAAGACTATCCATAAGCTGTGCAGCCAAGGGATCCATCAACATGGCTTAGCCCAACGTTGTAAGGGTCGTCACTTTCACTTTGAATGAGCGGTGGTTCAAATCTAGGCATTGGAGTTTTGATGGGCAACTTGGAAGGTGCACAAAATGGAATCTTTAAATATGCTCTTGCTACGATAAAACAAAAGGCAAATGCTCTTTGGTTTGGTGGAAACTGGGAGGAGTTATCCTCTCTCTCTCTCTCTCTCTCTCTCTCTCTCTCTCTCTATATATATATATATATATATATATATATAGATAGATATATATATATTCCACAAAGTGAACATGTGTTATTCCACTAAAGTAAAAGTGGACATGTATATTCCATTAGAGTGAACCACTAAAGTAGAATCTTTCTATGTGCTTCATTATGCTCACGCTTTTTTTCAGTCACTATGTGTTGGCACAGCCGTAGCATTGTGGATGACATCAGTGCTTAGGTCACTAGGAGTTGGTGGAGAGGAAATAATATTATTCCACCCGGCTTGTGGGATGAGACGGCTTAGGATGTCAGCGAGAACGTTGCGGGTGCCTTTGATGTGCTCGTACTTGTAGTCCCAATGGGCAAACCAAGAGGTCCATCGGATAAGGCGTTTATCTTCGCTGGCATTTTTCCTAGTAAGAAATCCACGGAAATTGTTGAGATCCATTCGAAGAATGAAAACTCGTCCTAAAAGAAATAGCCTGATTTTTTTGATGTTTAATTTTGCAGCAAAAATATCTCTTTGAGCAGAGGGATAATTTTGTTCTGCTTTCAGGAAGGAACTACTTGCGAATCTGCAGACCATTATTTCTTTGTTGTTAATTTCTTCACAGAGGACTGCTCCCCATGCTTCGAGAGAGGCATCGGTGTAGAGGATAAGTTGTCCATCACCAGGTAGCTTTAATGGGGGTAGTTGATTGTAGATCATCTTAATTAATTCGATGGTTTTTCTCTACGAAACCTCCCATTATTTAGAACTGTTTTTCTGCAAAAGCACCCTAATTTTCTTTGTGAGGGTGGCAAGTGTTATGCCAAGGGTAGGACTATAGGAGGGCACGACCCTGGCCAAGGGCCGATGGATACACATGCGGTACAGAGGCTATATATAGAAGGGCGAAGGGCCTATATATAGGTATGGTTGGGTGGTTATTGGCATGCCTATCTCCCTATGCCCTTTCACTGGTATCAGAGCTCAAGGGGGACAGCTATGGAAGAAGGGGGCCTTGCATGCTTGTGCATCTCTCTCTCTCTCTCTCTCTCTCTCTCTCTCTCTCTCTCTCTCTCTCTCTCTCTCTCTCTCTCTCTCTCTCTCTATCGTTGATGGAGAACTATCGAGAGCGTCTCTTGCTAGGCGGGGAGATTAAGGCCAAGCTCCGCACGTGTGCAGACACTCTTCCTAGGCGGGGAGGCTGAAACAACCACGGCGTGTGCACAGCGGCTTGGCCAAGGAGGGATCTCGTCGACCTTCACCGAATCTCGCATGCCTCGGCTTGTTCGGATCGCGCTGCAGAGGCCAACGTTTTGCGTCTCTGTCTTGTAGGCTTTTTGAGCCCCCTAGAGAGAGCTATGAGCATCTCAGGAACCTCGCCATCGTCGACAGTAGCATAACGGTATTTTTTTTCTTAAAAACCCTATTTCGGTTATTTTTTTTAAATAAAAAGAGGGAAGGGAGCGTGCCCACAGTCGGCAACTCCCCTCTACCTCTTGAAGTACCAAGCATCATAGGCAATGAGATTCCTTCTCCTGTGCTTGGCAAGTTGCCGTTTTGGGGGAGGCCGAAACCACGGCAGCACGTTTTCTGATCGGCGTCCGTAGTACATACTATGATTCAGATTTTTATTTTTTATTTTAATCAAGCATGGCCACTATTTGCACGGTGCATTGATAGTCATGCAGAACTGGAATCTAAGCAAGCGCGACGATAAGGACAACCGTAATCAAGCTAAGCAGTCCATAATATTGATCGTTTTGAGGATCTTCGATGCGCTGATTGAGACACTCGAGCATGGCTCGAGATTTAACACTGATTATTCGTACGGATGTGAAACGCACGCATGACATGCATGCTCGTACATCATGCAAGAGTTGGACAACATGTGGCAAGTGAGTCCTGTGATTCATCAGGTACGTCTAAATTTTCAGTTTATTTGGAAAATATTTCAAAATATGTTGCACAGTTTTATCTTGCAACGGACTTTAGGCAATCCAAGCACAAGCAAGGCTTGTGACAGTTATCTTCAGCATTAAAATTTTGTTGCATATATTATTGGCAAAATGTCAATGATTAATTGCAAAGCTATATCAAGCATGGCTTGGATACACAAAAACCTCGACAACACATGCTTGTCGGCGGTTAAATGGAGTAATGTCAGGCCAAGGGCCAGACAAGACTACTCGGACCTCATGAAGGTCAGCACGGCTTGTACCTCGACTTGATGAACGGTACAAAATTGTTCGGCATGACCGACTCTTTGCAGGACCAACAACACCCTTTTTCCCATGACTAGGGCAATCGCCAGCGGCATGGATGATCGGCATGGCCGACAAATGGTCAGTGTTTCTTGAAATTGATGGCAAGATTTGTCGACAGGAGTACTTAATGCAATCTACAAGTAGACGAGGTCTATTGTAGCTATGAGCTCTCAGGAACTTCATAAGTACCTATGTGAAGCAAGGCTTCAATTTATGCATCTTACATTGAGACTTCCCACATTTGACATATGCTATGAGCATACAAACTTGGGAAAGATATGGCGATATGCATGCAGGATATTTCATTACATGCCACGAAGATGTATATTCTCTCTCGCGCAATAGATATGAGCTACATTTGAGAAAGCTTTTCCTTGACATCTCAAGACAACTGGTTACAGCAAGATGACAGGTTAGACCATATTCAGTTTTGTCTATTTTTTCCATGTTTATACATTTCATTTGGAAAATATTGTCGGTTGTGTAAAGCAAAGTGCTTTGACAATTTCACATGAAGCAAGGATTCTCACGCATGCCATGCTATTGCCTATTGATTTGGTATCAAGGGCATTGGCACGCCAGTTTGGGGGCCTGTTTCGATTAGAAATTTATTCCCATTTAGGTGTGTTGACATCATGTTATGATGCATCACTACCAATGCAGACTGTGCAAGGCACTTATGGTTTCGACTCTCACACTTGAGGCCATCATAGTAGCCAAGGGCTTACAATTTCACATGCAAGGCATGTTGGTCAAGTGGACTCAACTCCACTATCTCATAGATTACGCTTCCGCTATAACACCAGACACTCTGTCAAGGACAAGGAAACCTCTGGATTCTTTCAACATGCTTTTTAAGTTTAAACATGATTTCTTTTTGTTGCTGTCAACGCACAACAACACTAAAAGGAACCTAAATCTAAGACTTAAGACTTAATTCACAGGCAAAGTGCCATATTTAAGTCATTCTTGTACAGTCACACGACCCATACACGGTACATAGTCAAGATTTGACTTGTGTTTCCTATTGCCTCTCTCGATGAGAACGTCATACAGGCAGATTGTTGTATGCTTATAGAATAAGCTGCAACCCAGGCATAAGATGCACACGAGCACATGGATTGGGTACGCACTACATTAGGTTAAGAAACCTTCCTCAACCCGCATGCTCTTTTCGCTCTTTCTTATTTCTCTCAAAGAATAATGAAAACTTTCTAAGAAGATTTTTTGAATATGTTGTTTGGGAGTCAGCATGAGCCAAGGTGCTTTAAATCTCAACTAGAAATAGGGCAAGATGCCATCTACGTTAGTCTTCATCGGTTCGTTAATTGAACACTAATGGCCATAAGGGCTGTGAGCCACACATGCTGGCTAAGAGTCATTGCCAGATCTCGGGTAAGACCCAACCATTCGCATTCCTTGGGTGATTGTTCTTAAGATCGAACAGATCTGTCCGGTAAAGTACACATAGAACACATCGATGTTAATGGACAAGCACAAGTCTTGTCATTAGGAATGTTTAGGGTGTCATTGTTGCAGTACATGTTTTTTGTGCGACGCTCACAGGGGCTATACATAGGAGGGCTAAGGGCCTATATATAGGTATGGTTGGGTGGTTATTGTTGCACTACATGTTTTTGGTGCGATGCTCAAGTTGAGTTTTTTTATAATCTTAAACTCACATTTGCTAATCTATACCATGGAATCTAGAGGCAGCATGGTTGTTCATACGAGCTAGGCATCTCACTTGTGTGGATTTCTTGCTCTCTCTCTAGCACTATGAGTGTCTATGGCATCACGGTTTTGGGTACGACCCAGCAGGTGTTTACTAAATCACCCCATAGGCATTCAGCATCACAGTTTGATCTCTCCCAGTTGTACTTTCAAGAAAAGAAGTCCGCAATCTACCAGGGGGTAGTGGACAACTTCAACTTTTCAAGTTGATTCTCATCATTTTGTACACGGTTGACTATGTTGATTATCATTACCTGCTAGTTGAGCAGTTCCTACAAAGGGTCTTACCAAGGGGTTTGACTAAGTAGATTTTACCCAATGGGCTGGATTGCGAAGGCAACTCCCATGGTTTCCAGTGCAATGTTGTTTGGTTTTCTCACAGGTGGGAGGCATGCTCCTATGCATTTGAATACGGGTAACTGAACTTTTAGTTTAATCCCCTGGGCCATGCCAAGGGTAGGTTGGAACAAGTATTTGGGCCGTAGTGTCCCATGTACATTATGTTGTTATGCACCCACTTGTCGGATTCGATTTGGAACATGTTGTCACATGGGATACAACATGTTCTAGGGACTCAAGGAGTTCGGTTTAGCCAGTGTAGGAGAAAGGCTAATGAGGGTCCCTCTCACTCTCGTCGTAGAGTGTTTGGAGTTATCTCCACACACAAGTACATCTTGTACTTGTAGGATGTCATTTTTTCAGACATCCTTATTTGAGACATATTCCACATGTGGAGAATATGAGTCTTTGGGACAGACACTAGCACCGCTATTTCAATTATGTATCGCGATGATGTCCCTAGGTGATGGTCCCATTTGTTTTCTAGACCATTTTCAGCACGACGTATCAAGAGAAATTTCAATGGCCAGAAATTTTCGGATACTTAGAAAGACTTGTTAAGGTACAAGTGCTGCTAAACAACATTATAGATGGTTATTTTACATATAGAAAGTCTATGAGTTGTTAATGAAAAAGTTTCATTGTTTGTACCTAGAAGTGATCATTGTCTCACCTTCTATTATGGTTCAGACGTTTCAACAAGGCTTGCAAATGATTGCAACTGAAAGTATTTAGTTTCTTTTCAGAACTATTTACATTCCTCTTTAATGTGTGCTAGGCGCATCACATTTGCCATAAGTATTGGCAAGAATGATCATGGATATACAGGTCCGAATCTGTTTTTTGCTAAATGCATGCACACTAGGTGTTATGGGCCCTAGTGTTTAGCAAAAGATGATTTGGAACGGCATGTGTATTCATCCAGTTGTTGCTTATGAAGCATTTTGCACTCTATGTGCAGTATCTCTATGAGATTACTTTTGAGTCTACCAATCACCAACAGAGGTCATGGCTCGGTTTGGGTGCTTGTGGATTTTTCAAGTTAACCATGATGGTACATTGTTGATTCTCAGTCATCTGGGACGACTGTCTATAAACCGTGGGGGAAACACACCTCAGTACTGTCAGTTAGCCAAGGGGATAGGAAAATTATAGTATAATCTTGTGCTAAAGGATATGCAAAGTGCATACATTAGCACCATGCAATCCAATTAATAAGAATTTATTGCTCTACTTGGAGTTTGCTTACCATCAGATAAAGCATTTTTGCGATTAGATTTAGTCTCTTCATGTTTAAATCAGGTTCTCAACCTTGAACACTAGTTATGGTGGGGTTGTTTACTAATGAAATTTGAGAAAAAGTCAAGGACTTATACTTGGCTGATGAGTTATGTCAGCAAGTTACTTTCATGAAAAGTGAAAAGCGGTACTCTTTCAGGTACATCTTTGTTGTGATGACTCATTTAAAGCATGCTCATGTGCATTCTAAATGGACTCTACAGACTAGATTGTTCCAAAAGGACAACAATGTGCAAAATCACGATGTTACTCTTACTGTACCGTGTTTTGATCAAACAAACAACTGGATCCATGACAGATACCACTTTGGAAAACATTAGTGTTCTTATGAAGATCCTACCACTTTTGTTTTCGCGGACGAAAACGCTTCTCCAAGGGGAGGGTAATGTCATGCCAAGGGTAGGACTATAGGGGGGCACGGCCCTGGCCAAGGGCCGATGGATACACATGCGGTACAGGGGCTATGTATAGGAGGGCCAAGGGCCTATATATAGGTATGGTTGAGTGGTTATCAGCATGTCTATCTCCCTATGCCCTTTCAGTAAGGTAAGGGATATTTCAATTGATCCAATTTAAGCATCCAAGAAACTGTTGGAGCTCGGTGATATTTTTCAGCTGATTTGGAGTATTAGCGATTTTGGCTAGTACATGCCCCTGTAACTTTATACATCCATTACAGATGGTAATGCCTAAAATTTCTACTCTTCTTGAGTAAAGCTGCACTTTGAGTAGGATAAGACGAGACCTGTTTTTCTCAGCAACTCATAGAATTCCCTTAGATGTTCTATGTGCTCTTTCATGGTTTTGAAGTATATAAGGATGTCATCTAGATATACCAAACAAAATTTCTTGATAGGGTCACATATCATTTCAACTCTGAGTTGGCATTCTGAAGGGGCATTTGCTAATCCCATGGGCATAGATATCCATTCATACATTCCTTGGGGTACCAAAAAGCTGTTTTGTACCTATCTTTGGGATGCACCTTAAATTGCCAGAATTCGCTTTTAAGATCAAATTTGGAGAAGACTTTTCCTCCATTTATTCTTCTGATCAAGTCTTCCTGAAGAGGGATAGGAAATTTCTTTGGAACTAAGAATTTGTTCAGAGGTTTGTAATTAATTACTAACCTCTTTTTTCCTCTCTTCTGTACACTGTGATTATTGACGTAGAAGGCTCTGCAGGCTCAATTTGAGTTGGAGGGTTGGATTATTCCCTCCTGCAAAAGGTCTTCTATTTCTCGGCGACAAAGCTCATTATTTGAGATTGACATTCCTGGGTGTGACGCTTTGGTTGGGTTAACTTCAGGGATAGTAAGGAGAGTGATCATGTACTTTTCTTCATCCCAGAAAGCTAATGGGTTGTCGGAGGTTCTCTGCATGATTTTATCTTTTACTTCTTCTAGTTGGGTTTTATATTTTGCTTTTTCTTTTTGGAACCATTCTCTAAATTTTCTATCACAGTAATTGATGGAAACTAAATAGCTATTAATAGCATAGGTGGCTCTCTACTTAATTGGAGTAGTATACCTTTTGCCCAAATAAGAGAAATGAAAGCTGGTTTTTGTGAATGTGCTAGGGGCTAGTTTTGACACTAGGTCGAATCCAATTACTAGATCATAGCACATGTTTGAACTGTGTAAAGATAGTCTGATAGGTAATTTGGCATTACCTAGTTCTATCCATGCTAGACATATTCTCTGATTGTTGCCTTGGAGCCGTTACCATATTTTACTTGCCTGACTTCTGCATATTGCTTGATCATTGTTGACGGGAATAAAGTTTTTTTGCAAAGCTTCCTCCTGCACCTGTATCCACTAAAGCATCCAGAGCAGTCAGGACAAGGGTCCTACGGGGCAAGGCCCAACCTAGGGGGTGAGGGACCTAGGCCAAGGGCCTGGATTGGACCAGTGTGGATTGGGGATCCGCTTAGGGCAAGAGCTAGGAGCTAGGCCTATATAAAGGGTGGTAGGGAGGAGGATCTTACGTCTTAGTCCCCTAGGTCTTACAAGAGCAATTGCTTGAAAACCTTTCGGCTTGATTAGTAATCCAACAATAGGGATGGCCACATTATTATCTTTGATGATTTGTGTTTCGTTGGTCATATTCATTTCTATAGACTCCTTTCTTTCCGCTGGAAGAGGCTTGGGTTGCTTGAACAGGGTTATCAACTCTTTAAGATTTTGAATATCTTCTTCAGATAGTTGATTATCTTTTGAAGTTCGCTCAGCTAGTTGTTCTTTTGGTAGCAAGATATCCCATGAAATTGGAGCAGGTGGAGTTGGGGTATTGCGAGAGAATTGAGAAGTCTCACCCCCCCCCCCCCCCCCGAGAAAGGAAAGTGGTTTCTTGTGCAGTTAGATCAACTTCCCATCTAAGGAGAGCCTACTGTTTTTCTAGCAGAAGCTCGTGTTGGCGCAATTCTTGCTCTTTTTGACGAAATTCTTCATAAGAGTGATCCTGTTTATGTCGGGATGTTGATGGAATATCTTGAGGAAAATCAGAAGCTTCTTCATCAGAACAAGAGGAATTGGAGGGTGTTCTTCCTGGCGGCAATTCTTGGAGAGGTCGAGCTTTGACTTTGCTTGAGACCAGATTGCTGATGAAGTTGTGATCAAAGAGAGTCTGACTTGCTTTGATTTGTTTTAGTTTCATTTTAGTGGCCAAACTGGAATGACCATTCATTCTAAAGCTGGTGCTTTAGGTTTGTCAGCTTCACGTGAGCATTTCTGAGCTGCTTCTGGTAAGTAGATGCTTCTTTAGACTTTTGTTGAGAGAAGGTCTTTTTACCTGGTTTTTTAGATTCTAACAAAGAATCTGAATTGCTTGAAGCAGATTCATCTGATTGGAATTGTTGTTTTCCTTTGGAAAACCTTTTCCATTCTTGAGGGTTGAAGGGAGTAGGCATGAAGTCTTCCAGGCTCATGACATTCATTGCAATAGGGAAATCCTGAAAGCTTGAGTTGGATTCATAATTGCTTTCTTCTATCGAAGGCATTTTGCTTTCAAGTTAAGCAATACTAAACTCGAAATCAAAGATATTTGAGGAAGATATCTCATAGTAGCTATATCCATCTTCAAGAATAATATTCTTGAATGTTACTGAGTTTTTCTTCTTTGGACATTCTGAAGCCCAATGACCTTGTTTACCACAAATAAAACATTTATTATCATTCTTTAAAGATGTGGACTTACGTTTTTTGAAAAACCTATGCTTGGGTTTCTTTTTATAATTCTTCTCCTTCTTTCCCTTCTTTGAATGCTTGTAGGAACATTTTTTGTTTTTGTCTGCACATCCAAAATCTCTGGAGTAGTAATTTTGTTTGCAGAATCTCTTCGAAGGTTTGGAGTCCTTCAATTCTTTTTGTGCTTGCTTTTAAATACAGAGTTCCTGTATGACCACCTGTAGAGCTTGGATTATATCTCCAAGAGTTGCTGTTTGGAGATTTAGATTTTGGTTATATAGCTTTTCAATAAGGAGCTTTGTAATGGCTTTTGGTAGTTTATGCACAAATTCTGCTTTGATTTTCCCAGAATGGTATTTTTCTGCTTTGTATATCAGGTTTCTGCAATAAATACAGAAATTCCAGATAGAGGAGAAGTTACAGATCTGAGCCTCATGAAAGGCTTGTAAGGTTAGTGTTGCTTGATCCTCTTGATGTCCAATGAGTTCTTTGTAGATGCTCTCTATCAGTAGTAAGAGAGGTGATGCATTACGAACAGGTCGGAGTTTTTGATCTATGAAGGTAACATTTCCCACACCGTTTTAGGATACCTGTAAAACCATTAATTGCACCTTCTACTGTAGTGTGCTGTCACATTTTCCCAAATAACATTTGTTGATAGATCCAATTATGCATGTATTCTAGAACAAGATGATGTCCTCTTGTTCTAAACTATCAATGTTATAAAAGGTAATGTCACCTACCTTTTATATACCTTGCACAAATTGGGGATGTTTAGGAGCTTGGGCTGCACTTGTTGAGGCTTCATCCATAGGTTCATCTTGTTCCATGTGTAATGGCACCAGAGCGTCAATTTTCTGACTCTTCCTGTGAAAAAGGGCTATCAAATTCTATCGGAGGAGATGGAAGGTTGTCAGTAATGATTTCTGCTTGAAGACCATTGTAAATTCTTTCATCATAGAAAGAATCAAACTGGTTCCATTCACCATGGATAAATGCAGACCATAATCTTTAATTCCAACTCTATGTTCTGCCATTGACATATCCCATATTGGCTCAAATTGCTCTTCAGTCCATTTGTAGTCGATGGATTCTATGGTTACACCTTTGTGTTTTATGATGGCGGTTTACCTGCGTTATCAATTAGTTTGTTGCGCTTTTTGTGGCAACAAGCAAGAGTGTAAAGATCTCTATCATCTTCATCAGATAAGCCACTTCATGGCTGATAATAAAGCTGCTCCGCAGCTTTCAGTCTTCCCACCCCGGTTCAATATCAAAAGAACTATCCTGCTCTTGGTCAACATTCAAGACATTAAGGGACATTTTGCCAGAGTGACCAGAGCGATGATGCAATGAGGGAAAGAGAAGTAAGGTAGCTCTAGAGAAGAGGGGACAATTAAATCTGTATGTGCAGAGGAGGGAGATGTGTCAAGCAGTTTTTGTAATTGAATTTTCATATGAGCAAGTTTATGAGTAGACTCAGTAACTAACTTATGCAAATCATTTCAATTGCTTTTCAAGAAAATGCAACTTGACAGTATGGTAATTGCTTCAAAGCAATTCAGGGCGAGGTTTTGCTTGGCCAGGCATAGTTACATAAGGAGCTAAAAAGATTTTATCAGTGTCAGAGACAATAAAATCTTCTCCTTCGATCATGCAAAACTGGATAGTAAAAGCAGATGAGGAAGAGTCTAATCTTGCAATTAGTCTTAAGCAATGCTTGCAAAAGGTTTTATCTTTATTTTCAAAGGTTTCCAAATGTTGGCAATCCTTTACTTGCATAGCTCTAGACTTTGTAGGGATTTTATGCACAATAGCAGAAGAAATGGGCTTTTGTGAACTAATTAAATAATTAGAGGAATCTATACTATCTAAGCTTAGAACTCTATCTATAAGTTCTGTTTGTAGTGCAAGTTGTATATCAACTGCCCAATTTTCTGGTAGTTTTACTTCGGACCAAGCAATTTGATCACAACAAAGCATCTGAGAATGATCATTTGAGCGCATAATAATGTTTTGTCCTTTATGATCTTTTTTCTCACTTGTTGTTAATTCACCTTCATATATTGCTGGTAACCCGGAGTTAATTGCTCTCCCTAAAACAGAGAAATCTATTTCAACATTGGGAGTTAGATGCTTTAGATCACCACCAACAACTTTTGTTGCAAGAGTTAAGGCTTCGCCAAAATAGGGGTCGTCTAGTGACACACTATAGTTTGGGCAAACTTGCAAATGGACCGCTCCATCTACAAGGTTGCTTTCGATTCCGCCAAGGAATCGATCTTGTAAATTTTTGTGTCTGGTGTCTAAAATCATTACTAAACATGATACATCTAGGCCTGCTCTAAAAAGAGGATTTACACCTATTTGTATACAACCAAGATGAGCAAAGTGGTAACCCTTTTTTAGGGCTTCTACTTTGTCATGTTGGAGGATCTCAGTAAGCTTAATGAAATGCATCTGATTGTCTGAGGGAGTAGATGCAAGTGACCTATTATCTAGATAGACAGTGGAGGCTCTCAGTAAGCTTAATGAAATGCATCTGATTGTCTGAGGGAATAGATGCAACTGACCTATTATCTAGATAGACAGTGGAGGCTCTAAGCTTAAATAAGTTTTTATATTTATATACTTGATCGGGTTTAAGTTCTGGGATTTGCCATTAAGCAGAATGTTTGGCTTCTTCTATTGTCATAGAGAGGTGTGCGAAAGACTTGGTCACTTTTGACAAGGATCTGTTCAAGAATGCCATTGAATTTTACCTAAATTGAGTCGAGCGGTAGGAGTTTACTGCGCGAATTTCTGCGGGAATTCACTACTGGAGTTTATTGAGGATTTGTTGCCTGTGGCTATACTCTCAAATGCCTGCGGTGATCGTCGGACCACGCGACCATGCGACCTTGCCTCACGACACGATTTCAAAAACACCAACTGATTCTTTGGCAAACGTTGTAAAAGAGAAAAATACTTTGCTAACCTTCTTGGTAGTAACAAAAGATAACCTTCAATGAACTTACTAAAAGATTAAACAAGAGATTAACTAGGCTCTGATACCAAAATACGCACACTATAAAGATTGCAAGCGGAAGGAGTATATTAAGATGTATTCGACATACAAAGTATGGACAAGGTGTGCAAGGGATCGATATAGGAATTACAAGATAAGGCTATGCTTCTCTTGAGATATCATATATTCACATATAAGAGTTCTTGCGCTCATTATGAGATGACGTAGACTTACTATGAGATTTCTTAGACTCACTCGATGTTATTTACAATGAAGGGAAGTCTCCCTTTTATAGGAGATTGGGTGGCTTCCTCTACAAGCTTCATGTAGTGCGCATTCCACAAAGTGAACATGTGTTATTTCACTAAAGTAAAAGTGGACATGTGTATTCCACTAGAGTGAACATGTGTATTCCACTAAAGTAGAATCTTCCTATGTATTCCATTATGCTCACACTTTTTTTCAGTCACTATGTGCTAGCATAGCCGTAGCATTGTGGATGACATCAATGCTTAGGTCACTAGGAGTTGGTGGAGAGGAAATAATATGAAAAAGTGTGAGCATAATGGAGCACATACAAAGATTCTACTTTAGTGGAATACACATGTTCACTCTAGTGGAATACACATGTCCACTTTTACTTTAGTGGAATAACACATGTTCACTTTGTGGAATGAGCACTAGATGAAACTTGTAGAGGAAGCCACCCACTCTCCTATAAAAGGGAGACTCCCCTTCATTGTCAATTATCTCATACAAAGTCTAAGTCATCTCATAGTGAGCCCAAGAACTCTTATATGTGAATATATGATATCTCAAGAGAAGCCTACCCTTATCTTGTAATTCCTATATCGATCCCTTGCACACCTTGTCCATACTTTGTATGTCGAATACATCTTAATATACTCCTTTCTCTTGCAATCTTTATAGCGTGTGTATTTTGGTATCAGATCCATAATCAGAGCCTAGTTAATCTCTTGTTTAATCTTTTATTAAGTTCATTGAAGGTTATCTTTTGTTACTACCAAGAAGGTTAGCAAAGCCTTTTTCTCTTTTACAACGTCTACCAAAGAATCAGTTGGTGTTTCCAAAATTGTGTCGTGAGGCAAGGTCGCGTGGTTCGACGGTCGCTGCAGGCATTTGAGAGTATAGTGTGAGTGTGCGGATGTGGTGCGCGTGTGCAGAGAGTGCTAAGGGAAGAGAGGGAGAGAGAGAGAGCACGACACAAGATGTGGGGTGGAGCTCCCAAATCTCACTGTGTGAGCACCATGTGAGAATGTGAGTGAGAGCTCCTTATCTTTGTATGTATAAAGAATAAGGAGATATATGTGGGCAGCCAGATAGTGGCCGACGGACATGAGAAAAGCACGGTGAGACACATTGCCTTTATCTAACATTCTCCCACAAAAGGTTGTGTGCTGATAAGTAGCGAGAAGACTAGCCTACAACTAGTATATACAAGAGGTGAGAGAAGACGACTCTCAACCTATGCCCACTGGCTCACTCCAAACCTCCTTTAGTGTAGATGCAACATGCATATCACTAGGGCTAGATCTACGATGACACTCATGATGCAGGTATCGAGTGACGGCCTGCATGGCTCCACAATGCACAATGCCAGTGTCAGTCATCGTACGACTGACAACTTTCACTGCAAATGCACCAACTACATAAGCAAGATCAGGTCTAGAGACCAAAAGGTCAGACATGAGAGACCCGAAAAAGCCGACAAAACATGCACTATGTGTGCCAACCTATCCCTGTCAGCAACCTTAGTGCCATATGCGTCCTCATCAGGAACCACCTGACTATGCATCACCATGTCAACATCCTCTAGCAAAGGCATACCTGCTGAGAATGATTGCAAAACAAAAAAATCAGCACCACTACAATCACATACAGCTTTCTGAAGGACATTGTTTCCCTCAAATGTATCTGACACATCATAGAACAATGCATCGATCTCTGGCTCAATTGATGTCACCTCAACTGATGACTGACAAAGCTGTGTATCCCCAGAGATACCACTGTCTGCGTGAACATCACCACAAGACAAATGCACAACCTGCTCTCCATGCAGCACATCCGCAAAACAGACACACCTCGTCTCTCACTCCAAACATGGCTGCAAATACACTGAGACTACACCGCCTCGTGTGTCAGAAATATGCAAAGGGTATACCAGACCACTGCTAGCACCTCTCGCTATCACCAATGATCCCCTATGCATCTAAAATGACTGCTCTCCAAGTAGTACACAATGTCCACTACTCTGCAACTGATGCATTGAAATGAGACTCTAACTAAGTCCTGATACATAACGTACATCTCGTAGCGTAAGCAATGCACCGCTAGGTAAAGACATGCATACATCTCCAACACCCTCTATGTCATATGTTGAACCATCAGCAAACTGCACACAATCAAGTCTCCCACTAGACAAGAGCAAAACAAATCACGACGTGGTGTCATGTGAAAAACTGCGTGCTCGTTTAGTAAAAAACGAGTAGACAATATGCTATCCCAAGACACAAAGTAGTCTGAAGGCAAGCTAGACTCAAAAGTGACATGTCCGTCACATGCATACACTCTAGCATTTGTCCTCATAGTAGCACCATGCATCTGCCTCTTCTGCTGCCTCATACGCCTGAAGCAACGACGCCTAATATGCCCCTTATGGCCACAATACCAACATGTCAGTCGCTGTGAACAAAAATCGCCTCTCATGGCCATGCCAAACAATGGCAAATAATGCTCGAGATCACAAAACTCTCCCACCTGAGAGCAAATCACTATCTCAAGCAGACAAAGTGAGAAACTATTAAGCTCACAAGCCTCTACAATAGGCAAACAAATTTGACAAAATTTTGGCAGAGTCTCCCTTGTAACTGGAGCAAAAACTCAACAGTAAACCGCAAATGGAGACAACACAAAATGGCCAAATGGCCAAATCCGGGAATGTAGTCGTCCGGAATCACCTCACAAAGTCATAAAAAGAGCAAGCATGCTCTAGTCGGAGTACCACTCAACGGAATATTGACAAAACCTGTCAACCTGTTTGCATAAACAAGCTTCAATGGATGCGCATAAACAAGTGCTCAACTACGAGCATCAACCATGCATCCAAAATACTTAGCCATGATGGCTCCACATCTCCACATCTGTTCCCACATAGAGCATACATCAGCACAAAACCATGTGTCGAGAAACTGCATACGGTGTGCCTTAGTCCAAGAACCACATCAACAATTTCAAGTTAAATCAGCACCCAATGGACTCCACAATGTGACGTACATATCCCCAGACGCAATCTACACAACAATTTGCAGTATACAAGCCCTTAACTGTCAAATCTTTTGTGTCTCAAAAACGGCAGGTTGCTGTAGAAAATTCAAAGATCAGAATTTTAAAACTCTAATATCACCATTGCATTCGGAACGTCGACAAACCCTAGGGTAGACCCCTAGATCATATAGATCTGAGTCCGAGTGTGCAAGATGTGCCAAAAACACTGTTTTCGACCCAAAAACGCAGCAAAAACTTGCTGCTGCTGTAGAAATTCCAGAGGTCAAAATCAGCTCAAATGGACATTACCATTGTGTCCGGAGCATGCCAAAACCCCAGGTTATACCCTGACCTTGCATAAATTGCAATCCATATGCAAAAGTTATGCAAAAAATACTGATTTGGAGCCCGAAAAATGACCTGCGGAAATGAAAATCTGCATTCTTCCTGCAAGTATGGCTGCAAATAACCATACACACTTGCAACACACTCTTCCCTCAAGCTTGGGAATGTCTCTCAAGCTTCCATGAGCACAGATCTGGTGGTTGCTCACTGATCTCAAGCTTCCATCGAAAACAAGCTCACCATAGCGCTCACTTCTTTGTAGCACTCCATCTGTCGCGAAGCCAAAGCTCTGATACCAATTGTGAGTACGCGTATGCGGTGCGCGTGCATAGAGAGTGTGAAGGGAAGAGAGGGAGAGAGAGAGAGAGCACGACACAAGATGTGGGGTGGAGCTCCCAAATCTCACTGTGTGAGCACCATGTGAGAATGTGAGTGAGAGCTCCTTATTCTTTGTATGTGTAAAGAATAAGGAGATAAATGTGGGCAGCCAGACAGTGGCTGGCAGACACGGGCAAAGCACGGCCTTTACCTAACATATTGCCACATGCAACAAATCCTCAATAAACTCCCACAATAAACTCCTACCGCTCGACTCAATTTCAGGTAAACTTCAATGGCATTCTTGAACAGATCTTTGTCAAAAGTGATCAAGTCTTTTGCACACCTCTCTATGGCAGTAGAAGAAGACGAACCTTCTGCTCAATGAAAAATCCCAGAACTTAAACCCGATCAAGTATATAAACATAAAAACTTATTTAAGCTTACAGCCTCCACTGTCTATCTAGATAATAGGCCAGTTGCATCTATACCCTCAGACAATCAAATGCATTTTATTAAGCTTACTGAGATCCTCCAACATGACAAAGCATAAGCCCTAAAAAAGGGTTATCACTTTGTTCATCTTGGCTGTGTACAAATAGGTGTAAATCCTCTTTTTAGAGCAGGCCTAGCTGTATCATGTTTAGTAATGATTTTAGACACCAGACACAAAAATTTGCAAGATCAATTCCTTGGCAGCAACCTTGCAGACGAACCAGTCTATTTGCAAGTTCACCCAAACTATAATGTGTCGCTAGACGACCCCTATTTTGGTGAATCCCTAATTCTTGCAATAAAAATTATTGGCTGTGATCTAAAGCATCTAACTCCCAATGTTGAAATAGCTTTCTCTGTTTTAGGGAGAGCAATTAACAGTAAGTGAGAAAAAAGATCATGAAGGGAAAAACATTATCATGCGCTCAAATGATCATTCTCAGATGCTTCGCTGTGAATGATCAAATTGCTTGGTCCGAAGTAAAACTACCAGAAAGTTGGGCAGTTGATATACAGCCTACACTACAAACAACACTTCTAAATAGAGTTCTAAGTGTAGATAGTATAGATTCCTCTAATTATTAATTAGTTCACAAAAGCCCATTTATTCTGCTATTTTGCATAAAGCCCCTATAAAGTCTAGAGCTATACGAGTAAAGGATTGCCAACATTTGGAAACCTTTGAAAATATAGATAAAACCTTTTGCAGGCATTGCTTAAGACTAATTGGAAGATTAGACTCTTCCTCATCTGCTTTTACTATCCAGTTTTGCATGGTCGAAGGAAAATATTTTATTGTCTCTAACATTGATAGAATTTTTATAGCTCCTTATGTAACTATGCCTGATCAAGAAAAACTTCGCCCTAAATTGCTTCAAAGCAATTACTATACTGTCAAGTTGCATTTCCTTGAAAAGAAATTGAATGATTTGCATAAGTTAGTTATTGAGTCTACTCATAAACTTGCTCATATGCAAATTCAATTACAAAAACTGCTTGACACATCTCCCTCCTTTGCACATATAGAACTAATTGTCCCTTCTTCTCTAAAGCTACTTACTTCTCTTTCTATAAACCCTCATTGCATCGTTGCTCTGGTCACTCTGGCAAAAATTTGTCCTTTAATGTCTTGAATGTTGACCAAGAACAGGATAGTTCTTCCGACATTGAACCGGGTGGGGAGACTGGAAAGCTGCGGAGCAGCTTTATTACCAGCCATGAAGTGACTTATCTGATGAAGATGATAGAGATCTTTACATTCTTGCTTGTTGCCACAAAAATCGCAACAAACTAATTGATAACGCAGGTAAACCGCCATCCATAAAACCCAAAGGTGTAACCATAGAATCCATTGACTACAAATGGACTAAAGACCAACTCGAGCCAATATGGGATATGTCAATGGCAAAACACAGAGTTGGAATTAAAGATTATGGTCCTGCATTTATCCATGGTGACTGGGATCAATTTGATTCTTTCTATGATGAAAGAATTTACAATGGTCTTCAAGCAGAAATCATTCCTGACAACCTTCCATCTCCTCCAATAGAATTTGATAGCCCCTTTTCTCAGGAAGAGTCAGAAATTGATGATTCACAAGCCGAAATCCCTTTGGTGCCATTACACATGGAAAAAGATGAACCTATGGATGAAGCCTCAACAAGTGGAGCCCAAGCTCCTAAAAATCCCCAATTTGTGCAAGGTATAAAAAAGGTAGATGACATTACCTTTTATAACATTGATAGTTTATAACAAGAGGACATCATTCTTTTTATTTGGGAGAATGCGATAACAAATAGCAGTAGAAGCTGCAGTTAATGGTTTTACAGGTATCCTAAAACAGTGGTGGAAAATGTTACCTCCAGAGATTAAAAACTCTATCTTACGACCTGCTAGTACTGTGTCGCCTCTCTTACTACTGATAGAGAGAATCTACACAGAATTCATTGGACATCAAGAGGATCAAGCAACACTGGCCTCACAAGCGTTTCATGAGGCTCAGATCTGTTACTGCTCCTCTATTTGGGATTTTTGTATTTATTGCAAAAACCTGATATACAAAGCAGAAAAATATCATTCTGGGGAAATCAAAGCAGAATTTGTGCATAAACTACCAAAAGCCATTACAAAGCTCCTTATTGAGAAGCTGGATAACCAAAATCTAAATCTCCAAACAACAACTCTTGGAGATATAATCCAAGCTCTATAGGTGGTCATATAAGAACTCTGTATTGAAAAGTAGGCACAAAAAGAATTGAAGGATTCCAAACCTTCGAAGAAATTCTCCAAACATAATTACTACTCCACAGATTTTGGATGTGCAGACAAAAAGAAAAAAAAACGTAAGTCCACATCTTCAAAGAATGATAATAAATGTTCTATTTGTGGTAAACAAGGTCATTGGGCTTTAGAATGTCCAAAGAAGGAAAATCAGTAGCATCCAAGAATATTATTCTTGAAGATGGATATAGCTACTCTGAGATATCTTCCTCACATATCTCTGATTTCAAGTTTAGTATTGCTCAACTTGAAAGCAAAATGCCTTCGACAGAAGAAAGCAGTTACGACTCCGACTTAAGCTTTCAAGATTGCCCTATTGCAATGAATATCATGAGCCTGGAAGACTTCATGCCTACTCCCTTCAACCCGCAACAATGGAAAAGGTTTTCCAAAGGAAAACAACAATTCCAATCAGATGACTCTGAACAAATTCTTAGTTCCAAATAATTTTCCTATCCCTCTTCAGGAAGACTTGATTAGAAGAATAAATGGCGGAAAAGGCTTCTCCAAATTTGACCTTAAAAGAGGATTCTGGAAATTTAAGGTGCATCCCAAAGATAGGTACAAAACAGCTTTTGTGGTACCCCAAGGAATGTATGAATGGATATCGATGCCCATGGGATTAGCAAATGCGCCTTCAGAATGCCAACTCAGAGTTGAAATGATATTTGGCCCTATTAAGAAATTTTGTTTGGTATATCTAGATGACATCCTTATATACTCCAAAACCATGAAAGAGCACATAGAACATCTAAGGGAATTGTATGAGTTGCTGAGAAAAACAGGTCTTGTTTTATCCTACACAAAGTGCAGCTTTGCTCAAGAAGAAGTAGACTTTTTAGGCATGACCATCTGTAATGGATGTATAAAGTCACAGGAGCATGTATTAGCCAAAATTGCTAATACTCCAAATTAGTTGAAAAATATCACCGAGCTCCAACAGTTTCTTGGATGCCTAAATTGGATCAATTTGAATATCCCTTACCTTGCCACCCCACAAAGAAAATTAAGGTGCTTTTGCAGAAAAACAATTCTAAACAATGGGAGGTTTCGCATAGCAAAACCATCAAATTAATTAAGATGATCTGCAATCAACTACCCCCATTAAAGCTACCTGGTGATGGACAACTTATCCTCTACACCAAAGCCTCTCTCGAAGCATGGGGAGCAGTCCTTTGTGAAGAAATTAACAACAAAGAAATAATGGTCTGCAGGTGATTCCTTCCTGAAAGCAGAACAAAATTATACCTTTGCTCAAAGAGAGATTCTTGTTGCAAAATTAAGCATCAAGAAATTCAGGCTATTTCTTTTAGGACGCATTTTCATTCTTCGAATGGATCTCAATAACTTCCCTGGAGTTCTTACTTCAAAAAATGACAGCGATGATAAACACCTTATCCGATGGGCCTCTTGCTATGCCAAGTGGGACTACAAGTACAAACACATCAAAGGCACCCGCAATGTCCTCGCTGACATCCTAAGCCGTCTCATCCCACAAGCCGGGTGGCATAATATTATTTCCTCTCCACTAACTCCTAGTGACCTCAACACTGATGTCATCCACAATGCTATGGCTGTGCCAACACATAGTGACTGGAAAAAACCGTGAGCATGATGGAATGCATAGGAAGATTCTACTTTAGTGGAGTACACATGTTCACTCTAGACGCGGAATACACATGTCCACTTTCACTTTAGTGGAATAACACATGTTCACGCAGCTTTATTACCAGCCACGAAGTGGCTTATCTGATGAAGATGATAGAGATCTTTACACTCATATATTCACATATGAAAGTTCTTGCGTTCACTATGAGATGACTTAGACTTACTATGAGATTACTTAGATTCACTCGAGATAATTTACAATGAAGGGGAGTCTCCCTTTTATAAATGATTGGGTGGCTTCCTCTACAAGCTTCATGTAGTGCACATTCCACAAAGTGAACATGTGTTATTCCACTAAAGTTAAAGTGGACATGTGTATTCCACAAGAGTGAACATGTGTATTCCACTAAAGTAGAATCTTCCTATGTAATCCATTATGCTCACGCTTTTTTCCACTCACTATGTGCTAGCACAGCCATAGCATTGTGGATGACATCAATGCTTAGGTCACTAGGAGTTAGTGGAGGGGAAATAATATTATTCCACCTGGCCGGTGGGATGAGACGACTGAGGATGTTAGCGAGGACGTTGCAGGCCCCTTTGATGTGTTCTTACTTGTAGTCCAACTTGGCACACCAGGGGGTTTGTCAGAATAGGTGTTGGTTGTTGTCGGGTCAGAATGTGCTTCCGTTAGCCAGATAGTAATTTGCTTGTAGTAGGGTTGCAGATTTAGTTGGAGAGGTTGCTTGAGTTAGGTTAAACTCGTTAAGATATACATTTAGCCATTCATGTGAAGGAATGGTGTACTGAAGTTGTTGTAGGATAGTTACATGATGACCTTTTGCCTTCCATCATAATTTGAAATACTTGTGGTTGAAGGTGATAGGCTGCAATCTATTCAAAATATCATTGCCAATGATCATATCATGACTTGGCTGAGAACAGAGATAGGCAAAGATAGATATTTTGGCTTTCCAAGCAGTAACCATAATTTTACCTGATTTTTTATCGGCTCTTCAGATTTGTTAGCACATTTAATCAGAAATGGTTCATATAATTTCTCCCAGTATTTTTTAGGAATAAACCTTTTGTTTAGGAGAGGCAACTATATCTAATATAGCATTGAGACAATTTTGAAATTTGGTATTCAAAATTATAGTAATGGAGACTCCTTTTAGTGGTGAGAGATTGTTATCTCCATTTAGTGGTTCCTGAATTTCTTCTTGTTGTGAAGAGATGAACTCCTTTACCCGTTTGGTGATCTTGGTAAGACTTTGATGATTATTCAAAATCAAGCTTGTGTTGTGACACATGGTGGTGTGGATGTCATCAATGTCTTCTATAAGTTTGTCAAGTTTAGAGAGAACTAAACTTGAGTGGCCAGAGGTTTTTGATTGGGCGTTTGTTGGGTAGAACCATTCTTCTAATGGTTGCTTATCTTTTTTATTTCTCTGTATAGATGATTCTTCTCAGATTTTCTCATGGGTATTCTTATCATCTATTATTTGAGCAAAGATTTGAAGCTCTGTTGTAGGATCATTAATCCATTGCTGAACCTGTCCATCGATTGGATTGATCCATGCTTTCTTTATGGCTTCAAGGTTAATTGGATTGATTTGTTTAGCATCCAATTGCTTTGGAGGGTCGGCTTCTTCAGAGATTTCGGCTTCGAAATCCAACTCTGCATAGTTAACATAAAACTTTCTCCAGTCTCCATACCATGATGATCTAAGTATGGCCACTTTGGTATTGATCCATTTGGTCTTATCTTTATTGGCCTGAGGTCCGAGAGGGTATTCTGGATCTAGAATGGTTTCTTCTTTTTTGTGGGAATAATAGATAGAGGAGTCTACCTTTTCTACATCAGTTAGAAATGGTAGATCTTCTGCATGAATACTATCAATACTTATTGCTGGAGATTCCAAGATATATTATCTCTGTTCTTCACTAATTTCTTGAACTGTAATAGAGACATTGTTTTTAGTTGTAGACTCTTTACCTTTAGTTGATGAAGAGCTTGATCATGTATCTTTAGACAAAGAAGCTGGGGGGTAATTTTATTTTGAAAGGGGCTTTGCCAATCAACATGATGTCTACTTTTGAAGGTAGGATATCTTTAAGATTTTGAATATCCTCTACGAATAGTTGGCTACCTATTAAAGTTGGCTCAGCTATTTGTTCTTTTGGTAGCAAGATATCCCATGGAATTGGGATATTCGAGAGAACTGAGAAGTCTCAACCCCTCCCTCGAGAAAGGAAAATGGTTTCTCGTCACGCAGTTATATCAGCTTCCCATCTAAGGAGAGCTTGCTGTTTTTCTAGCATAAGCTCGTGTTGGTGCAATTCCTGCACTTTTTGACAAAATTCTTCATAAGAGTGATCCTATTTATGTCGGGATGTTGATGGAATATCTTGAGGAAAATCAGAAGCTTCTTCATCAAGAACTAGAGGAATTGGAGGGTGTTCTTCCTGGCAACAATTCTCGGAAAGGTCAAGCTTTGACTTTGCTTGAGACCAGATTGCTGATGAAGTTGTGATCAAAGAGAGTCTGACTTGCTTTGATTTGTTTTAGTTTCATTTTAGTGGCCAAACTGGAATGATCATTCATTCTAAAGATGGTGCTTTAGGTTTGTCAGCTTCACGTAGAGCATGTCTGAGCTGCTTTTGGTAAGTAGATGCTTCTTTAGACTTTTGTTGAGAGAAGGTCTTTTTACCTGGTTTTTTAGATTCTAACAAAGAATCTGAATTGCCTGAAGCAGATTCATCTGATGGAATTTTTGTTTTCCTTTGGGAAGCCTTTTCCATTGCTGCAGGTTGAAGGGAGTAGGCATGAAGTCTTCCAAGTTCATGACATTCATTGCTTTAGGGCAATCCTAAAAGCTTGAATCGGAGTCGTAACTACTTTCTTTTGTTGAAGGAATTTTGCTTTCAAGTTGAGCAATACTGAACTCGAAATCAGAGATATTTGAGGAAGATATCTTAGAGTAGCTATATCCATCTTCAAGAATAATATTCTTGAATGCTATTGATTTTTCTTTCTTTAGACATTTTGAAGCCCAATGACCTTGTTTACCACAAATAAAACATTTATTATCATTCTTTGAAGATGTGGACTTACATTTTTTGAAAACCCTGTGCTTGGTTTTCTTTTTATAATTCTTCTCCTTCTTTCCCTTCTTTAATTGCTTGCAGGAATATTTTTTCTTATTGTCTGCACATCCAAAATCTCTGGAGTAGTAATTTTGTTTGCAGAATTTCTTCGAAGGTTTGGAGTCCTTCAATTCTTTTTGTGCCTGCTTTTGAATACAGAGTTCTTGTATGACCACCTGTAGAGCTTGGATTATATCTCCAAGAGTTGTTGTTTGGAGATTTTAATTTTGGTTATCCAGCTTCTCAATAAGGAGCTTTGTAATGGCTTTTGGTAGTTTATGCACAAATTCTGCTTTGATTTCCCTAGAATGGTATTTTCCTGCTTTGTATATCAGGTTCCTGCAATAAATACAAAAATCCCAGATAGAGGAGAAGTTACAGATCTAAGCCTCATGAAAGGCTTGTAAGGCCAGTGTTGCTTGATCCTCTTGATGTCCCATGAATTCTTTGTAGATGCTCTCTATTAGTAGTAAGAGAGGCAATGTATTACCAACAGCTCATAAGATAGACTTTTTGATCTCTGGAGGTAACATTTTCCACCACCGTTTTAGGATACCTATAAAACCATTAACTGCAGCTTCTACTGTAGTTTGTTGTCGCATTTGCCCAAATAACATTTGCTGATAGATCCAATTATGTATATATTCTAGAACAAGAATGATGTCCTCTGTTCTAAAATATCAATGTTATAAAAGGTAATCACCTACCTTTTTTATATCTCGCACAAATTGGGGATGTTTAGGAGCTTGGGCTGCACTTGTTGAGGCTTCATCCATAGGTTCATCTTTTTCCATGTGTAATGGCACCAGAGGGATTGCGGCTTGTGAATCATCAATTTCTGACTCTTCCTGAGAAAAAGGGCTATCAAATTCTATTGAAGGAGATGGAAGGTTGTCAGGAATGATTTTTGCTTTAAGACCATTGTAAATTGTTTCATCATAGAAAGAA
Source organism: Adiantum capillus-veneris (assembly GCF_014529385.1). Taxonomy (NCBI): domain Eukaryota; kingdom Viridiplantae; phylum Streptophyta; class Polypodiopsida; order Polypodiales; family Pteridaceae; genus Adiantum; species Adiantum capillus-veneris. Next base: position 60,485,531 of record NC_140933.1, on the reverse strand, counting down.
TCAAACTGATCCCAGTCACCATGGATAAATGCAAGACCATAATGTTTAAATACAACTCTATGTTCTACCATTGACATATCCCATGTTAGCTTGAGTTGGTCTTCAGTCCATTTTTAGTCGATGGATTCTATGGTTACACCTTTGTGTTTTATGGATGGCGGTTTACTTGCATTATCAATTAGGTTGTTGTGATTTTTGTGGCAACAAGCAAGAGTGTAAAGATATCTATCATCTTCATCAGATAAGCCCCTTTGTGGCTGGTGATAAAGCTACTCCACAGCTTTCAAGTATTCCCACCCCGGTTCAATGTCGGAAGAACCATCCTGTTCTTGGTCAACATTCAAGAGAATTAAAGGACATATTTTTGCCAGAGTGACCAGAGCGACGATATGAGGGTTTATAGAAAGAGAAGTAAGGTAGCTCTAGAGAAGAGGGGAAAATCAAATCTCTATGTGCAGAGGAAGGAGATGTGTCAAGCAATTTTTGTAATTGAATTTGCATATGAGCAAGTTTATGAGTAGACTCAGTAACTAACTTATGCAAATCATTCAATTGCTTTTCAAGGAAATGCAACTTGACAGTATGGTAATTGCTTTGAAGCAATTTAGGGTGAGGTTTTGCTTGACCAGGCATAGTTACATAAGGAGCTATAGAGATTTTATGAGTGTTAGAGACAATAAAATCTTTTCCTTTGATCATGCAAAACTGGATAGTAAAAGCAGAAGAGGAAGAGTTTAATCTTCTAATTAGTCTTAAACAATGCCTGCAAAAGGTTTTATCTTTATTTTCAAAGGTTTCCAAATGTTGGAAATCCTTAAGTCGCATAGCTCTAGACTTTGTAGGGGCTTTATGTACAATAACAAAAGAAATGAGCTTTTGTGAACTAATTAAATAATTAGAGGAATCTATACTATCTATGCATAGAACTCTATTTATAAGTTCTTTATGTAATGTAGGCTATATATCTACTACCCAGTTTTTTGGTAGTTTTACTTCGGACCAAACAATTTGATCATAGCAAAGCATCTGAGAATGATCATTTGAGCGCATAATAATGCTCTGCCCTTTATGATCTTTTTTCTCACTTGCTGTTAATTTACCTTTATATATTGCTGGTAACTCGGAGTTAATTGCTCTCCCTAAAACAGAGAAAGCTATTTCAACATTGGGAGTTAGATGCTTTAGATCACAACCAACATTTTTTATTGCAAGAGTTAAGGCTCCGCCAAAATAGGGGTTGTCTAGGGACACATTATAGTTTGGGCGAACTTGAGAATAGATTGGTCTGTCTACAAGGTTTCTTTCGATTCCGCCAAGGAATTGATCTTGCGAATTTTTGTGTTTGGTGTTTAAAATCATTACTAGACATGATACATCTAGGCCCACTCTAAAAAGAGGATTTATACCTATTTGTACACAGCCAAGATGAACAAAGTGATAACCCTTTTTTAGGGCTTCTGCTTTGTCATGTTGGAGGATCTCAGTAAGCTTAATAAAATGCATTTGATTGTCTAAGGGTATAGATGCAATTGGCCTATTATCTAGATAGACAGTGGAGGCTGTAAGCTTAAATAAGTTTTTATTTTTCTATACTTGATCGGGTTTAAGTTGTGGGATTTTTCATTGAGCAGAAGGTTCGTCTTCTTCTACTGCCATAGAGAGGTGTGCAAAAGACTTGGTCACTTTGACAAAGATCTGTTCAAGAATGCCATTGAAGTTTACTTGAAATTGAGTTGAGCGATAGGAGTTTACTGCGGGAATTTTTGCGGGACTTTATTGCAGGATTTTATCAAGGATTTGTTGCCTGTGGCTATACTCTCAAATGCCTGCGACGACCGTTGGACCACGCGACCTTGCCTCACGACACGATACCGGAAACACCAATTGATTCTTTGGTAGGCGTTGTAAAAGAGAAAAAGGCTTTGCTAACCTTCTTGGTAGTAAAAAAATATAACCTTCAATGAACTTAATAAAAGATTAAACAAGAGATTAACTAGGCTCTGATACCAAAATACTCACACTATAAAGACTGCAAGCGGAAGGAGTATATTAAGATGTATTCAACATACAAAGTATGGACAAGGTGTGCAAGGGATCAATATAGGAATTACAAGATAAGGCTAGGCTTCTCTTGAGATATCATATATTCCCATATAAGAGTTCTTGCGCTCACTATGAGATTACTTAGACTCATTCGAGATAATTTACAATGAAGGGGAGTCTCTATTTTATAGGAGATTGGGTGGCTTCCTCTACAAGCTTCATATAGTGCTCATTCCGCAAAATGAAATGTGTTATTTCACCAAAGTAAAAGTGGACATGCGTATTCCACTAGAGTGAACATGGGTATTCCACTAAAGTAGAATCTTCCTATGTATTCCATTATTCTTACGCTTTTTTTCAGTCACTATGTGCTGGCATAGCCGTAGCATTGTGGATGACATAAGTGCCTATATATATATATATGTGTGTGTGTGTGTGTGTGTGCACGTGTGCGTGTGTGTCAAGATGCGGGGCAGCTTTGAGCTCCCTCGCTTCTCATTGTGTCATCAAAGCGATGCAGGTCTCTCTCTCTCTCTCTCTCTCTCTCTCTCTCTCTCTCTCTCTCTCTCTCTCTCTCTCTCTCTCTCTGTACCAAGCAGGGAGCATGTCTACACGGCTCAACCTCTCAAGTCGGGGGTGTTGAGTCTCACCAGAGCTCTCTCTCTTTCTCTCTCTCTCTCTCTCTCTCTCTCTCTCTCTCTCTCTCTCTCTCTCTCTCTCTCTCTTTGTGGTGCGTGCGTGTGTCCGTGTGTGCGTGTGTGTGTGTGTGTGTGTGTGTGTTTCACACAAGCAGTTCCATAAGGTGCATCCAAAGCCATTGGATGGGCAAGGGGAATGATTTGAGAATCACAATGAAATTATTGGTCCCTTCGAAAGGTAAAAATGCCATCCGGCTCGAACTCGCCATTACAAGGCTAGTATGCAATCACCTTACGAGTAAGCTATTGCTTGCGACTTGATAGAGGTATGATGACTAGAGAATATAAAGTAAATGGTGATTTTTGTCGTTTATGAGGTTCAAATAGGGATCGAATTATGATTACACCCCATGTGTGGCTCACATGAGGATCACATTGCGATTATAACAAGATCACATTGTAATCACATCACAAGTGGAGATCACAACTGTGTCCATCCACGATCCGATGTTATAGATGAATGTCTGCCTTTTGACATGGATCATTGATCCTCAATGGGGAGGATCGTTTTGCATGGGAAGAACCAGTGGGTACAAGCTTGCACTATTTCCAATTGGAAAGTTCTAATGTGAATTGAAAGAGATACATATGATGTGGAGCTAGCACATGCACCCCCTCCTTCAGCAGCAGCCCAGCTCCCCCCCCCCCGGCGTGAGGCCCTCACTTCGGGCTACCCGTGAGTGTTGCGTTTCTTTAGTTCTATCCCCTCTAGGCCCTCAATCTCCCCCAAAACCTTAGTAAACTTCCGAATCTTTAAAAAAATTAAAACATTTGTTTTAAAACGGAGCCAAAGGATGTACCCGTGTCTTTTTAAATAGTAAGAGAAGGAGAAAAGGAAAGGGAAAAAATTTCCTTTATTGATTTGGGAAGTTAATTTGGTTTTTTTTTTTTGGGGGGGGGGGGATGTGTACTAGATTGGAGGCAAACGAGAGGAGAGCTAAGTGCCGAGGAAGAAGCCAGAGTAGGTCTGATATGCGTTAGTTGAGCGCGAAGGATAGGGCATCTTTTTTTGAAATGTTTGCTCTCGCAAGAGTTGCACCGACCTCCACGAGGTGGGTTGGCTTACGATGGGTGAAGTGCGCGTCTCTTTGAGGTCGACAGGGAAAGCGTCGGGCTTTTGGCTGAGATGGATAGTCAGTGTAGCCTTAAACCAAGGGAAACCAGTGCAGTTAGGGACGATTTAGTGTTAGTAAGACAATATAGAGATGCTTATAGAGCAATTGCAAGAATAATATCACAGATCAAAACAAAATTAATGGCTAAAATCCAACTTAGACAAGATATTGGCACTTAATTGACGTTGGCAATCAACAAATGCTTCCATTGATTTGGTATCTGAAACCCCTAATACAAATCGGTTGCATACGTTGTCATCAGTATGCCTGTTGATTTGAAAACCCTTGTTCAGATAATCAACCCTAGGTGGAAACAATCCATAATCGCCAAGTAAATTTCACACTGTATAGCTCTTCCGCCTAACAAATTTCAAAGAAAAAAAACCTCGTTGCTTGGCCCTCCAACCGACCATAAGTTCGGTTTTTGCCCGTCACATGCTCAAGCCGGCGTTGACGGCATGCACCCGAGCTCGCAATGATCACAAGTTGGCCGTGATCCAAGCTTCAAAATCCACCCCTTTGCACCTGTGATCGCCTTCAAAACTCTTCCCTGTTGATTCTCCCTCTGGTATCCTTCCCTTTTCCTTTCTTCCTCCCTTGATCTCTTCCGAGCTCTGGTTTTATTAAAAAAAAACTTCCTTTTTCAGCTCTCCCTTGTGAACTTTTCTACACTGAGATCGAGCGTGAGTTTCCACCAAGAATCCTTCCTTCCTTCGACCAGATAAATTTTCACCTCCTAAGCCCTATCGTACACTTCTTCTTCTTCCTTTTTCCTTCTCCAAAAATCTCTAGCCCAATAACCATAACTATCCCCAAAAGAAACTACCCCCTTAGGGCACGTGAGACCTCTTATTTTTAGCCCCCCCATCTTTATTTAGCTATTCCATGGCGTGTGTAATCCTTGCTTTTCCCTATTTTTTGGACCCTTCTCATGTGCACTACCCCTTTTTTATAGATGTTGTTATTAGCTTGTCTTAAAGCTCCACGACTCAATACTTGTGAGTTGGTACTGGTCTCAGATTTTCAGTGTTCTACGGATACTGGTGCAACTATTTTGCTATATTGGCGGCTAACCCGACACAAACTTGGCCTCAACAAAACTTCAACAGCTGATAACTTGGAATCTTGGTACTGGTCTCACTGGTATTGGTCTCATTGGTGCTTCTAGTACTGATACGGGTATTTCTGGTACTAATAATACTGGTACGGCTAATACAGGGATTGGTCTCATTGGTACTGGTAATACTGGTACCGGTCTCACTAATACTGGTCTCGTTGGTACTGGTAAGTACTGGTATTGGAAATACTGGTCATCGATACTGGTCTCATTGATACTGATACTGGTCATACTGGGACTAGTCTCATTGGTACTGGTAATACCGGTAGCGGCCTCACTGGTATTGGTCTCATTGGTAGTGGTAATGCTGGTATGGATATGAATGGTACTAGTAATATCGGTATGAGTATCACCGGTACTGGTGTCATTGTAGTACTGGTAATATTGGTACTGGTCATACTAGGACTGGTTTCATTGGTACTGGTAATACTGGTATCGGGCTCACTGGTACTGGTCTCATTGATATTGGTAATACTGGTACGAATATTATGGTACTGGTAATATTGGTATGAGTCTCATTAGTACTGGTCTCATTGGTACTAGTCTCGACGAAACTTCAATTGCTGATAACTTGGCATCCAAAGCTCTGATTGCAGATCTTTCAACCTGTCTGGCCTTTTCTGGACTCCATCTTGGTCTAGAAACCCATATAAAGCATACATCTCCGATCTCTTGCTGACATAACAACTGCTATTAATGTTCACAAGTTTGGCAAAAATTAAAATTTCATGTAGATTTATATCTTTCATCTTGCCCGCAAAGTGGCACGACATCCACCCCCTTTGAACCTGCACATCCTCTGGTATGTGCCAACCATTAGAAGTTCTCCAAGGCAACATCATCATCAGAAGATGCATCTTCATCATTGAAATCTCTATCTTCAGATAAATTGAATTCTCCATCTCCAATTAGAAGCTCTGCATCCCTTTTCTTATACATTTTGACACATTTTCCAGCAATTGGAACCTTTTACTTTGTGCCAAGCATGTTTGACCACATAAGGGCCAAACCACCGTTTAACCATTTTGCGCATAGCTATATATTGATTATCTAAACTACTATCATAAACAAGAACCCAATCCCCTTCTTGAATAGGGCTCGGTCTCAGCTTGTGTCGTTTGTCAAAAGCATCCTTGTTATTTGAACGAGCATCTCTCAGTTTTTTCCTTGCAGTCTCCACATCCTCATTTCTCCTTTCGAGTTGTTGAATCCTCAAAGCAAGTAGACCTTCTCTGCTCATCTCCGTATCCCAAGGCAATATACTCCATGTAGCTACTGTCTCCTCAAGAGGCATAACAGGTTTTTGACATACATTAACTCTGATGGCATGAACCTTGTAAGAGTACTGTGTGTGGTACGATGAGCCCATAAAGCATATGGTAGCAATCAAGGCCAATCACCAATATTCTCTTTGCATGCTTTAGCCAATGCCTTGATAAGGGGGGGATGTCCCCTCTCACTTCCGGGTTATATGCCGTAGTGAGAGATAACTTAATACCTAGGCGATAAAAAAAAACTCTGGCCTCATTAGCATCAAGTTCCCCTCTATCCGCAATAATTTTTCCAACACTTCCATATCTGCATATTACATCTTCAAGTAGAACTTGCATACCGCACTTGTAGCTTTGGTTCGTAAAGCCCTCCCTTCAACTTGGTTTGTCAAATCTTCCCTGGCAATCACAATATACCTCATTTGCCATAACCCTGTAGGCATTGTGATCAAATCGACTACCCATTTGATATGCATACACACTGGATATGTTGGGTGTAACCCATCGTGGTGCTTTACAATTTGAGTACATTTGACAGACATTACAAGTTTCAACGAAGTGTACCACATCTTTATACATTCCCTTCCACCAATATCGATTTTTGATTTTAGCAAAAGTGGCCCAAACTCCCCTCTGACCTGCCCATAATGACTCGTGGAATCCTTTAAGTACTTGGAGTTGTGTTACCAGATCACAAACCACTCGTTCAGGGGTTCCTCTTTGCTTCTTTGGATGTTTCCATAAAAGCCCATCTTGTAAGAAATATCCATAAGCCTTCTTACGGATTCGCTTAAACTCTTGTTTGGTCCAATATTCTTGCCTCTTTAGTGTACTCAAATATTTCCAAATTAGCAACAATCCCCTTCATATTTGTCTTCTGCAAAAGATTTTAATGCAAACTTGATGCTTTTACATTCTACATGCAGTTTTGAGAGGTGAAGAACCTCAAGCCCACGTCTTCATCTTTTGAAATTATAGTTTCTTCATCCTCAAATCTGGCCCTGGAAAACATATCAGCAATGTGATGAAACTCAGGATTTATTGACTTAATATATGCAATCCAACGTAGCTATATCTCGTGTAAAAAAACTTGTGATCATCCCGAGTAATGGCAAGCAACATGTCTCCACTATTATAGAAGCACCAATAAAGTACTCCTTGTTGCGCCTTAGGGAAGTTGCTATGCCCCAAAGTTCCCTTTTTACTTGCGGATATGCTCTCTGCCGAGCACTTAATAATTTGGCACCAAGTCTGATAGCATACCTTTTCCCGTCCTTGTCATCTTGTCCAATAGCCCACCCAATTCCTATGGGACTCGTGTCAACCGTCACAATGATTGTCTTCTCGCTTTTGTTGTCTGGTTTCCTTAATGTGGGAGCCTCTTGTAACATCTTCTTCAGTTTACGAATAGCCTTCGAGTGTTCTTCTTTCCAAATGAATTTTTGTCCCTTTCTGAGCAATTGGTATAACATCTCTGCAACATGTGAAAAATGGGGTAACCATATCAGGTAGAAAACACACACACCCAAAAATCTTCACACTTCTGTAATTGAATTGCATGTCTCTTTCATATTTTGAAAAGCATCCACTTTGACAAGGTTGGGCATTCTACCAAATGGTCCACATAAGTGTCCCACAATCAAGACTTCTTTTACCCCAAACATAGACTTTTAGCCTGAGAGTGTAAGGTTGACCTCTTCAAGCCTTGATAATATCCTATCACAATGGTTAGCCAAAAACTGTTTGCACCCCCTCTTATCTTTGGCTTCATCTTTTTCACCCTCTTCACACCCTTTTATTGGTACATTGTCAATAAAAGGCATGGTAACGTGAGGAATGAAATCCCTCAACACTTTATTCATCCCATTCATCATGTGAGCAACTGAATTGGTTGCACCCTATGGCAAGGTACACATTCTTACTAATCACAAAGGAGTACGCATGGTTGTTAGATCCCTACTTTCCATAGCCAGTTGAAATTGATCATAGCCCAAATACAAATCTCCCATAGAATAGATGGCTCTTCCTGCAAAAGCCTCTGAAAAATCATTAACCACTGGACCTGTTCCCACATTTTTGATAGTTACCTTGTTTACCAGCTACATATCCTGTATAAACCTCAATGTACCATTCTTCTTGGGAGCCATAAACCACCTGTTAGAGTAAGGATCACAAGAGGGCTCCAAAATGTCCATCTTAATCTTCTCATTTAACAGATCAACCAATTTAGGAAGATGAGCCTTTGGAACTAGAATAGTCCGTAGATTCCAAGGCAAATGTAAAACATTAATCTTTACCATGGGAGCTACAACACTAGGATCAACACAACCGATCTCCCCCGGTTGGAAAGAAAACGTCTTCCCATGATTCTTTAACATTTCTCAAAAACATTCTATCTCTTATCGATTTAGAAAATCTCCATCATTAATCTTCAATTCTTGTAGAGTTTCTTCAGTAAATGAGTTCCCAATTTTACCTGGATCTCGAAGGATAGGTTGCATAGACGCTTTCTCCATAACTATATCACTCTCTTTTGGCAACAGAATGGCCACTGGTTTGACCTTCTTTGCTTTTGTTTTGTATTTTGTATTCACGTGGACCCCTTCTGCATCTAACTCTTCTTTGAATTGCAAAATAAAATCATACATGCTAAGAAGAGCTTAACTTAACCATATTTATCCCAGCTTGATCATTAGATTGCATGACTATATCCAATTCTTCCATTGTATCCACAAACGTGTATTCTTCAAAAATACCTGAAATTGCTTCATCTCGGTCCAGTATTTCACATCCTTGAAGTATGCCTTGGACATTTCAAACATGTTTCCTCTCCCATTTTCACAAATCATTGAATTTTTTGTAACATACCGAACCCTCTGAAGCCAATCCCAAAAATCCTGAAGAAAAAGTCTCTCTGTAAACATCCGCTGTCAGCGAGAACTTTTCCTCCAAAGCACCATCGTAGTCCCGCTTTACAATGGCACTTGGAAAAAATCGTGAAAACCCATGTTCTCTTTGAATTCTTTCATCAACTTCGGCAATGGTGATCTCTTAAGGTATACATGTTCCTAACACGTTCCAGACAAACAATTAGAAACTGAACTGCTTTCTTATCATCACGACTTTTGCTTCTAGCATACACGGATCCATCATCCAAAACCTTGGTTTTTATCCTCACTGCCGTAATGTAAGGCTGCCCTAAGATGACTGGATATGTAGAGTGATCCCGTACAAAAGAAATTGTTCATCGCTTACATCCCCTATGGTTATTTTAACATTAGGGCATGCACCATACAAATCCCCTGATTGTGCATGGGGAGCTCGGATACGCCACCCATGTTCCACATCAACATTCCACTTTCCTTTCAAGAATAAGCTCTTTGACATAAGGTTCACTTCTGAACCATGATCTACCAATTCAACAACCTACTCCTCTGAATTGCCTACCTTTACCAAAGTTTCAGTAGTAGCCCTGGCCCAATGATTCCATGTAAAATTGCTACGAGGTACATCTTCTTCATACTCATCCTCATGAAATCTGACATGCTTTACCTGTTTTCGAAGCTCATTGTTGTCCACTATGCTTCCCCATTCATCTTCAGCTAGTTCTTCTTCGCTTTGCAATACCTAGGATCTCACCTAGGGTGAACTTCACCCTACTATTCAGAATGCGTTCCTCAAGTACCTTCCTCACATCAGTAGCCTGTTCAATATCAAAGCTTAGCTTATATGAAGGGCCTCATGATTTTCCCGCCTTTTTCTCCTTCTTGGCCTCATCCATTGAGATGTCGGGTAGAGTAGGAGGCGCTCCTGAGCTAGACTCCTTTCCCTTTGGCACCTCTAATCTCGTCGTTCTCTTTGAAGTTCCTACCAGCTGCATTAACTACTGCATACCATTCTCTTGGCCTGCTGACATTGCTACTTCTATCTACCTTGGTCTCGGCTTTGCATCGGGTTCACCAAATTTTTTGGAGTGCACGTCTCTCTAGGGTTGACAGAGAAAGTGCTGGAATTCTGACTGTAGATGGAGAAGTAGTTGAGATGCAAAATTGACTGGAACTAGTGCGGTTAAGGTCGATTTAGTGTTAATAGGACGATATAGAGATGCTTAGAGAGAATTGCATGAGAATATCACAGATCGAAACATAATTAATGGCTAAACTCCAACTTAGAATAGATACTAACACATAATTGAGGTTGGCAATCAGAAGATGTTTCCATTAATTAGATATCTGGAACTCTTGTTACAAATCGATTGGATACACCAACGTTGGTATGCATGTTGATTTGAAATCCCTTATTCAGATATCCCAGACCCGATGGAAACAATCCACAATCTGCCAGATAAACTTCCACCTCCTAAGCCCGCTCATACACTTCTTCTTATTCCTTTTTCCTTCTCCAAAAAGCTCTCGCCCATATAATCATAACTGTCCCAAAAAAAACTGCCCCCTTAGGGCCTGTGAGACCTCCTATTTTTAGCCCCCCCATCTTTATTTAGCTTTTCCATGGCGTGCGCAGTCCTCGCTTTTCCCTATTTTTTGAACCCTTCTCATTGGCACCGCCCTTTTTTTAAAGATGTTGTTCTTAGCTTGCCTTAAGCTCCATGGCTTAATACTTGTGAGATGACTGGGCAACTTGAGTTGATATGCCATTTCATTGATTGGCCTAAGAATCTGGAAGGGACCATAGTACCTTTTTGCTAACTTAGCATAGTACTTTTGGTGTCCCGTAGGACTCTTGCCCGTCGTGTGCCTTAATCGAGCCTTGGGAAATTTAAGTAAGACCCAATCATTTTTTTAAAGGCTTCGGCTCTTCTGTGCTTGTCACCAGCAGCCTTTTGCCTTTGCTGTGGGATAGAGATAGCGTCCTTAACCTTTTGGAAAGATTCTTGTAGGTCTCGGCTATACTCATCTGCAACGAAGATCTTCCCGTGTACCTTAAGTAGTAGGGGACTTTTTGATCTTCCCTCAATTACCTCAAAAGGTTCTTTTCTCGTGGAAGTATGTACAATGTTATTGTAGGCATACTCCACTAAGGCTAAGTATTTCTCCCATTGGGATCTTTGATCTACTTCCGTTACATAGGCTTTTAGTAGATCGAGAATTGTTAGGCTAGCTATTTCACTTTGGCCATCCGTTTGCGGGTGATAGGCCGAAGAGACGTTTAGCCTTGTTCCTAAATTCTCAAAGAGACCCTTCTAGAAATTAATGGTCATTCTAGGATCTCTATCCGACACTATGGACATTGGCAAGCCATGGTACTTGAAGATTTGTGAAATGAAGAGGGTTGCCATTTGATGGTCTTTGATAGTCTTTTTGACAGGTATAAAATGAGCCTATTTATTGAACCTGTCTACTATCGACCATATTCCCGTATTCCCATGGATTGAATTAGGCAATCCAAAGATAAAATCCATGGATCTGCTCTCCCATGGTGAATTAGAAATTGGCAAAGGCTGAAGCAATTGAGGTTGTTTCCCTCTATCAAACTTTGTCTTTTGGCATACCACACATTTAGAAACATACTCTTGTATGTTTGCTTTCATGGTAGGCCAATAGAAATATGTTTCAATCCCCTTTAGGGTAGACTGAATCCCTCTCTGCCCTGCATAAGGAGGAGCATGAGATTCATACATTACTTTCTCACGGAGTGAGTTAGTGACGCATAGTCTATTGCCATAGAGAAGATAACCATCTTGTAAAGTAAATGATTCCTCTTTCTTCCCAAGTGCAAGGGCTGAAATTACATCTCTAAAATCGGGATCAATATCATACTCATCTATCATAGAAGATAGATCATTGTGAGTTCCTATGGAAACCGCATTCACTCTCGGCCGTCTCGAGAGTGCATTGGCTACTTGATTATGCTTGCCAGCAATGTGAGCAATATGAAAATGAAATTGTGAAAGGAACTGTAGAACTGCGAGGAGTTCCTTTTCATATATGCCTAGAGCTTGCTCAACAGGGTCAAGCCTTCGACTTTCATAAGCTATGGTGTGCCCTTCTTGGAGCAAAACAGCTCCAAGGCAATCACCACAAGCATCACATTGGACCTCAAATGGCTTTGAGAGATCTGGTAGTGTAAGCACAGGTTGAGAGATAAGCTTTTCGAAAGCATAGTTCTCCTTGGTAGACCATGTGTATGTAACGTTTTTCTTTGTTAGGTCATCTAACGGTCCTCCTATTAGTGAGAACTTTTCTATGAAGCATCTATAGTATGCACACATACCTATAAAGCTTCAAAGTTCATGAACATTCCTTAGTTTAGGCCATTCTTTCATTACCTCTAACTTTGATGGATCCATTTGGATGCCATCTTGAGGGATAATGTGACCTACATACTGAATCTACTGTAAGAAAAATTCACTTTTCTTTCGATTAACATAAGTTTATTCATTCTTAGAACTTGAAATATTACCTAAGGTGTTGCTTGTGTTCTTCTAATGAATTAGAGTAGATGATGATATCATCAAAGAACACTCCAGTAAAGGTTAGGTGAGGCCTGAGGAGCTTCTCCATCAAGCGGTTGAATGTGGCTGGTGCATTGGTCAAGCCAAAAGGCATGACAATGTATTCATAAAGACCAAACGTAGTGCAAAATGCGGTCTTTACAATGTCTTGATCAACTATCCTTATTTGATGATAGCCACTTTTTAAGTCAATCCTACTTAAGTAGGTGGACCCTTGTAGCTTATCAAATAGGTCTTGTACCCGTGGAATGGGAAACCTATTTTTGATAGTGATCCTATTTAGTGCTCTATAGTCCACACACATATGATATGTGCCATCTTTCTTTTGCACTAATAGCACATGAGAACAAAATGGAGATGAGCTAGGCCTAACCATGCCCTTGTCGACTAACTCATGCACTTGCCACATAATCTCCTCTTGTTGAGCTTGAGAAACTCTATAAGGAGGTTTGTTAGGCGGTGAACTTCCTGGAAGAAGTTCAATTGCATGGTCATCATTGCCTCGTTTAGGAAGTAGCTCACAAGGAATGTCGTCAATAAAGACATCTTGAAACCCCTTGAGAAAAGTGGATAACTCTAATTCCTTTTGATTGTGTATATTTTCTTTTGCTAAAACATTAGATTCATTTTGAGAGTCTTTAACAAAAAACATGTACACAAAAATAGAGCTCTTTATTGACTTATTGAAAGCTTGCGTATGTACAATGGGTATGGTGCTACCCATTTCCTTAGCATCTATGTACATATCTTTTTCCCTGAACCTAAAGGTGATTCTCCTTTCAGGGAATTTAACGTTGGCAGCCATGCGATCAAACCATATGGCTCCTAGGATTACATCCTCATGCTTGAGAGGAGAGATAAATAAGTCCTCTTTGTCCACATAGCTTTGAACATGGAGCCTCAATTTCCCGATTAAGGAGTGACTGAAGCTTCTTACCCCTTGAAAGCACCATCTGTGGGTAGGACATCTCCCATCTCGTAAGCTTGTATGCCTAGCTTGGTGGCCAGCTCTGTGGATATGAAATTGTGAGTAGAACCAGGGTCAAAGAGAATAAAAGCATCATGTTCTCTTACCTTTCCCCAAGCATGGCATAGAGGAGATCCTTTGTGGTGAGTTTCCTCCTCTTGGATTTTGACCAATGTAGCTCTAGGAGGCTCATGGCGGGTGTTTTTTTAAGGGACAAGCGTGGTTGGCATACCCTTGCTCGCCACACTTGAAACAGTGGTTATCCTTGCGATGACTCTCAAGCTCTTCAGGAGAGAGTTTGTTTTTGCCTTTGTAAACTCCTTTCTCCTTAGCTTTGTTAGAGTTACCCTTAGGAGACTTTTGGACATTGTCCTTCCCCTTAGGCTCATTGGAACCCTTGTTTTCCATGGGCTTATAATTTCTTTTAGCCCCCGTTTGGAAATTGATTCAAGAAGCCACTATAGTATGGTGTATAACCGCCGATATGGTGTGTGGCCTTTGGGAGTTGACATACTCCGCCATTTCTTCAGTTAAGCCCGCACAAAATTGTTGCTTTTGCTCTCCGAAATCCAACTTCTTGAAGACAGTGGCTTTGAGTTGTAAGTCCCAAAACTTGTCTACATATTTGTGAATGGATTTGTAGGGAGAGAGCTTCAAGCTTTTCCATTCGGTGAGTACTTTGTCTTTGGCATCAATGGACAAAAATTGCTTCATAATGGAAGCTCTTAAAGCTTTCCATGTTTGTGGAGCTTCAGCGTTGGCCCATAGTCTAGATCACCATTGTTTGGCGGACTTTTGAAAGTGCATAGCTACATGGCGTAGCTTATAGGACTCCGTGAAGCCCTCATCTCCAAACGCCCCATCAAATTGTTGGATAAAGGCCAAGACTTTATCCGTAGCACCAAAGGTGCCATCGTAGGTAAGAAAAGAGATGCTCTTCCCCCCATCTTTGAACTTCTTGAGCTTGGACCTCCTCTTCCATGTGGCATAGGATTGTTATGGCCTCTTCTTTTTGATGGTTCAAAGGTTGCACCATCACTTTCTTCCGGAGATGAAGAATTTGAGAAAGATGGAGAAGAGGGTGACTCTTTCTCGCCGTTTTCTCGCCTTGATCTTTGTTGTCTTCCCCATCACTTTCATGAGAGGAAGAGGATGAAGAAGATGGAGAAGAGGGTGTCCTCTTTCTCACCTTTTTCTTCTCTTGCCTTTTGTCATCCCTCTTTGAAGTATGGTGTGGAGAATTATGGGATGTTCTTCTTTGTTTTGGAGGTGATGGAGAGTGTTTAGCCCGTCGTCTTTGTGGAACCATCTCCACCGAGATGGCAGGAGACTCACTTCTTTCTCATTCCTCTGGTGGAGGCTCTTGAATTCTCCTTTGAGAAGGAGATGCGTCATCAAGGAACGAAATTCTGAGCCCTTCATATGGATCCTCTTCTTCTTCCGGAATCGGAGAGAGGCCTCTTTTGGAAGTCTCACAAGGAGGCTTCCTAGGTGCTCTCTCGTCATGGTGGGGAGCTTGGAGAATCCCATGAGCACGAAGCTGCCATTGCACTTCACTTTGGAGGGATGGATTGCCCATGGCTTGTTGAAGCCTAGAAACAAGATAGTTAACAAGCATTGGGGCATCATTAGTAGCTTGCTCATTAGCAAAATCAAAGTTATCAACCTTTCACTCTCTTAACTATTGTCAGCCATTCTAACATCTTTTAGGTGTACTTTGGCACTTCAAGCCCTAGTTGCTACTCCTCTTTACCCCTTTACAAAAATCACTCAAGCTACTGTACCCGTGGCTCGAATACCATTAATTGCAAGGAATAGAAGAGAGGGTCCTTCAACACCAAAACAACATCGGCTCCTGTCAAGCTTCTAATAGCTCAATAATGGTTAGCCGTAGGCAAGCCCCGTAGGACTCCACTATTAAGACCATAGCTCTCAACGGTGATGCCCCGTTAACTGCACAAAGGTAGACACATAGCAAGGCCGAAAAATACCTATTCTACTTACTCACATGCAATAATTAATACCAACATTTATAGCTAGCTTGAGGACCTCCCTTCTTATGCAAGAAAAGAGAAACCTTGTGCTCTAATACCAATGTAACATTTTATGGTCTGTAACTTGTGTGTAGGGGAAAATAGTATGAACATAGTGAGCATTTCATTAGAAATGATTCCTAATGAGAATAACAAGAGTGCTTGGGTGGAGAGAGCAACAAAAAGTATAACACCTAGTTAGATAGCATGAACAATACTTCAAACGAGGGAGAAATTAAGTAATTTACAACAATTGAGGACCGGATTTGCATGGAGCCGGTCCCCCCTCCAAAAGGCTTTGTATTATGGTTTCTCCCATCAAGAGAGACATTTTACAATACAATTCTTTGTGTTCCTTCAATACTAGCTAGTGCAATTAAGATGGAAACTTCAAGCACTAAGCAAAACTCTTATCAAACACAACATCAATTCCCTCACGGTCTTAGACCCAAGACCTCACACACCTTCGAAGATGGTGAGAGCTAGTGGGGTATGAGAGTAGATCGAGAGGAAGAAGGAGTAGTGTTACGAGAAAGACGTACATCTCCTCACATAATCACTCATATTAGCATAGCTTAGCTTAGTAATTAGCAGGGTAGAGGATATGAGCATGCATTGAAGCTTGGCTCTTGCTTGCATTTTCATCACAAAGCCAAGAGTTGTTGGTGTAGGCCTCTGTTCTCACAAGCTTGGAGTAGGTGATAAGCTTTTCATTAAAGCTTGAGAAGAGAGAGAGAGTCTTCTTACTCTACACATGATCTTGTGTGAGTGTGTGTGGATATTTACTTTGAAAAATCACCCCCCTCTCTCTCTTGGTTGACCCCTCTTGCTAATTTCTCTTGCTAGCACCTCATTGGACCTCCCCAAGCTTAGCCAATGGAAATTAAGAAGCATAAGTGATAGCCTTCTGACATGTGTCTCCCTTTCCCCTTTTCTGAGAGCTTAAGGTAATTAATTAATTCAACTAAACTCTCATTGGACCCCTTTGCCTCCTAGCCAATAGGAATCAGGCAAGCCATTGGGATGCTGAATGCTCATTGGACCCCTAGGGAGACTGTCCAATAGTCTTCTAGAGAGCTTAATTCTTATTGGTTATTTTATTAAGTGTTTTTGAAATAATGAAACTAAACTTACTTTAGCCTAAATCTCATTGGTCTACCTCCAAGGCCATCCCCCCAATAGGATTTGAGTACACCTTGTGGGCATCTGGCCTAGGGAGCTGACATGTGTCCCTCTTTCCCCTTGTGTACAAATGAAGCTTGTGAGTGTGTGTGGGTGTTTCTCTCTCATCCCCTACTTCTTTGGCTCGTCCCCTCCTATGTAGGGACTTGCGAAGACTTTTGTACACACACACACACACACACACACACACACACACACACACACACACACACACACACACACACACACACACACACACACACACACACACACACACACACACACACACACACACACACAAAGCATCCAAATTTCCTAAGCTTTGACCTTTGGACACAACCTTTGAATTTTGGAACCTTAGCATTTTGGAAGTCTTAATAGGCTAAACCTTAGGGTCTTTTAAGCCCATTGTTGCACATAGCTCTTTTGTAGATGGCCCCCCCTTTGGATCCCTATTTTCCCTCCTTTGGATCCCTATTATGGCCGGTCTGCCAGCTTAACCAATATTCTAGATTTTTCTCCCCTGGCACTTCCCCATATTAAATAACTAGTTTAACATGAGCAAATCATTTAGGAGAATTATAAGATATTAGTTATTACGACAAAGGGAAACAAGAAATTGATGTGGGATGTGTGGTAGATTGTGGTCCATGCGAGTGTGTGTGCGTTGATTTGGGTGTAATTGCGAGTTTGTTTAAGAAAAGTGTGTGTGTCTGTGTGTATGATTCTGTGTGGATAGGGGTGCAATGAAATCCCTGGGCTAGAGAGAGACAAATATTGTTGTGTGTTGGGTGTCTTCCCGCTTTCCAACGCACAAGATGTTATCCAAGATAATTAGCAACAAACAAAATATCCCGACAAGTGTTCATGCCAGCAAATTGAAGACATCTGATCAAGTTAGCATAAGGTTGATTTCTAACAAGCTAATTGCCACTTTCAATTTTTTTATTTTTTTTTTGTAGAACTCTCAAGACAAGGAGTATTGACCAAATGAGCACATTCCAAACCAAGTTTTTGAATAGTATCTACAATAAACTTTGATTGTTGAAGTAACAAAATACCTTTTGTGTGGTTCCTTTGAATCTGAATGCCAAAACACTAGTGAAGCTCTGCAAGATTCACCATATCAAATATTGAAGACAACAACTTGACTTACTGAAGAAATTCCAAAAACAAGAATGGTATCATCCACATAAAGAGCAATGATCACAAAACTACCACCTTGGCATTTTGTTTATAAGTTGGGGTTTGAAGAGCAAGAGATAAATCTATGAAAGGGGATAAAAAGATGAAACTTTGTATACCAGGCCCATGAAGCTTGTTCAAGACCACCTAATGCCTTATGAAGCTGAGCAGCAAGGTCTTTTTTACATGTAATAACAAACCCTTCTGTCTACTCCATATGAATTTCCTCATTCAAATCACTATTCAGAAAAGCAGTTTGCACGTCCATTTGGTGAGTCTCTAAATCAATTGAACCAAAAATGCTAATGATACTTGAACACTTATAATGCAAACAATTGGTGAAAAGGTCTCTTGATAATCAACAATGGCAACTTGAGAATAACCTTTGGCAACTAAATTTGCGTTGAATTTGTCAAAAGATCCATCTGCTTTAACTTTCGTCTTATACATCCACTTACACTTGTTGATAGTTGTAGGACTGGAAGGTCGTTTTGCCAGTATCCATGTACCTTTAGAGATAACAAAATCATACTCTGCTTCCATAGCCTCTTTCCACTGATATTTTTGTGGAGAAGAGATAGCTTCACTATAAGTGACATGATCTTCAGAAGTAGAGAAAACATTATCAACAATATTATCATCATAAACGAGAAGTAGCAAAGATACATGTATATAATTTATACTTTAAAGCCGTGCACTTTAAAGCAATGACTTTAGAAAAGCTCATTTATTTATTCATGATCACAATGCATGTGTGGATAACTTGGATGGCTCAAAAGTTACAAGGAAGGGAAGCTACTCTTTAGAAAGATGTTTATAGGAATATAGTTAGTCATTCATTGCTCATCAATGTGGTGAATGTATGATTGCATTTATTTGTTGATTTGTGCTTTGGCACCCTCAACTTCAACTCAATTTTTGATGATTTTTGCTCAAAATTTGGACGAGCAAAAAAATGCAATGGAGCGCAACATAACGGATTTCTAATGAAACTTGTTTGTCTACTCACGCTCTTGATTTGAGGCTTGGGTTCCAAAAAACAAAGTTTGTAGCAGAAAGTTATGCTGTTTTTAGTACATTCAAGCTTGACACAAGTTTCATCTTGGTGAAGTGTCTACCATTGTTTTGCTATTTTTAGCATCAAATATTTCAAGCAAATTTAATATTTTACTATCATATTGTGGTCGTCAATCTTAAGTGTGATGTAACTCTATTTTGAGGACTTGTTTATTATTGACGTCTCCTTTTACCTACCATTTTGGGCACTATTTCTCATCGTCTTTGAATGCTTGTCGAGCATCCTTCTTCCATTTATTATTGGGAAAGTATGTCTGTGATACTTCTTTCTCATCCTCAGTTGCAACCTTCATAATATATGGTGTGCAGATTTTATGATCTTATCTTATACGTCTTCTTGCAATCGGATATGGCTATGACTATTCTCATCAATGTTTTTCCTTTTGGCCAACATTCTATTCTTCCTTTTCAAGGCCAAGGATTTCCTAGTTGGAAATAAAAGATGTTGTTAATTCTTGAAGGCGATAAACTCTCTAGCATTGTTCTTAGAAATCATATATGTCCATCTTAGCCTATTGATCCGGATCGTGACAACGTTCTTATCATTATAGAACCTATATTTGAAGAGTGGCATCTTGCATATACGGATTGGTAGTGGCATGATAAAGTAGCTTGTCGATACATTCATTTTGCTCTTATTGATTCTCTTTTGATTGATGTGTATGAACTTCCTACTTCCCATGACGTATGGAAGTATCTTATTGCAAACTTTTATAATAAATATATTATATAAATACTTTATCTGAGAGGTTTGCTTACCAAGTTACAATATGAAGTTGATACTACTATGCCGGGATATATTGAGCCTTTCAAATCTATTATTAATAAGCTTGCTGTTGCTGATGACCCTCTTACACAAAAGCATTTGATTACACTTCTTCTTGATACGATGAAGGACTCTTCCTATGATACCATTGCTACCATTCTTTCTAACAAGGACGATCTTGATTTTGACCAAACTTGCATAAAGACATATTTAGGAATTTTGGGAATTATTCAAGTCCCAATTTTTTAAACGAGACTTAAAATTAGAGTAGTTTGTTTAAGTTTAACCTCATGATTGTTTGTGGAGACCCTTTGTGCAATATAGAAATGAGGCACTTAGCACATGAATAGGGGGCTCAAAGTGACGTTTGCATCTCACTTTTGTTGTTGTGTGGGATATCAAGAAGAGGATTGAAGTTAACTTTGAGCCTCACATGCCACACTTAGAGTAGAAAGTGGACACACTCAAACCTAGCTCAAGGCACTAGCACATGGATGTGCAACTCAAACATAAGTTAAGGTTTTACTTGTTGTTATGAAGGATACTGAGGTGAGGGTCTAGCCTAACTGCCTCACAGTCCTTAACTAAACTAGCAAGTGGGTATGAGGCCCAAACTTAGCTCAAGGCACACATGCTAGTTCTGATTAGTGCCACTTGAAAAGAGGCACAATGAGGCACTAGCACATGTATGCGTCTCAGATTCAAGTTTGTTCCTCACTTTGTTGGTGGTGCTACTTAGTATGCCTCTCATGAACTAGAAAATGAGAATGAGTCTCATACATATTTCTAGATGCATAAGCAATTTTTGATTGGTGCCATATAGAAATAAGACAATGTCACATGGATGGGAGGCTCAAGTTTACATTCAATCATTATTTGTTAATTCTACTTAGGAAACTAAGTTAAAGATATGACATAGTCTTGAAACACACTTACCTTATGCATGCAATTCATTATTAGTGACTAGAGCCTTAGATCATAAACTTAACCTTAACACATCGACATAGCCTCAACACAAATCCATATTGTTGTGTTTGCGTAAATACAATGCCAATTCTAGAAGCAGGGTTCAAGTAGACTTGAAGCCTTTGAAACGGCTTAGTACGGATAAACCTAGGATCGGAGTCTATTGTTGGGAAGATAGAAACATAAAAGATCTTCTGTGGACCTCTCATGCCAAACCAGGACAATTAACGGCCATGAAGATCATCTATATCTTCAAGATCAAAGATAAGGGATCGGCAGACCTACCTAGCTACCTGTTTAGGGATTGTTATAATAACAACTTTGTTATGATGACTCCTGAGGAGGTAGAACAAACCGAATACTAAGGGTATTCCATTTGGGATTGGATATTAGGGCAAGGACCAGAAACAATTCGAAGGGATGAACACCGTGAGAGATCATCTGAGAGTAATGTGAAGAAACCAAAAACCACCTCATCATGTAGAACACCGGGTGACACTAAGGCCAATCCAGGGCTACATGAGTCACTATTTCCAACAAACTGGTTTGAAGGACTCAGAACAGGACCAACTCCCAGAAGACCAGGAGTTGAACCAAATAGACGCGTCAGACCAGCTGATTTTAAAAAATAGGTTAGAAAATACAGTGGATCAGGGTATCCATACGACCACTTAGCAAGCTTTAAGCAAGTTCTAAGAGAAGAGTGTATATTCGATTTCCATACTCAATTCGAGGGGTTTGGAATG
This sequence comes from Adiantum capillus-veneris, assembly GCF_014529385.1. NCBI lineage: Eukaryota > Viridiplantae > Streptophyta > Polypodiopsida > Polypodiales > Pteridaceae > Adiantum > Adiantum capillus-veneris. The sequence continues at coordinate 60,463,914 of NC_140933.1, read as the reverse complement.
AAATTAGAAGGAAAAGATTTGACATGGTTTCAAAACATTCCACCAAGGTCAATCATGGACTTGAACACATTAGCTCAAGGATTTGTAGCTGCTTGTTCCAAAACGGGGATCAAACATAATACGGTAGCTCAAATCTATAACTTTAAACAGAAACATGGTGAGTTTGTTAGGGATTGTGCAACTCGAATGAAACAATACACTGCCAGATGCCCAGAGATGGAGATACCTGCAGAAGAACAATTTGTATCTTTGTTTCTGGAGGGACTGCTAAACAAAGAACTTCATGCTATACTCTATAGTAAAAAGCATACAACCCTAGAAGCGTGTGTGTCTAATGCTATTGACCTAGGAGACAATTGCAAAATTTTCAACGAAGAAGATGTCCCTAAGGATAACCAAAGTGAGAAAACAACATCCAAAAAACCAGCACAAGTGGGAACGGCTGCTGCGGCACCACTCTCAGCTATAGAAGATATGCTAAAAAGGATGAACGAGATGATGAACAATATGCAAAAAGCACCTATGAGAGGACCAGTACAAGGGATACCTCCATAGGGACAACCAATTAGGCCTAAAAAATGGTGTGAAATCGAGGGTAAATGGACCAACCATGAGACCCATGAGTGCTACTTCATACCAAAGTATGATGGGAATGTTCAGTACGTGCCTATGAGGCCACAAGGACAACCCATGTATAGATATTAGCCTAATATGGCCCAAGCTCAAAGATCACCAATGGGTATGGAAAGACCTCAACATCTGTTGGGACAACAACCTTCGTATCCAGGACATAATGTAGTTCTTGTAAAGTACATGCACTCTGAAGGAGTCATAGATGAACAAGTATAGTGCCTATTACACCCTATGCAGAGCTAGTCCATCTACAGTAATGGTAGAAGGAGATTGGTATAGTCCACATCCACCACCAACGGAAGAAACCGTGACTTATGCTCCACTAGAGCTCGTACCAATGTATTATGTAGCTAATCAAGGTGTCAGACCTCCCATGGGAAGACCTATGATGAAGCCTAGAATAGGAAACTGTCATAACTGTGGTGCTGATGACCATTGGAAAAATGAATGTCCAGAGCCTGAAAAAAACCTCAAACCAATTGAAGCCTATTTCATACAATGTTGCAAAAAGGGAGGACATTTTTCGGAAGATTGTCCAAAAAATCCTTTGAACAAGGGTAAAACCGTATTAAACGTAGTCCAAGTGATGCCTAGTAGCTCATCAGAGAGTGAAGTTCCAATCAAGGTAATTACTAGAGCCCAGGCAAAGAAAAATAAACACAACTCCTCTGATGATTCGGAGAACACGAAAGTTTCTTCTCAAAGAATCAAAAGGAGCAGAAGCAAAAGATATGAGATGAGAAAACAAAAACAACGGGTTGAAATCGAAGAGAAAGCAAAGAAGCTAGCCCAAGACAAGTTGAAAGAAACTGGCAGTGAATTCAAGGAAACAACCGTGAAATTTGGAGGATCCAATTCTGGTTGATAAAATTTTTGAGCCTATTAATTCCGCCTTGGAAGTCTACCAAGTAGGACTTAAAGCATGCCAAAACATGGAAAACAAGTGGAAAAACTATCCATCTCCAGATATGGAAGCAGTGAAGCTGGAAGCTTATCAAAATTTGGTAAGAATCACACAAGAAATGCTGGAAAAACAAAAACCCAAGCTTGAAAGTATTGCAAAACCTGAAGAGCTTGCGATAAAAGAAAGGAAAGCAAAATTTGATGTGGTGGTAGAACCCCACCTTAAAACAAATGAACCAGAGCTTATAGTGCCGGGCAACGATGATGCCTTAGATGGAATTCCATTCGTAGAGGAAGACTTGCCAGGACACTCATGGGAAAAATTCAGAGAGATCAATGAGGGGAGCCTAACTCTAAAGTCAGCTCCTATAGAGGAAGTCTAGTTGGATAACCTACCTTCTGATATGAACATGGATTTACAATCCTTGTATGGGGATTGCGGATCGGAAGCTTCAGGAATGTCGAAACCATTAAGATTAAAAACATTACCTTCTTACTTGGGAGATAACGAAGACGAATCCATTGTGTGCAAGACCACTCAAGTAAAAAGAGCTGAACAGACCCTAGAAGTAGACAACATTGATTCGATCATGTCTACACCCATCCAATGCACCCTAACCTTGGGAGAACTTGTTGAAACTCAGACCATACTTGTGGAATGATTTACAGAAAACCCTAGAGAAGGTGGGAATAACGAGGTTAATCTCAAAGAATTTGGAAAAAATTGAAAAATGAAATGGAAAACAAAGAGATTCGATCAGTTCCTATGAACAAAGTCAGAGAATATTATGAAGGGGAAGAAGAAAACACCACTCTCCCAGTGAAATATAAGGACATTGAAACCATGGCGATACTGGATAGTGGAGCTGGCATAGCCATAGCCACTAAAGCAGTATGGGAATCGTGGGGACAACCAGTCATCAGAAAAACTCGAATGAAATTGCAATTGGCTAACGGACATATTGAGAGACCATTAGGACTGCTTGAAAAAGTGATAGTCAATTCTTGTGGAATTGAATATTAACACACTTTTGCCATAGTAGACTTTGGAAAAAACCTCAACTATGAAATCATATTGGGAAGTCCTTTCATGCGACAGGTATAGCTTATCCAAGATTGGGAAAACAACTATCTGTACTTGAAGCAAGTGGGATCTATAACAAGAGTTAAATTAAAAGATCACACTTATAGAGATGTCTTGAAACAGCCATCCAAGAGTTTGATTCAGTCTCTTCGGCTGAAACTAAACTCCAATCCTGGTTAAACAAAGACACTCCTATTTGGATGTGCGGAACTTCAGAAAACGGAAGCTTAAGACGAGAAGAATATATCCTAGAAAGTGACTGCACAGACAAAGCCTACATACCTGAACCCTTTCCAAAGCATTTATTTGAGCCATTCGAGTGGACTCAAATTTTAGCGACAATGGATGTATGTGTAAATACGTCTATGCCTACTCAATTTTGCAATGAGGATGGCTACGGCATAATTCCCATCCAAATGATCTCAATCCTTAACATTGAAAACAAAGATGAGAAACCCAAGGACTCAATGGAAGCTCAACAAGTATTTTCAGACCTCTATTATGATGCAACTGATGAGTTAGATGAACACTCAGCTACCTCAAAGGATTCGGGGTCAGAAAGAGAACATACGAGAGCTAAGTTACTCTTAAAGAGAGGGGAGGAAAAGTTTTTTGACTTTCCAAACCAGAAATCAAGAAGACAAAAATGGTATAGACGAAAGAGGGACACCGGAATTGTGAAAACATGACCTATGCCATTAGTCTCCAGTAAAACACAATTCCTGATGCAGATAGATACTAATGATTGTGTCAAGGACAAAATAGCTGGCAGATATCCTTTAAACAACAACTCAGAAATGTCTTAGACATCAAGAAAAACAAGAAAGGGTACTCAAGAAAAATCACAGGATGACCAGAGTCGAGCGGAAAAAGAAATATCAAGAGTTGAAAAAAGCTTTAAAGGATATATACACAACCGAAATGGAAACCATGGAAGAAGATGGTAAGGATGCAATGTATGTTCCATCCCATTACAAAAAGTGTACTCTCCAAGATCGGAAAATCATAAAATTGAACAGCCTGTTAGGGAACTATGAAAACAAGGTGAATCTTACAAAGGGCCTGAAAACACTAAAAGGGTAGACTTGGCTGAACCAAGAGAAGAGCCTAGACTTGCTTACATTCGAATGACCTAACAGAAGAAGAAGAAAAGATTTTGCTGAGCTTGTTAAAAGAATACTGATATATCTTCTCTTGGTCTTACAAGGATCTCAAGGGTGTTGATCCAGAAATCTGTCAACATACCATATCCATGAGAGATGACGCGAAACCAAGTAGACAGAGACCATACACGTATAACGAAACATTTACCAGAAAGATAAAAGAAGAGATTGAAAAACTAAAGGAAGCCAAATTTATTTACGTAATTGAATACACAGATTGGGTGTCCTCAATTGTGGTAGTACCCAAGAAGAATGGGAAATTACGAGTGTGTGTTAATCTCAAAAAGGTGAATGTAGCTACCATCAGAGACAACTTTCCTCTTCCAATAAATGAGCATCTATTAGAACGAGTTGCAGGAGAAGAAGCTTACAGCTTCTTAGACGACTTTCATGATGCAATCAACTTTTGGTTGACCCAAAAGATCAATATAAAACTACTTTTGCAACAGAATGGGGTATATTTTCCTATCGAGTGATTCCGTTTGGGTTAACTAATGCTCCAAGCACGTTTCAAAGGTTGATGAGCCATGCTTTCAAAGAATATCTTAGGAAATTATTAGAAGTATATATGGATGATCTATGCGTACATGCATCAATCCGAGCTGATCATTTTGACCACCTAAAAAAGGTATTCAAAAAATGTAAACTTTATAGGATTTGCTTAAATCCTGAAAAGTACACATTCATGGGAAGACAAGGAAAACATATAGTGTCTAAAAATGGCATAGCTATTAATATTGAGAAGATTCATGTCATTGCTGATTTGCCTAGACCAACAACAGTCAAGTGATACAAGCCTTCATGGGACATTGTGGATATTACCGACGGTTCATCTACATGTACGCTATAATTGCAAAACCCATGTATAGCTTGATTACGCACTTTGAATAGACCGAGACATGTGAAGAATCCTTCATGAAGCTTAAGCAAGTTCCCACCTCAACTCCAATATTGAAAGCACCAGATTGGGATAAGGTATTCCACGTACATGTAGATGCTTCTAATTTTGCTATCGGTTGTATACTAGCTCAACCAAGAGACGGGAAAATTGACTTTCCTATTTCTTATGCTAGCCGAAAATTGAACATGGCCAAAAAGAATTACACCACCACCGAAAGAGAAGGACTAGGAATGATCTATGCCGTTAAAAAGTATAGACATTACCTATTAGTCAACAAGTTTGTGTTCTTTGTGGACCACCAAGATTTGTTGTATTTGGTCAACAAGTCATGCAACACAGGGAGACTAGTGAGATGGTTCATCATTCTTCTTGAATTTGATTTCACTGTCATTGTAAAAAAAGGCACTACACATCAACAAGCATATCATTTGTCAAGGATTGTTTCAGGGGAATCACCTAAAGGGGTAGACAATGATCTACCAGATGCCTATTTGTTCTCCGTAGAAATGATACCTAGATGGTCGGAAAACATTGTGTCATTGATGACAATAGCTCAAGTGGATTCACAAATACTACTTCCTATCACAATCGGATTAATCGAGCAATTGGCTATGTATCAATTACTAGCTGGAAGGCTATACAAAAGAAATCGAGACGGATATTGCTCTTATGCATTAACCCTGAAGAAAAACAACAGTACCTAAGTCAAGCACATGTTACCATAGTAGGACTTCACTTTGCGGAAGACCAAACTATGCAACGAATCTTGAGACTTGGAGTATTTTGGCCGACTATGAGGAGAGATGTTAGATATTTTGTAAAGGATTGCCCTCAACATAAAAAACAAACACCCATTCCTCATGTAACATTGTTTCAAATATCACCTGTTCCTAAGTGTAGTAATTATCTGGTTACTTACTTATTGAGCCAAACATTTTCTGAAAATATGAATAAACACCGTCAAAGAGAAATTGAAACTGAAGCAAGAGACTATGCTCTTATTGGGAACCAATTGTATTGGAGAGGTGAAGATCAACATTTGCGTCTTTGTGCAAATGAAAACGAGCATATTCCGATTATAGAACAAACACATGCTGGATTAGCTGGAGGTCACTTTTCTAGTGAGACCACCGCAAGAGTAATCTTGATGGCAGGCATATGGTGGCCAACACTTTTTGCAGATGCCAAAGAATATGTACGAAGATGTGATGCTTTTCAACGAGCAAAAATGAAAACACGAGTAGATAGCATGCCCTTAAGACCAATGATGGGGGCTAGAGCTTTCGCAAAATGGGGTATAGATTTTGTTGGACCGATATAGCCACCTACTTATAGAACCCAAGCTCAATATATCATTGTAGCTATGGACTATTTGACCAAGTGGGATGAGGCTAAAGCGACTCAAAAGAATGATGCCAGAACCACTCCTGCATTCTTATATGAGTATGTATTCACAAGATATGGACTGCCAATAGAGATTTCAAGTGATCGGGGAATTGATTTCCTCAATGAGGTAATAGAGTATTTGCTTAATGATTTTATGGTCATTCATAACAAATCAGCTATCACCCACAAGCAAACGGACAAGTTGAGCATACGAATAAAATTCTTAGCTCGGTGCTGACTAAAGTGGTTAGTTTAGGAAGGACAAACTGGGAAATGAATCTCCATACTGCTCTATGGGCTTATCGAGTTTCATTCAAAACAGCTCTAAATGCTACACCCTTTAACCTTGTTTATGGTCTTGATGCCTTAATATAACGGACAAGCTGAGTATACGAATAAAATTCTTAGCTCGGTGCTGACTAAAGTGGTTAGTTCAGGAAGGACAGACTGGGAAATGAATCTCCATGCTGCTCTATGGGCTTATCAAGTTTCATTCAAAACAACTCTAAATGCTACACCCTTTAACCTTATTTATGGTCTTGATGCCTTAATATAATTTCTATTGCTGACATTAAGGGTAGCACAGAATCTTGAGTGGACTGGACATGAATTGTCAGAAAGACTCGAAGATTTGGAAAAGCTAGATGAGCAAAGGCTAACTGCTGTAGCTCATATCTATGCACAAAAGCGAAAACAAGAACAATTTTTTGATTCCCACTTAATAACAAAAATCTTCAAGAAAGGGGACTTGGTCCTAGTCTATTCCCTTAAGCAACACATTCCCAAGTTTAAGAAAAAGGGTAACGGACCATTTATCATTGAAGACGTATCTCCAAGTAGAGCAGTAAAATTATCCACCTTAGATGGTGAACCAATGGCTAATTGGATTAGTGGATGTCATTTAAAGAAATACAATTTGCCACTAACCAATGAATTGCTAGAAAGAGTGCATGTAGCCAAACAAAGGAAGATCAAATGATAGCAGGTTATTGATGAAGCCCAAGAGGAAGCTAGGCTCTCAAGAATCAACAGATACTGATTCCCATCAACACTTTGGAAATAGATGATCGACATTGGGAGTTACCTAAAGACGCATTTTCAACAGATGATGACCGGTTAGATGGAATGGACCTGCGCACCAAGGTACTGCTCAACAATCATAGCACCAATGCTTTGGTCGACACAGGAGCTAGAGTAAACGCAGTCAGTTATTCCACATACAAGAAGGCAACAAGTCAAGCATTGATGGCAGGAATAGCAACCATCAAAGGATGCAACAAGAACCCAACTCCAACATTGGGAGTAGTCAACTTGAATGTGATAGTACATCGATGTTCATGTCCTCATCATTTTGTATGCTTTCCAGATGAACACATGAATGAGACAATGATTCTTGGTATTCCCTGGATGCGTACATACAAAGCAATACCAGATTGGGATACGAATCAGCTAAAGCTATCACCTAAAGAAGGGCAACTTATTGTTCCAATTGCACCAAGCAAGGAGGGATGAAAAATAAGCAATCAGCAGACCAATCCACAAAGTCAATCTTCTCCATCCCCCTGACAATCAAATGCTACATGTGGCATGCAAGGAGTCAGGAAAATTTGGGTACCAAAAGCACAGCTTAGGGATAAACCGATTCAGATCTGGGTGCCTAAAACTTCACCGATGAAACAAAAGAAGGTTCCAAGGGTTCGAACACAGAGACAAGCATCTCTGAGCAAGGAACCTAACAGAATGGTTTGGAAGAAAAAGGAGAACTTATCTTCTCCACAACCCGCAAAACCAATCAAGCAATGGCGAGTTAAGTCTCAACAGACTCCACCACACCATGCAGCACCAAGCCGACCGAGCTACCAATGGAGAGAAAAATCTCGACAACAGTCGAAAGTGCTACCAACAACTCAAGCAATCAGTGTGCTAAAGCACCTTGATGGTACAATGAAACAGAGAGCACACAAGCTACAAGATTTGCTCTTTGGAAGACATCAGCAGCAAACCTCGACATCGAAAACCCTTGAGTAATTACTCAAGACTCAGCTCTAGCACAACATATTGGTTTGAATTGCATTGATTTTCATATCATGGTAGAGCCAATCATGGCTATGCATAGACACAATTATTCAAACCATGCACACAATCATCCCGGAGTAGGCCATATAGGAGGGGTGGAAGGGCACTAAGAACTAAGTATTAAGTACGAATAATTAAGGGCAATGTTTGAAGAGGGAGGAAAAAGTTTGATATTAACGTGTGATTTTTTGCAAAATTACCTAATAATGCCCTTATAATTCATCATCAAGGAAAAATTCACTGATTATATCTTCCCGATGAGTGTAAATAGTGTATATACTATTAGTAAATCATCAGAAATAGTCCTTTTTTGGGTATTTTTCATCATTTTTATTGATAATGAGGCTTAAAAATAGAGAAATACAACAAAAAACAATAAAGCTATGTTTTTTAAGGGATTTTATTAATTATTGGATTTTTTCTTTACTTTTTTATAGCATTTTGCTATTTTCTTTGATTTTTTCAAATAAACAGGTCAAAATTATTAATAAATAGCAGGGAAGCTCATATGAAAAAATGGAAGACACAATAGTGATCAGAAAGACAAGGCAGACAAACACGAAAACTTTCAATGAAACTAGAAGATGGAAGCGGGAAGCCTAAATTAGGCGGCCAAGCCTACTTTTGCAAAATTCTTGCAGAATGAGCTACAGGAATCCGATCAGGGAAATTTTTGAGTCTAATATAGATTTCACGGCCTAGTAGGACTACCGGGGGAATTTGGGGAATTTTGTTCAGGAAGTCCGAGTATAGATATCCAAGGTAGGCTAAAACCACCTCATTTCCACTTGGAGCCTTTGCAGAGAGAGATTTTGGCCTCTTTCGCGTGACTTTTCCGGAGCCCACAATTGACCATTTTCAGTGCCGTCTCACACGAGATGTGAGGGGTAAGTTCTTTACTCGACAATGGTCCATTTTGTACGGCCGATAGCTAGTCTAAAGCCCTAGAAAAAACCCTAGAAATCGAGCAGTGCATGAAGACCTACGACCTAAAACTGGTCATAGCGGCCTTCCAGCTTGACCAAATCGGATGGAATTTGAACCATAGCATGCCCTAACAAAATAGAACCTTTCTATACCATCAGATGACCAGTCGACTGGGGTCAAGGGGGTCCCCGGTATAAAAGTTAGGTTTTTGGCAAATGCCAGAATTTCGACCTGACTGCACAGATGGCTTGCTAATGAGGTCCATATACAATGTATATGATTGGTTTGGTGAAATCCATCAAGCAAAGCCCTCAAAAAGCAAAAAAAGGCTCGAAGGTTACAAAGCATCAAATTCGACATACGAGGTCAAATTGACTCCAAATGAGCCAGAATTGGACACGTTGCTTCACGACTATGTTATGGACAAGTCCAAAGCCTCAAAGTTGACCGACCAACCCAACAGACAAAGTAGTCACAAAAAACGGTGATTTCAGAGTCGATAGAGCACAAAGTGATGTCGGCATGACCAAACTTGACCAAATTCCGTTTAGGACTTATATTAGGTGTATGAAACATGTCTAGGTCAGAATTTGTAGGTTTTGCAAAGTTTTTGTCACTGTTGTAAATAATCGCGATTATTTACTTTTGCATCAGTTTTGCTTGGAAATTGTCAAATCACCTCACCTATCATATGTACACACCTATTACATGCCAAAAATCAAGTATGAGCCAAAATGACCACCCATTACTTGTAAAATTGCCAAAAAGTGCAAAGAAGTCTTTGCAAGCCAAAATTTGGATTATGGACAACATTTCTTGATCCAAATCACTTCATATCTCATATACAAGGTCTATACAATGCCTAGAACCAATTAGTACCAGAAAATGTCAATTTTGGAAGAAAAGTTAATAATCACGATTATTTACTTTTAGGTCAAAATTGGGGAATTTGGATATTTTATCATCATACATCCAAAGTACATGTTGTGATAATCCCACTAGCCAATTTTGAATCAATTTGGAGTTCAAAATCTAAAATTTCCTTTATATCTACTGTTTCAGAGACCTAAAGCCAAAATCTGGTATCATTTTCATCCTGTGCATCCAAATGAGCCCATATTTCACTCAGAGCATGTAGTTGTTATGTACGTCAAGCTTATAAAGCCAAGTTTGCAAAAAGTTGAAAATTTTCCTTAGCTGTAAATAATCGCAATTATTTACTTTGGTTGCAAATTTTTGTTTTGACCATACACTTTTGTTCCATGCATGATTTTATGCATCTTTGCTTGTTCAAAAATTGATTTGAAGCAAATTGGACCAAATTGTCAGCATTTCAGTCTAAAAGGACATTCCAGAAAAAATTTCGACAAATCTGCTAACTTTGCACTCTATTCACTGAACAGGAGCAATGCAAGCAACGGAGAGGGCCAAGAAGAAGCTAAACCAGAAAGAGAAACTACAAGAACTACCTGCGTATCAACTAGACCTCGAGTCAGTCAAAGCGGCAAAGGTATCCTACCTTTCTAGAGAACAACTGGAAGAGCACCACACTACGGTCTTCTCTGGAAGGTTCAAGAGTGAAGAGGGGCATCAGGTGGAGTTGCAACTCCTGCCCAAAGAGGTCTATGATGTAGCTGCCGAGCCAGAGACAAAAGAGGATACCCGCAGGTTGGGGCTTAGGCATTTCTACGAACAAGAGCCTTGCGGAGTGGACTTTCAAAAAGCTTACGAGATTCTATCCACCATCAAAGAAGATGGAACCGCACAGATATCAGACACCCAAGGGAACAAGGTCGAGGTAGTGATCAAAAAAGAGATAGTGGCAGAGGCACTCAGACTGCCCAGTGAAGGAATAACCATGCGAACAAGAGCAGGAAAACCGCAGGCACATCTACCAAAGAGAGAACCGCTGCTACATTCGCCAATCTTATCCACAAACAAGTGGAAGAGCCAGTCCGTTTCTACCATCAACACTTCCATTTTCTGGCAAAAAGGCCACCAAGGTATACTACACCAAATCACGCCGTGGCCACCACCTTCACTCAGGTTCTCAAGTCGATGACCAGGCAACCAGTGGACCACGTGCAGTATGTCTTGAAAACCTTGAAGGGCACCAAGAAGGAAGGAAAAATCACGTACTTGGGTGCACTAGAGGTGTTGACTAGAATAGCACATCATGCCATCGGCATGGCCGACAACCTACCACCTGTCCCTGATCAGAATACATGGATCTTGGTAGCACAACCATCTCCACGAGCTCGAAGGTCAGGTAAAAGATCACATAAATCTGATGATACAGCTTGCCGAAACGGCACAGCAATGAGAGCTTTGACAACGAAGAAAAGAGAGCTCAGAGAGAAGAGATGAAAAGAAAATCTGTGGCCGCACACCAGGAAGAGCCAGCTCAAAAGCAAGCGCGATTTGAAAGAGAGAAACAGGCTTACCAACACAATAGGCAAGCACAAGGGAAGGACCCAGAAAAGTGGGTACCTGCAGGAATTAAAGGCCCTCAAGCAAAGCATCATACAAGACAGGAGGCGGATGATCCAACAGAATATTTAGAAAGAATGTACCCAGAGGCTGAAGCCCTAAAGCTAAAAGAGGCAGAAGAAGCTGCAAAGAAAGCCAAGGAAGCGGAAGAGGAAAGGCAAACCGAGGAGACGGCTCGCCAAGAGCAAAGTCATGGATCTCCCCGACCCACCTCACCGCCTCCAGAACAACAAGACCATCCCATGCCTAGCTCACCACCATCACCTGTGCAGGCAAAGACACCAAAGAAGAAGCAGAGCCTGAGAAAGAGAAAGATTCAGAGTCCACCCAACAAACAGAATCTGCACAAGAGGCTGACCACCCCGTCAAAAAAAAAAAAAAAAAAAGCCGAGCCGAAATAGGAGAAGGCAGATGAAGAGACTCAAAAGCCAGAAGAGCAACATGCAAGTAGACCTGAACAAGAGACTAATAAGAAAGCAGATGCAGAAAAAGAGCCTACCACGGCACATGAGAAAGAAACTGAGCTAGAGAAAGAAGAAAGGCCGTCACATGAAGAGACTGCAAGGGTTGAGACAACACCCTCCACTTCTACTCAGCCAGAAACTGCCAAGGCATCAAAGCCTCAGGATGGCCAAGAAGAAGACTGACCATTAATCTCCACACAAGAACCACAGTAGCTACGACGTAGCAAGAAGCAACACATGAGGTTGCAAGCACATCTCAGATGGCACGACATGAGGAGTGGCAGAAAAACAATGAAGTAATAGTATAGGTCAATGAATATGCACGACATATGCAAGAAATGACGGAGAGACTCCGTTCAACACCTTTAAACCGTAGCACAAAGGCGAAGGAACTGGAAATGGTGATCAAGGTTCTTCAAGGAGAGCTAGAAGACAAGATGACTCTCATCACTGATCTCCAAAGGCAGTTGCAAGTGTTGAAGGTAGAGCGGAACAGCATCAGATAGCCAGAGATAAACAACAAAAAGAAATGGAGGATTTAGGTGATCTACTCACCAAATTATCTGATGCCTGCAAAGCAAAAGACGTGCATTTGACAGAAGTTACAAATGAACTTCTTACGACCTCTCTGTCAGCTCAAAAAATTCAGGTGCAGTTAAAAGTTGCCAATGCTTCTCTGCAATATTCTAAACAGAGGATCAATGATCAGGCCATTTTTTAACGGAAAATCAGAGAAAACCCAGCCGTGGCCTTGATCAAAGGAACTGACGAAGTCTATAAGGCACTTAAAAAGAAAAACAAAGACCTAGAATTGGAATTAAAGCTCAAACAATCACATCAGAGGGACCTGGCACTGATGCGGGTTAAAGACAAGAGGAGCTTCTAAAGGAGATAGCAAAACTCAAGCGAATGAATCAACTCCTCAGAGATGGAAAACCAGACACGTAGGAAGAGGCAAGCACTTCAGAGCCGCCACAGATAGACATACCCTCGGTCTCTTTTTCTGAGTTTGAGACGCAGTCCACAGTAGAGCCAAGTGGTGATGAAGATTTTCAGCTTCACATCCCAGATGCAGACACAGTGCCAATGGTCCAGCTGTCAAAAGCTGAAGAAGACGCATTGAAGGAGAAGATCACCTTAGAGGTGGATGAGTAGTGGAAGGCCGCTATGGATTGAGAGTTGAGATTTTTACACTCTGTCAACGTCACTCGACTCGCTTCCAATTAGATCAACGCTCAATGTCACCAAAAATTCCTGTCGTACCCTCTCATCAAAGTAGAACTATTACAGGTAAAAGAAAGGTTGTACAAGGATATGCAAGAAGATGGCGCAGACAAAGACCACCCAAAGTGGAGATTAAGCTGGTTGAACAAGAATCCAAGATACGTGATTCTGTTCACAAGAGCACCTGCAGCCCTACAAAGAGATCCAACATTCTATCCTGTACCCAGAGTAAGGACATGGCAAGTGCATGAAGCACTACAAAAGAAGAGGCCAACTTGGCTCAATTTTCCCAGGCTACGAGCTCCAAAGAGAGGCCAAGTGATGGAGGAATAAATGGTGAAAACCCTAATGGGCACCATGTCTTTCTTCAAGAGTCTGCAAGATCTCTCCTGTGCCATGTTGTATTTAAAATGTGCAAAATGTTGCTAACATGTATACAAAGGCTATCATTCTTGGAAGGAAACAAAGGCTTATACTACGATCTGAGTGGGCAACCTTCAGAAGATGTCCTTTATGGATTCTATGCCAGATGCATGTTCCTGCCATTGAATAATATGCCAGCCTTTGAAGAAGCTTTCTACACTGGATTCTTCACCTGGCTGACGAAGATATTTGCGTTAGTGATAAGCAACCTAACATCCAGATTTGTAAGCTACTCAGCGGTGGAGCTGAAGAATCAAGTAACAATGCAATTTCTGCAAGTGCCCGACAAAGAATGAAGAATCAGATATCAGAAGGCACTAGACGCGCTTAAATACCGCCTCGCCAGCCGCCAACCTGAAGACTATTTCAGCCCATAAATCTGTGTCAAGGGATGACACAGGCAAGGAGGGGGGAATGTTAGCAGCAAGCTAACACGGATACCATTTTTCGGAGTTCTTCTTGTAAAACATTTATTATTTTGATGAATTGGGAATATTGTATCTCCTATTTTCTCGGATAAACCTTGTAATTAATGAGCCGGGGCGACAAGCTTCCAGATTGTATTAACCAGTCATTTCCCAGATTTGGCAAAACTCCAGATTATTAGTTTTGACCAACCAAAAACCTTGGGAAAGGTATAAAAGCCAATTTTTGTAAGTTTTTTATAAGTTTTTGGATAAGAAATACATAGTGTGAGCTAATGGCGCTCACTTCTCTCCTTCTCCCGCTTCCTACTCCCTCTCCGGTTGTCACATTGCGATTGTTTTTGTTGCATTGCAACCGCAGGTAAAAGCTCTACGCATTGATGTAAGCCATTCACATTATTTCGTAGCTTTTGGCGTCACCGACCCGCGGCCTAATTTCATCATAACTAGGAATTTACACTTTTAAATTGAAAACTAAGCATAGGCGGGGTATTGGGGCATCATTGCTAAGCATTTAGATGCATTCTAAGTCGAAAACGACTAGGTCAAAAATCCACTACTGTTAACACTAGAATGGTAACATGACACTTTTATGTCCTTGGACACTTTTGTGTCCCTTGTAAGTGACCATTTTGCTTGAATTATTTGAAGAGTATGAAAATGAATTTCTAGGTGCTATATATCCACAAAATTGCCTCATGAGCTGAAAAAAACTTAGGTTTTTTTTTTGAGTATCGATCTCACCATTAACCTTACTCTTGCACAACATTTTTGAACCGAAACTGTGTGAAAAAACGGGTCCTATTTTTGGCTTTTTTTCAATTTTTGGCAACTATACCACTCTAAACTTCATGTTTGTGAGGTTTAGATGGCTAGAGGTTAGGCCTTCATAGTTCTCAACATGTTTTGATGCTTGTAGGGAGAGCTAAGTGTTAAAATTGAAAGTTATGACCAATTTACAAGAATTGAATAATTCTGTTTTTTGGCCAAAATTAGCACTTTTAGGATTTTTTTGGTGGCTTTCTTGATATCCAAATGCAATTTTTGATTGTGTAAGTGTAATGTATAACATAAAGATAATCTTCCTTGAGTTTTGGGGGACCTAATATGCTATATAGCATAGTATATGATGATGGTTGAGTTTTTTGATTGCTGAAGAATACGATACATTTTAGAGTAGCAAGTATAACTTTCTCAATATTGCTAGTTTCTTAGACCAATTGTGTGTATTTTGTAGGTAGTAACCATATCTAATCATCGCCTACAAACTTGGCTAGATATTGAGTAGTTTCTATGGGTTTCTAGAGGTCATAATGCTAAACCCAGTTTTTTCATGTTTGCTGTATTTAGCACTTTATCATTGCCCCCAAGGTTCCAATTGTAAGAGATCCATTATCCTTTTGACATGCTCCATGGCTCCTTTTGAATCCAGAGGCTCAAAGGGAACTAAGAAAACATGTATATAGTATCTGTATTGAGCGTGACTATAGAAACTTTGATGATAGGTCCGCAGAATGGCAAAAATGCAACTTTTTTGTACCTATTTTTTCTGCCCAAAAAAAAATTAGTGAGGTAAAAGCAACCATATGTTTTGGTCACCAACCCATTGAAGTTAACGGGGCATTTTATCTCATGTCCTACAAAAATCTCCACTCTTATTTATATGCAATCAACCGTAAGAAATTGATGTTTTGGGCAAAATGCACTGGTCCATCAACTTTGGAGGCTTGTAGTGACCAAGGGATGAGAAAAATTACAAGTTTCTCATTTTTTCCATATGTAGTAGTTATTGAACTATAAGCTCATGAAAGGATTTTTCAAAATGAGTGGATCTACTATGGTTTTGGAAATTTTTCCCAAAACCCTGAAAAGACACTTTTATGTCTTGTTAGGTTACCATTCTAGTGTTAATAATCGTGATTTTGAAACCTGACCTAAAGTGGGGTTTGAGACCTTAAGCATGTGTGCTTAGGTCTTATAAACTTGTCCTAGAAGTTTCATTACATTTGGATGCCGTTTGATGCTGTAACGGTTGTGATTTGCTTGCCAATGAGCGATTGGCTTTTGGTGATTTCAATCACTTGAGTGTAGATTGAGTTAGATGCAAGTTGTTAGTAGTTTTCCGAGAGATTGACAACCTCTTGTAGCCTCTATGCACTAGTCAAGTCATCTTTGTCCCATGGTTTGACAAATCAATCGTGGTTCTCGCTAATATTGCAATAAGATAGGATGGAGAGGTTAGACATGCATCCCACAGGGGAACAAATTTCTACATGTATAACCAAATTCATTGAAACAAAGAAGTTTCTTGGCATTAGGTATGACATCAACACCCTAGGATATAAAATAGGTGGGGGACAGGTCCACTTGGTGACCTATCCTCCAACAAGTGTACCTTTCCTCAGGGATGCGCGAGGGCCACACACACAGACACACATAACACTATGTCACTAGTAATGATCATACATACACCCCACACCCAAAGATAAACACACACTATTGATTATATTTTCATGGTAATATTCATGCAACCACATATCTTAGGGAGGATTAATGATACAACAACAACAATATCAACTCTATTGATAGCATCTTCTTGACAACATGTGGTGTTTTCCATTAAAAGCCACACATTGGCTATACCCAAATTGATTTATCTTTTATTTTTGTTTTTCAATAAAATCCACACCTTTGGCACAATCAGAGTTGGCCACAATCAAATCATTGTTCTTCAGAAACCCCCCAATCTGGAGGTGTTAGTTTTTGATAAAAGGAACCCTCTATGGACTACAAATAACACAAATTTTACAATTACCTTTCATTGGATATTGTAGCCTTTCCATTTTTTATGACGCTTGTCTTCAATACATTGAATAAATAACTCATAGACCGTATTTGAAACCGCATAAAAAATTGATTTCAATGGATATAATTTTTTACGGATTCAAGTATGTTATGGTTTGCAATCTAAATTAGGAGCATTACCTCTTATATTCTGTAAGAGATTTCTAATATAGGGAAATAATAAACTATCATACACATTGGCACATGCACCACCTAAATAAATAATATCCATAAGCAGCATGGAATGCTTGGAAGTCAAAAAAGAATGTTTCCTACTCTAAAAATTAAAATTTTTTACATCTTTGAAGACATTTGGAAACATTTTATTCTTCACAGATGGTGATAACATATTCAGAGATAAGTTTATAGCTTTAAAAAGCACGCAAAGTGGAGCACTAAATGTAAGAGCAGTTCTAAGCATGCCTCGTTGCATACTAATTTGCTAAATTAGCAGGCTTCCAGGTGCATATTGCAATGAATCTTGCATCTTTTCTTCCTAGTTTGTTATTGACCATTGTGTCACATTACTAGAAGATCAAATTTAATAAAATAGATTCTCTATCTTTGTCTGTTTTGCTGACCACAGTGTCGCACTGTAGGGAAAAGTTAGGATTTTCAAATCCTTCGTTCTTGATTGCTGATGACCATCACGTCGCACTGCAAGAAGATTGGATTTAAAATATTCCTCACCTTTGCCTATTGCTGACTACCATGTGGCTCTGCAAGGAGGGTTTTAGAGATGTCAAATCCTTCGTTCTTGACTATTGCTGACCATCGCGTCGCATCGCAAGAAGATTGGATTTAATAGATTCCTCGTCTCTAATTGTTGCTGACCACCATATCACAGTGTACGGAGGGGTTTAGGGTTTCTAAATCCATTGTTCTTGGTTGTTGCTGACCATCATGTCGCATTGCAAGAAGATTGGATTTAATAGATTCTTCATCTCTGGTTGTTGCTGACCACTGTGTCGCACTACAGGGAGGGAATACATAGTTTACATCCTTCGATCCTTAGTGCTGCTGACCATCGCGTCACACTACAAGTTGATCGGATTTAATAATTTTCTCATCTCTAGCTATTTTTGACCACCATGTTGCGCTATAGAGAGGGGCTAGGTATTATTATTCCTTCGTCTCTGATAGTTGCTGACTTCCACATCGCACTGTGCAAGGAGATTGGTATTATACTCTTTTTTTGTCTGTGGTTGCTGACCACCACGTCCCACTGCAGGGAGGAACTATATATGTTTAGGTCTTTTGTTATTGGTTGTTACTATTGTCCATGAAATGTTTAGGTCTTTCGTTATACCGGTTGTTATTATCGTCCATGAAATGTTTAGGTCTTTCGTTATACTGGTTGTTATTATTGTCCATGAAATGTTTTTGTTTAGAACTATTTACAATCATATATGTCAAATTATATATGTTCTAGATTTGCCTTAATTATATATGCTTCATGTATTTTCAGGCTTCAATCATGGTAGAGACAAAATTAAAGCATCAGCATTGCAAAATCATTGTGATGCTCTAGTTTTGTCTCTCTATGGAGCTTCAAACGATCATTTGCGTCGAGAATTTGATCCAATTGCATGCAAAGTTTAATGATTTCATAATTGAACTTGTGGAATAGTGTTTGCTAAAACTATGCAGTGCATTCCCTGTGTCATTTGACCCAGCTCTGTGCACTAATGGAGTAAGGCATAACACTGTAAAGAAATTATTAAGCCAAGTCACTAGAAGCTTTGAGAGTATGGTTCATCCAGAAATCAAAGCCAAACTTGGAATCAAAGAGAGAGAATGCAGCTTGTGGCACGTCTACATTCAAAATTGAAGAGCAAGGATAAGGTCAAAGGCTCTTCAAAATGTCCCAGGACAGAAGAGAATGTGCCTCCTCCTTCAGGTACTGAGCCCTTAGCTTTAAACTTGGATGATACTACATGTCCTCATGTACTACACTTACTTGGGGAACATTCTATCTTTCACTTGCAAGCACCCCAATTAGGTGAAAGACGTTTTGCAAATGTGAAACAAGTTTCAGTGGCCCATACTCTCTTCAAAGATCCTATCTATGCGGAAAAGATCTACAAGGACCAGATAAGAAGCAAGTTGACATTACAAATTGTGCTAAGGAAGCAACTAATACTACTTTTCAGCATCGTGGCATGATATTTCCACGTGCTCTTGTTCATTATAGCAAAAGGCCTATGTTGATCTTCAAGCTTTGAAATGGAGGTCCTCTTGAGGAGTGGATTCAGGCATCTCATCATGATGGAAGCAAGCCCGTAATCAAAGAGTTTCAACACACAGCTAGAATTGTACAATAGTTCATAGACAACATTTTGCTGATCTACAATGCTCTTCTGCAGACGATGAAATTTGTACATAGTCATGACTTCATTCACAATGATCTTCAACTTGGCGAGCAAGGAGTGGATGCTGGAATTACGGAATGGGGACAAAGTACACCATCAAACACTTTGGCAACATTTCCCAAGCTACCAAATCTCACCCCTCAAACTAGAGCTCAATTTGAGCGAGATTTTCCATGGGCTACCCCTAAAAATATTAGCACCAATCCTCCTCATTTCACCAAAGCATCTGATATATATAGTCTCTCATATATTCTTAGACGCTTGGTTGCATGTATTCTAGAGCCCTCTGAGGTTCTCAAGCACATTTTTTTGCAAAATGTAAACAAACATCTTGCCAGTGGAAAATTCTCCAAACCCTTAGATAGACCTAAAATATGGGATTTAAGCCTTTGTTTGAATGGAGCCCATAATGTTGGCTATCATGTTTTAACCAAATCTGGCTTGATACCTGTTGATGATTAGATTAGTAAAAATGTTTTTTGACATTAATGGCGTGCAATGTGTCGTAATATTTCAAACTAGATCTTTAATTGTATTTTCAGTTACATCTTTAAAGTTCTTCAAGTATTTTAAGTTGGATCGCTGAAATCCTCTAAATCATCTCTCTTTTCTAAGTGCTAAGACTTGTCTCATTAAAGTTTATTGTTTTGCATTTTAGGTATGGAAAATATTGCTCCCGACCAGAATGCACAACAGCCTAATGATCCTTTGCTTAATCATGCATTGGCACAACAAATTTACAAAGAGGAAGAGATTTCGGTGGCTCAAGGAGATCTTAGCGCTTTGCCTGTGTCCCAAGAAGACAAATCATAACTTCAAGGGGAGCCACTGAATTACAGGCAATGAAGACAGCTATGCCCAAATCACTTTGTACGCAGTACATTATTTTGAGTTAGTGGAAATTCTAAGGCTTACACTCCCTTGAAAGTTTCAGATTTGCAACACATCGTCCTCGCAAGAAATATTCTTTCAAGATTTATTCAAGTGTATAGATCGCCACCAAATAATAATCAAGTGGAAATTTACTTTGTGCAACAATGCTATTGTTATTATGTATTGCGGCTCAAAGTAGATTGGAATGATCATCCCAATATAGGAGGCATCGGCAAAGGACGCCTAGCCAAGAAGATTCATGCACGGGAAGCCAATCAAGAAGATCCTCCTCGCAAGAGACGTTACACATGTTTGCTTGAAGAAACCATAGTCATTGAGCAGCTCGCAACCCAACGCATGGATTTGGCAAGTCAAGGAGAGACCCATGTGGAGTGTGTGTGCCTTCATATGGAGTATGCCACCTTGGCACCTATGCAAGACAAGCATGTGTTTCTTCACATGGTGGAGGTATTGTAGGGTATGGGTTCACATGGAGTGTGCCACCTTGGCACCTATGAAAGGCAAGAATGCGTGCCTTCTCATGTGTTTCTTCACATGGTAGAGGTATGGTTTGGTATGGGTGCACATGGAGTGTGCCACCTTGGCACCTATGCAAGGCAAGCATGTGTACCTCCACATGTGTGTCTGCACATGGTAGAGGTACAACTGGGTGTGGCTTGGGGCATGGTTAGGATAAGAAAGGGGGTGGTTAGGATAGAATAGGGCATGTTATGCCACATGAAATAGGATCCACATAGGCACCATGTAGGTACCACATGGGCGCTCATGACATGCAAGCATCTATATGTAAGGCACGTTCTTGCGTGGGCCAAGAGGATAATTACCTTATGTGATGAGGATAAGTAAAATGTTTTACCCCAATTCTACACTAGCGGTAGAACGTGCAATGTAGATAGAGTGTTTTGGGATGTCATGGGCGATGCTCATGGTGGAACCTACATTGGCCATCCAACAGGCGCCCCTCGACTGTCGGTGGTTGTTTTAGTAAAAATGTCTGGGATTCTTTAGGGATCACAAAGGTTGTTTCCAAAACAAAACTGGACCTTCCGATTACCTATATTTTTTGTCAAATTGTGCACTCTTAAAAAAACTTGACTCTCCGCTACTGCCAAAAGGAATGTTAATTTTCAATTTTGAAAATTCCTACCCCGTATTTTCTCTACTTAAGAATACTTTTTTAAAGCCAAAATTGAAATATATTTGTAGTGTATATATAAAATTTTACAAACTGAGTGAAAATAGAAACCTTTTTATAAAAGACATGTGCATTGATGAGTGTACAAGTTGGTATGTTACATCCTTTCCCCCTTAAAGAAATCAAGATTCCCTCATTTGGGCATGAAGTCATGGTATTCTTTGAGTAGAGTATCTTTGATCTCCCAGGTTGTATCTTCCTCTAGATAATCCTTCCATTGGATTAATTGTTCCTTGAGATTCCTATTTTAAGCACCCTTTCTCTATCCAAGTATAGTGAGTGGTTGTAACTCCAAGGCTCCTTCTGTAATCACAATTTGATCATCAAAAATGACATGTCAGGGTTAGAAGACTAACATGAAATACATCATGAACTTTTAAGTGAGCAAGAAGGAAAAGCTTATAGGCATTCTTCCCTAACCATCTTATGACCTCCTATGTTTTGCAATATCTTGTGTTAAGCTTCTTATATTTTCCTAGGCATAGAGAGATTCTTTTTTTCTTTACTCGTAGAAAGACTTTGTCTCTAGCTTGAAAACTCTTTCAGAGTGACGATTATTTGCATAATTCTTTAGTGTTGATCTTGAGACTCCTTGATATCTTTTTGTATGGCTTGAGTCTATTCCTCCATTTCTTACAACATTTTTCTAGAAGCTTCCACCTGTATAGTAGGGTCGGAAAAATTTAGACGAGATAGACATTCTTGATCATAAAGTGCTTTAAATGGTGGCATACCAATGTTGTGATAAGAAGTGTTATAGAAAATTTCCACAACGAAAGATATTGAATCCACTCTTTGGCTTTCTTGTAAACATTAATATACTCTTAAGATGTCTTCTATGACTGATTGACATGCTTTGTTTGGCCATTTATTTTGGGATGATAAGATGTGCTAGAGCATAGCTGTGTCCCAATAGCTTGGACTCAAGACTGATCTCCAAAATTTAGAAGTGAACTCTGTACTTGTGAACTATGTGTCTCAATCACTCACAATCCTTTTTGGTAGGCCATGAAGCCTAAAGATTTCCTTGATGAATATACAAGAAGCATATGGGGATTTTTAGGTCATCTTTATGAGAATGAGATGGAAAACTTTTGTGATTATATCTACCATTACTAGAATGGAATCATACCCTCCTTGAAATGTGTGAAGGATTGCAACAAAATCCATGCTAATAACTTCCCACTTCTATCCACCAAGGGTTTTGATTTCCTTGGCATCTTGATTTTCTTAACTTTGATACATTGGTAAGAAAGACATTTCTTCACATATTGAAGAACATATTTCTTCATCCTTTGCCAGAAGTAACTTCTTCTAAGGGTATTAAGTGTTTTGGCATATCCTAGATGACCAACTATAGGACTATCATGGTATTCATACATGATTGTCTTTCGCAAAGAATGATCCTTAGGGACATACAACCTTTGCATATAGTAAAGGAATCGATCATTAATTGAATAGTTTTGTATCATTGCCTTTTTCTTGGTGGTAATACTATTGGATTTTCCTTATTTCGTATAGACAATGAGATTCTAGTCACGTCAAGATCAAGCTGTGATATACATATAATCTGATTAATAATAGGGTTCTTGGGCATTGATATTGTATTTAGAAATAACTTTTGATTGAGAGTATTGGCTACTACATTTTCCTTTCTTGGACTATGTTTGATATAAAAATCATACTCTTATAAGATCTCTACCCATGTTCGCTGACGCATGTTGAGAGTAGACCGTGGAAAAATCCACTTTAGACAGAAGTTAAACATAAGCATAATTTTTTGTGTCAAGAGATAATGTCTCCATAACTGGAGGTAGTGAATTACTTATAAGAGCTCAAAATCATGGGTAGAATAATTTGCTTTGTTAGGTTTGAGCTTCCAAGATGTGTGAGCTATCAACCTTGAATTTTGAGATAAGACACCTCAAAGAACAACACTACTAGCGTCGGTGGTGACTTCAAATTTTGTAGTAAAGTATGGGAGCTTTAAGACTTGTTTTGTAGTGAGCATAAACTTTAGCTACTCATAACTTTGCTTGTGAATAATTAGCTATTCTATCTTGGACTCTTTCTTAAAAAGGCCTGTCAAGCTCTTTGGGCATAATATTTGATGGAGATTATGTACCATCTGGTGATCCCTAAGAATCCATGAATTTCCTTGGTTGTCCTAGGAGTTGGCCTTTCAAGTATATCCTTCAATTTAACATGATCTACTAAAATTCTATCCTTGGAGATAATGAGTTCAGGATACTATTTTCAGCATGAAGCTTGTATTGATGTAAGATTTCAAGCACATTTCACATACGCTTCAAGGAGTTACCATGATGGCTTGCCGGAGTTTGGATGAGTTAAAATTGACGATTAGGCATTGATGCTCTAATGTTACATTGATATTAGCTCTCTTTTCTTCCATTGAATCCAAAGCTAGCTCTCCAATCATATAACAAGCATGAGGAACTGCTCACAACTCTTTCCATGTCCACAAGAATCACCCTTTTGATTTGATACTTTGGCATTTCCCTTGCCAAGTTTTTGTTTATTTTTTGTCTTGTAACAACTAAGATAATTATAATTGAAGAATCCGACCTCATTATGAAGTTTAGGGGTGACAACAATAAAGGCTCTAACAAGTGGATTGCTAGGGCATTGTCCAAAGGATTTTTGTTGATTTGCATGGGGAGTGGCATGGTTATAGCTTCTAGACTCCTGCTCATAGGGGTCAAAATATCTTTGTATTGGGATATCTCTTGAATTATTTTACCAAAGCCTTTGCATGAATCAAGGCATCTTGTAAGGTAATTTGCCTCATGGATTCAAGTCAAGAATCCAATGGTGCATTCTGCAAAATTGAGCAACTTGTTGGATGATTGTAATTAGAAGAGCGTATGCAAGAGTGACAAACTAAGAGTAGTAATCCTCAAGCATTATGCTGAGTTTTTTCAACTCAAAGAACTCATTCAACTTGATGGATTCGTGTGAAGGTGGAACATAACGATCCTTCACAACTTTCTTAATGGTTTGTCATGTCTGAAACTCTTCCCTGACACTATTATCCTTGCACCATTGCTTCCACCAAATCTTGACTTCTCTTGTTCGTCGGAATTGAGAAAACATAACTTGATTTTTTGTCTCTCATACCAATGTATAGCCCCTTAGTATACACACACCGAGAGGCTCGTTTTGGTAGTCTACTAGATCCATGAACCCTCTTTTGGCATGCATCTCAACTCCCATATTATGAAGTTGCAATCATAACAAAAAGAGAACAAATCTAGTTCCACCTTGCAAAAGGAGCGTGGCTAAGAATCTTGAATTTGTCAAGGTCCTAATTGTCTAAGAGTAAGCTATCTAGTCCACTCAAAGAACTGATGCTTTTTCCCCCTCGTTGAAGTGGCACATCTACTGATTCCCTTTGTAGATTAAACTTGTCTTAGACTCTATGTGACTATCATCTAGCCTGTGGAAAGCTACCAAACTCGTGGGGTCCACCCATCCATAGGAATGGAACCCTCAAGCATCCATCCACAAACTCTTCATTCCCTCACACCACCAATATCTTTTGGTTTCCTAATTAATCTACCACATTGTGTGACATATACAATCAAGTTAATTAATTAGGTAACTACAGAGGTTCATTAAAAGAGGCTGTATGAAAACAACATAGACTTGAAATGAAAACATAAGTCACCAATATAGAAAAAAAGTACAAATCTTTGTACATGGGGTCTATCTGGACTCAACCAACTTGTCTTTGTACATGGGCCTAATTGTCCTCAACCAACTTGGCTACAAAATGTAAAAACTGTGCAACTACTCTGAGTCCAACAACATCCTTTGGATGTCTAGAATTATGCTAAAACCTACTAAAATTCATGGACCATACACCCTCTTCCTAGGTATCCAAGAGGGTCAATCCGCCTTATCACCTTCTCAGGCGTTGTCACTCATCCAACCCTCTTACTCCTCTGAGGAAACCTCACTTCATGAGGTGGGATCCAACCGCACTAGCTTGTACCCACAATGCTGGGTAGCATTCATACATAACCTTATCAGGGTAATAATGCCAGAAACCCTAGCAATGTGGGAGGGAAGATTCTGTAGGCCTACTCCCATTCTTGATCTACTAACCCTCCAAGCCACACAAGCGAGTATGGGTCATCCAAGGGGGAGAAGAATAAAGACTATATTAGGTATAGTGGGAATATCCCAATTTTGAGGCTTAAAAACTTTCAACATATGATGTAAAAAGTAATTATATTTTTGTCAAAGTGGTTAATTTCCTTAAGGTTTCATTCCAATTTATGCATGTAATCACACATTAAGAACATCATTGGACATGATTCCATTAGGAGACTAGTACATTGCATCCATTTCCATTATCTATGCTCTACTATCCTACCTATGAATTATCTCAATGTGAAGAGATCGGTTTCAAGGCGCACCACTTGTCCAAGCTAAGTTCAAATTGAGTACCTAAACTTATTATTCAAGATCCACCACTTGTCCAATCTAGAACCCATTGAGGAATACAATCCACTTTTCTATGAAATTCAAGCAATGATAAAGTTAGTTAAAATGAGTACCTACAACTATGTCTAAGTGGTTCTCTATTGCAAAATATGAGATTTGGTTTGAAGGTCAAGCAATTAGGTTCAAAATGCACATAATAGAATATTTTCCACCCACAAGACAAGAAATTTAAATAAGCTATTTCATACTGAATTGGAGACGGTAATTTCCAAGAAGAATCTAATTAGAGATAAACCTCATTAAGACATGCATGCATACATTAACTTCTAGGCCAATTCAAGAATACATGCAATTAGATTCCATATGTTTTCCTTTTAGAGTGTTTAAATTTCTAAAACTCTTAAATGTGAAGGATATAGTGATATAATGCTTGAAGAAAAAATTTGTGCCCATAAAAGAGATCTATCTCACACATCCATAGTCCATGAATCTCTCCATTCCACACAATCAAGTTTTAGTTTGACAACAAAACGTCAATTTCTCCTAGTTACACAAATAGATGAAACCTTGAGATGGACTGACATAAAAATATTTCAAGAAACAAATATTAATTTTTTTACTACATGATCAAGCATAAATCCCAATCAAATATAAAAGAAGTCCCCAAAAAATAGGGTGCACTCTAACAATACATTGGATTCTCCTTACAATAGGATGCACTCTAGTAATACATTCAACTCCCCTTAGAGCACCGTGCAACTCATTAAAGTGCTTATCAAATTGACACATCTTTGTTCTAAAATAAGATGTAGATTATATAATTATACAAATATTGAAATATACCCATTAAAAAAATGAAGGAGACATCTTTTGGATACACAATTAATAGATCATTGTTAATCAATGCTTTTGCATTGAGAAGTACATACCAAGGACATAATTTGTCTCAAAATCATAGTACTGATTCAAAATTGTGTTGTAGATATACTCTCTCTTGTCTCTCTCATACAACTATCCTTCCAACCATGGCATCATTGTGTCTTGCAAGAAGCTTTGAAGTTGCCCAGATGTTTTACCTCCACATCTTTGGAGATATAAGATATGTCCCTTACATGTTCCACATCACTCGATATGGAGTGTCATAAAAAATTAGGGTCATACTTGGAAGATGTGGAATCCTTAAACAATTTTCAAGTATGACTCAATTTTTTGTGTTAAACCATTCTTAATCCTAGCATGATGTTTGGATTTTGGAAATTCTTGTTACTCATAAGCATCTTGAACTTAGTATAATGCTTAGGGGAGCATTTTTGTATGATGTGTAGCACTCTTTTTGATTTATAGAAACTCCATATCCATAACAACAAAAACAAAAGAAAATTCTCTATGTTTGGTTGCACAACACGAAAAACTTCATCTTTATCCTCCACAAGTCGCATGTGTTGAGCCCAAGTTGGCATAGAATCTCCATGTTTTGTTCAGTTGTATTGAGAAGCAATCCCTCTAGATCCAAGATAAGTACTCTTTTTATGTCCTTGAAAGCAAGTGGTAGGTGACAAGGAGGTGATTGAAGCCTTGGACAAGGTCTTGGATGAGGTTGTTTGGGTAGTTCAATAGTTTCCTTCAACCCATGCGTGCATATAGCCAATTCATTTTCTTGTAATGACTCTAAAACTAAAAAACAAGAACGTTTAATGTCAAATAAACAATAAATGTGAGTTTTACATTTTATATTATATAGTAATATTAGATGGAAAAATCCATCTAGAATATACTCATTTCTATAAAGAAATTCAAATTGAAAGCCTAAACTTTTTTATGTTGCACTCTTTCTTAGTCTCAATATCACAATGTTCAGCTAGATCTAAGTCAACTAGTAAGTACTACTTGTTGTCAATGTAATGGAATTGATATTTTGGTATTTACAGTAGCTGACAGGTGGAGAAGGCTTGACCCAACTAGGCCTATGCGAACGGATATATATTTTATGTACATTTTATTATTCAAGCATTCTGTTATGAGCTTTGGCCATTTGTGACCGGTCGGCCAAATTGTACTCATTTTGAGAATTCAAGAAATCTATAAGTAAATACGTGCAAGAGGAAAATGCTCACTCTTGCACGGGGGGAGATTGCACCCAGTGTTTGTGTTATTCTTCTCTCATCTCCTTTATTCTCTCTCGTCGTGCCGGTGTAGCACTCCGCTCTAGGAGGTGCACCTACACGTGCTCAATTGCACTCTCCTGCTCTCTATCTCTCTCTACATGCTTATAGATTGATTACGGTTCATGCGATTATCCAGGTATATAGTTTTGTTGATTTATGGCTTGTAATATGTTGTTTTCTCGTTTGTAGGGACACCTCGCCTTTCGTTTGTAGCACTGGTATCAAAGCCTACAAAATGCTCCTAGTGGTATGATCGTCATGCCCACAAAGATGATCATCACAATCATACCATAGAGCTAAACTTATTAATTTCACAAATTATCTTGATCATGATGTTGTTGGGCTAATTGAATGTAATTTATCATAGCTATATATATATTTTTAGAAAAGACTACCCTAATGTCAGGTTAACTAGATCTTATGGGAGACTACTTTAATTAGGAACCGATTATAGTTAATAAGAGCATCATGTTTGATTAAGAAAATTAGTTAAGTACATTGAGTATGTAGGAAAAAAAAAATGTAGAGAAATTTTATTGTCTTCAAAACAAATCTCAAGAGACTTGGGCCAGAACAATAAACCTGCTATTCAAGAGAAAATTAAGATAATCAATGCCAACACCGAATCAATAGGGATAATCAATGCCAACACATAATTGATAGGGAAATTTGCCATCCAACATGTAGGTTGCACGTCCTCCCAAACACTTGGAGGGGTTTTGATAAGTTCGATTCGGTTAGTGGTCACCCATTCATGGCAATTTAAGGATGAGAAACCAGTGTCAAATGTACAAGCGAGGCATGGGCACGAAGTGAAAAAGTGGATGATAGGGCTAGAAGATGAAGGAATGCAATTAATATCCAATGAATATCCACTCCGTAAGCCAAGCACACGCACAAAGATCAAGAAGGTGCCTAATGGGGCCATAGAAACTGTCAGGAGGAAGTATATCCATTGCTACGCATGCGATCCACCATGGTTAAGATGTGAATAATGAGGAAGTGTAAAGGGAAAATCTAATTTCCAGGCAGTGATGCCTTGGCCCGACAATCATCTATCATAGCAGCAAAGTCCACAGAGGAGGCCGGATCCTTGCGGGTGCAACACCAGCACATGGACAACATCAACAAACTGCAACAACTTCTAGCCGACACTGACATTGTCGTCAACATTGATAGTTGCAATAGCCAACAACAATTCCAGCATCACCTCAACATGGCTAGCAACAATAGTGACAAACCCTCCCAACCACTCATGATTAGGTTGCATGCAACCACCGCCATTCCAACCTATGCAAAAGGCATCACAAAACTACCCCGCAACCAAATTTTGCTATATATATCTCTCCCTCTTGCTCTCACCCTTCGCATCATCAGTCGCCATGCAAATTGTAGGCATCAAAGCACTATCACACATTGGGCATGATATGGCTCCGTTCCCCCTCCCAACCACTGGTTGATGTCTTTTTTTTCCTATCACCCCAATATCAAGCATACTAAGAAGATTGTGCATTTAGCTCACAAATGATACTTCTGCAATCATCTCAACCACCCACCACTAAGAGTGATGCTCTGGACTTCAGTTGCAACCACAAAATTCTCTTTCACCCTTCTCCCTTATACAACCAGCTTCACGTTGTGTAGCTATTCTCTCTCTCTATCAAGCATGAAACTCACTTGCTCTCTCTCTCTCTCTCTCTCTCTCTCTCTCTCTCTCTCTCTCTCTCTCTCTCTCTCTCTCTCTCTCTCTCTCTCTCTCTCTCTCTTAGGGGGGCACTCGAGAAAGCCAATGCAGTGATTAGGCTGAAAAGTGCAAGCCGCAAGTGGGAAACAGAGGCCATGGAACAATCCTTCCACAACGCCGATGAAAATTTGGCAAGATGTGCCCATGTGGTCGTGCATTTCCTGCACAAAACCTTCAAGCAATTAAAGCAAATAGTTAAAGTTGTTGGCAGGCAAATCGGAGAAGAGGTACTACATTTCCAAGGGTATTACAATGGATGGGCCCATGCCTTTGTTGACGAGCCTATTATGCAAGACCTGAAGGATGAAGGCAGTATAGTCAAGGGTGTTGTAGCCATGTGAGCATCCAAGATCCACAATGGTGAGGTGCAGTGGTCCATCGTCAGCAGCAGGTACAACTGAAGACGCATTAATATCTGGCATGTGCTCAATATCATGCTGAGCCAGTCGAAGGGAATGGATAATGAGGGGGGATTGGCAGAAACAATCCAAGGCCTGGGAGAGGTGGGGCCGTGTGTAGATACGGAAGATGAAATTTTGAGGAGATGAGGAATTGGTGTAGCTGTCCACACCACTTCGACCTTGCATACACCAAATGCATGTGCCTGCTACTATCTCATTTTTATCCACCGTTCTCATTTCATCTTTTGCTCTCTCTTCCCCCTCCGAATATGGCTACTTACAATGGTAGACATTGATGAAGTTATTTAGCAACCAGTGCAATACTTTCTCCGACAACATCGGCCAATGACGATGATGATGATGGTTTACTCCGAAAATTCTAGTCAGTCTTTCACTTTACTTCATTTTAATTTTTGTACCCAAGTATTGGTTTACATCCACAAGATTGTACTGGTTTGGTCTCATAGCCTTTTGCAAACGGTTATTATAACATTTGATTTCATTTCTCTTTCTTCTCCTCCCCCCCCCCCTCAACTTTGCAATAGAACACCCTCCCACTCACCATGCGGCTATCAGTGGGTTGTGGTGAACTCTAGGCTTCAGCAATCTTGTGTAACTATTGCTCACTACAATACTTCTTCATCAAAGTCGGATGCAAGCGACAATATCTAGTGGATTCTTGTTGTTGTTTCTCTGTTGTATTTTTGTGAGGAACCGTTTCTTATTAGGCACTTGTGATATCCCTTGAAGTTTGTCTGAAATATGTAGTGGAGCTCCATTTGGCTTCAGCTATAGAAATTCCTCGGGTTCTTGCTTCCAAGTATCTCATAGATATTGTGGTAGTTAAAGAAAGTTTAATCACGATTAAACACACTGTTAGATATGCATAACGATCATTTGGGAAAATCTCCATACTTCGCCAATGAGTCTTCCAATCTTATTGACTTGAATAGTGTAACTACCTCTATCAAAGCATTGTTGATGTGAGAATCTGTTCCTCAATTTAGCAACTTCATCATTCATATTAGTAAAGATTGGTAAGTCCTTTAAATTATGCTAAGTTTTAAAATTATATCTGACCAAATACCCAAGCATTCCTGCTATACAACACCCGTACTAAAAACTTGGGTTGTGACCACTTTTTGCAACTTGTATGATGATGCCACTACATGGTCTTTCTATGATTTATTTCATCAATTGACGTTATAAAAAGTCATGAGCTCATCTGTAGGGCTTCAAATTTGTTGCACTTAAAAAAATGTGAAGATTTTCTTGATTTTGTCCTCTTCAAACAACTCATTGTTATGTTTTATTAGTTGTTAATTACAATAGCACTAGTCAACACCATTCCCTTTATTAGTTTTACCACAAGTTTAAGGCAATTCCAGTCTGCATCTTGATTGCACTTCACCAAATGATTTTAAAAATGCTCTTCTTTTTTTTTTTTTTTTTTTGCCAATTTCTAACTTGTTTATTGTCTGAGATTCCCAAAAACTGATGCAGACCATACTGTGAAGCAATCAAATAATTCATGTCCTTGTTTCATTTTGCAAAATCATTTTAAAAGCTTGAGTGATCATATACTAGCCATGTTCTACCAAATTCTATGATATCTTCCTTGTTTCTTGTCAATAAAATATCTAAAGTAATCTATACCTTACTACATAGTTGTGAATATACTCACTCTCTCATACAAGATTGTGCCACACTCCCAGATGAGTTTACTAATACCATTCAAAGAGACAATGCAACTCTCTCTATACGTACCCACCCATACATGTATTTTCAAATAGTGTATATCATACACGTTGTGAGCGGGATGAAAACACACACAGCGCCTCTATAACGACCCGACACACACTCTTGGGAAGATACACACACACTATGGGGCACCACTCGGCTTACACAACACACCTGGCCGAGACAGGGAACACACCTCTGGAGTGAGAGGAGAGAGACTATCCACTTGCCCACTCCACACAGACACACACACACACACACACACACACACACACCCAAAAACTCAGCTCAAAAGAGGAGAATTTCTGATGTTTAGATACAATTGAGCTTGGGCCAACACCAATGGGGCAAATAGCTCACACAATATGGGTAAAATAAGCCAGATACAATCACAAACTAGAGCAGAAACTTCGCTCATAGGAGAAACTTACACAGAAAAATAGCAGGAAAAAGGGTGAGGAATTTGGCAAAATGGACAGCGCCATCGCGTCCGGAACGGCCCAAAACCCCAGTCTACAATGTCAAAGTGCTCAAATCCGACCTCGGATGAGCAGTTTACGGCCAAAACAGGCTCCAAAATGAGCAAAAACAAGGTTGCGGCTGTTCCTCCTCTCTTCTCCACGTTTTTTATGGTCTTCTCTCTCTTTTTTCAGTTCCCACACTTAGATTTATTAGTTGGGCACCCTTGGCCTTTTAGATGACCTCAAACGGACCCCGAACAGGCCAAAAACTGACCTCGCAGTGCATAGTTGTCACCTTTTTGCATCATTCGCACACCTGGTACTCAACTTTTTTCCAATAATGCATCTCGCCACCACGTGAAGTGGCCCCAAAAAGTGGTCCTCATGATGACCTTTCTGCATAACTCTCACAAGAAAACACCACTTTGTGTCCGTATTCATCCACGTGCAAATATTGACCCCGTTCGGCCTCCTGACGCCACTCGATGCCATCTGACGCACCTGCTTACCTCATGTCGTCGGCCCGCGGATAGCTTCCTCGAGAAGTTTTACGCGCTACCAACTCCTCCTTATTGTAGAAAAAACACACTGGTACTGGTAATAGTGAAAATCGATGCACTATGTACATGGTGTCCTACCTGTACACATGTGGGTCCCACGTAACCACCTGGCTCTGAAAAATGGGCAATTATTTATTTGATGCACCATGCATGTATATGTACATATGCGCAATCCCTTGCTCCAAAAAACTCCTGACATAATTTGCCCATCCCCTAGGCTGCTAGATCATTCATGATCAGCAGCAGCAAAGAGAGATATGAGACTCGCCGCATCACAAGTCTCCTCATCCTTCACCAACATTGCTTGCTCCACAGACAACTCATCTTGCTCCACCATCATTAACCTGGCATGATATAATTTAAGACGCAATCCATTTACCCTTGACTTATGTAGAACACCATCCAGGTTAGCCAGCTGATATGTGCCATTTGGAAAACACTCCACTACCTTGAAAGGGCCTTCCCACTTAATTTGAAACTTCTTTTGGAAGGTGTTGTCCAGCTTACTGTTGTAGAGCAAAACCAAGTCATGTTTCTTGATACCCTTACTTTTGACCTTTTCATTTATCTTTGCCAAAGCCTTATCCTGCATCTCCCCATAATGCTCCAATGTGCTCATCCTATCCAACTGGACCTCTTGTAACTACAAGAGCCTCTCTTTGAATGCATCACTAGGCGGCCCAAGCAACTTCTCTAACATCTTGACCGCAAGCAACTCTACCTCCACAGGCAATAGTGCTTCCTTTCCATACACCAAATGAAATGGAGTAAACCATGTACCTGTCTTCACCGAAGTACGATAAGCCCATAATGCACTAGGCAATTCCAAATCCCAATTCTTTCCTTGGTGCTCTGTCACTTTAGAAAGAATTTGTACCAACTCACCATTGAACCTTTCATTTAAGCCATTACACTGCGGGTAATAAGGAGTGGTATGCTGGTGCCTAATCTTCATCTTTGCACATAAAAAATCTAGCAGTTTAGCTCTAAAGCCAGGCCCCTTATCTGAAAGTAGCTCTAATGGCACCCCAAACTTGCAACATATTTCATCATACACAAATTTTGCCACATCCTTTGCAGTGATCTGTTTTACTGCTATAGCCTCTGCCCATCTAGAGAGATAGTCCACTGCCGTCAAGATATAGCTTTTGCCCCTGCTTGTGATAGGTAACGGGCCTATTGCATCAATCCCCCACTTTTCAAACACATCAAACGCCATAATGGTTTTTCGTAGCTCTGGCTTCAACACTCTCTTCCCAAATGCTTGACACCTATTGCAAGACCTACACCAATGGTGAACATCCTTGTGCAAACTAGGCCATACATACCCCTCTTGCAAAATCTTATGCAAGGTGATCTTTAGAGCAAAATGGCCACCACATGCGCCTTCATGATTCTCTTCCAACACTCTGTAAAGCTCCTCCCGCCAAGGTACACGTCTCAACACGAGATCAGCCCCTTTCATGTATAAGACATCACCAATCAATTTGTACCTGTATGCTCTACGCACAAAGCCATACTTCTTAGACTTCTGAATCTCCTTTGGAATGATTCCTGTTAGAAAAAACTCCTCTTCTTGAGCCAAACTTTCCCGACCATGGTAAAGAGGTAAGTTGGTCCTCAACACAAATAGCTCCCCAATCATGCCTTGAGCTGCTTCATGTGCCTCTCCATTTAGAGCACGTTCAATGTGTCTGATGCTCCATGCTTCAAACTTTTTTAACAGGCCTTTAATTCTTAAGCACATTTCCTTCAATGAAGTGTTCTTGCTCTTCCACACACCGAGCACTTGCTTCACCACTAACAAGGCATCACCTTTTATGCTCAACCTTCGAACCCCATGCTTCAAACAAATGTGTAATCCGGATTCCAATGTAGCGTATTCAGCCTCATTGTTACTATGCGCATCCAATTTGAACCCTCTCTTGCATACTAGCTTCCCCTCTGGATCATAAAGTGCTATACCCCCTGAAGCTGCATCGTGGCTCTTTCTGTATGACCCATCAAAGAACAACACATGTGCATTGCTGATCTGTGGCACTTCTTCAACTACCTTTCTCACCACCTCTTCCTTAACAATAAGGGGATTCTCCTTGTAGGTCAACAAATCAGCTAGGGTAGCCCTTGTACTATCTTCCACTAGAAAAGAGAACTCAAACTCTTGCAGCTCAATTACCCATTTCTTCACCACATTTGACATGTTAATACCATTAACTAACTGTGGCAAAAAGGCATAACTCGTCAAGAAAACAAAAGGCCGTGGTAGCAAGTAATGACGAAATCGTCGACAAGCAAATATTACACTGGCCATCACTAGCTCTACTTCCGATAACTTTCTCTCCGCTACCAACTTCACTCGGCTTGCACAATACACTGGCCTCATATAATGGCTTCCCTTCCCCTTTTGCAATAGCATAGCTCCAATGGTATCATCCCCTACTGATGGATTTACATAAAAAACTTTCTCCCAATCAGGAGCCTGCATGGCTGACAAACCCCCTAACACCTCTTTCACCTCTTGAAACACTTCTTCACACTTGTCATCCCATTGCAATGGATCATGCTTTGCCACTTGCTGTAATGGATAAAGAAGCTGCGAAGACAATGGAATAAACCGTGCCATGTACTTCACTTTGTGTATAAAGGTTGCCAATTGCTTCGTACTCATAGGTGATGGAAGAAGAATAATAGACTTCACCTTATCTGAATCAGCCTCAATGCCATTTTCTGACACCATATGCCCCAATAACTTCACCCTTGGCTGTGCTAGATGACATTTCTTTGGATTTAGTTGTCCTCCACATTCATCATATCGAGCCAATACCATCTGCATCTTCTCATGGTGATCAGCCCTACTGCTATAGACACAGAAGTCATCCATAAAAGCTTTAACACAACTACCAATGAATGGTTCCAACACCCAATTTGCTCTCTCTTGATAGAAGGAAGGTCCATTTGACAACCCAAATGGCAATACTGTGTAGCAATAGCAGCCCCATGGCGTAATAAAAGTTGTCTTTGTGCGGTCTTTAAGAGCAATCTTCAATTGAAAATAGCCTCAAAAACCATCACACACACTGTACCTCTCATAACCTGCCACTGAATCCAAGATCTGATCGATGAATGGAAGAGGATATGGGTTCTTCTTAGTGGCTGCGTTTAAGGGTTTTAAATCCACACAAATTCTCCACTTCCCATCCTTCTTTGGACTGACTACAACTGGACTCACCCATTCTGTGGTCTCCACTGGAACTATGAACCCTGCCCTCAATAACTTGTCCACCTCTACCCGCAAGGCTTCCATTTGCTCTTGACCCATCCTTCTTAGCCTTTGCCGCACTGGCTTAGCACCTTCTTTTAGCTCTATATGCATCTCTTTGCCCTTGAACCCTCTGATCGCTTCATATGAAGTAATGAAAAAATCAGGAAAACTAGCCAGCATATGCAAAAATATATCCTTCTCCATAGCTGAGAGGTCTCCACTAATCATTTGCGTCATTAATTCCTGCTTCTTTGACAACTCAACCTTGGTTTGCATCAGCCCTTCAATCACTTCATAAGGCCCTTCACTTTCATCTTCAACTTCATTCGCAAATGCGACTAAACCACACTCCTGGTTTCTTTATCCATCAAAAGAAATGCAACATCAGCATCCTCATCACTGCTGGTAGTGCTATCACTGTCCTCATCTGTCACCGTGGAAGAGTCTTTATCACTAGACTCATCCTCATCTTCATAAAGCTCCTCTAATCGTTTCCTTCTGTCCATATTATAAAGCTTCTTGGTACTTGTCTTTCCATAGAGGCTAATCGTACCATGTCGCCAATCTTGAACAGCTCCCACTGCACGTAACCATGGTCTGCCCAGTATAATAGGATATGCTCCCAACCCTGCTGGCATCACATGAAAATCAACCACTGCCTTTGCATCATATGCCTCCACTTCTAAGCTCTTTACAACACCCGAGCATTTTACTTTTTGATGGTTTGCCAATCTGATCCGAAAAACTGACACCCCAGCCACTGTGAGACCCATCTTCTCAACGCATGAGTGTGTTATGACGCATATTTGGGCTCCGCCATCCACATAACCTTGTCCCAAATTTTTCCTTTTATGCCACACATCTACTATTGGACAAATGTCTGGTAGCTCGTCCATTGCCAACACCTTCACTGAACCTCTCTCTGTCTCTTTCTCCATTGGGTTAACCATCCTCTTCCACTGTCGCTTTAGCTTAGGCACCATCTCTATAAGCTGTCCAAAAGTAACATCTGCCTTCCTGCTCGTCAGATCCTCCTTCAAGTCATAGCTTAATTGCCCATCCCCTAGTGGAAAATCTGAAACATGAAACCTTCGACGAGCTCTCCTTTTCCTCTTGGCCTTGACATCCTCGCCTTCATGGCTCTTTCCTTTCTTCTTACTAGGACCTGGGGCACTTCTTCCTTCCTTTTCCTCTGTGTTCCTCTTCCCAATAGGCATCACTAATGTATCCTCTAGCTTTGATGCCTTCTCCAAGGTGACTACACTTAGCACTTTTGTCTTTCCTTTTTCCTCCTGGGTCAGTCCACTGGTTCCTTCATCTCCCTTAATTTCGATGCCATAATCATTTGACCTAGTTAACACCTATCTTGGCAATGGATACATGTCTCCCCCCTGTTGGGGTATAGGCGCCTGTGCCTTGCCCGGCCGCCCAGAGTCTGGGCGCCCACTGACTTGTATACCTTATACATAGCATAAGTGTATAGGGGGCTGCTCACTCTTTAGAGTCTCCCCACCCACATCGTGTGTGTGTCTCCTTCTCTCTCTCTCACTCTCCGTCTGTGGTGCTCCCCGATCCCCTTCAATTGGTATCAGAGCTATGGTGACCGCGGAGAGCACGACGGCTTTGAGAGCTTCGAGACGATAGCTCGCTCGCTCTCGACGGTGGAGTTCGATCGCGGAGTTTCACGGAGAGCGATTTTAGCTTGAGGAGCATTGTCTTTGGAGCTTAGGAGCTTGGTGTGGTCAAGCTTGGTCGAGGAGGCGGTTGCGGCTTCCTTGGTGAGAGGAGCTTTTGAGCTCAGTGGAGCTCGTTAGAGAAGTGCTCGACGGAGGAGAGCTTGACATTCGAGTGCTTGGATGCTGTTGTGGCAGAGCTCTTGTATTGGAGCTTGCATTGAGAGGACATTGCATCACGCAGAGTGGAGCAGGAGCAGGTTCAAAACTGTGTGCAGCTCGTTTTTGCCATTTTCGGGCTCTAAAACGCAGTTTTTTGCGTAGCTCCGTCATACAGAGTCAGATCTACATGATCCAGGAGTCTAGGTCAGGGTTTTGGCACGCTCTGGACGCGATGGTGATGTCTATTTGCTGAAATTATGCTTTGAATTACAGCAGGTACAGCAGCAAGTTTATTTGTGTACTTTCGGGTCCCAAAAACACTGTTTTTGGCATAGCTTTCACACCCGGACTCGGATACATATGATCCAGGAGTCTACCTTGGGGTTTTGGCACGCTCCGGACGCACTCGTCATATCAGAATTGTAAAATTCTGAATGCTGAATTTTCTGCAGCAGCAGTTGTTTATTGTGTGTCGAGGATTCCACACATGGTTTGCTCTCAGATGTGAGAGTGATATTTGCTGCAAGTTTCCTCACAGGTGGGAGGATACGATGTATGCCTTATGTGGTTTGATGCTCAGGGAGACTAATGTGATTGCATTTTGAGCTCGGCAATGTATGCCTCGAGCATGTTTTTTGGCAGTCACAGGTAGAGCAGATATTTGTGTACTAGATTTGCAGGTGTTTGCAATGATGTATGCAAAGTGTGGAGATTGGTGCATGCATTTGGAGTGCGGTTTGATGCGCTTTGGTTGCTCATGGTTTTGAGCGTGCAGTCAATTTGGTTACTAGTTTTGTGGCCGTTTTACTGACGAAACTCTGGCGAAATTTTCCCAGGAGTTTTATGCGCATCATTTATGCGATCTAGGTAGAGATTACGGGTTGCACTCAGCATTTGTGTGCGGTGTTCTCTACAGGTGGGAGATTTGTGCGTGTGTATGTATCGATACCGCACAGTGTGGGCTTGGTGATTAGCTCACAGATTGCAGTGTGATACTAGAGCAGGCGAGGCTTGTATTGACATTGCGGGAGCTCTATTTTGGAGTGTGTCTCACAGGTTTTACATTGTGTTTCTGGCCATATTGGTAGACAGTTTTCAGGTGTTGTTGGTGAGATTTGTGCGTGTGTATGCATCGATACCGCACAGTGTGGGCTTGGTGATTAGCTCACAGATTGCAGTGTGATACTAGAGCAGGCGAGGCTTGTATTGACATTGCGGGAGCTCTATTTTGGAGTGTGTCTCACAGGTTTTACATTGTGTTTCTGGCCATATTGGTAGACAGTTTTCAGGTGTTGTTGGTGAGGTGGTTTTGCTTTCTAGTTTGCTACATTGTGCTCATGACAGAGACAGGTGATCGATCAGATTGTGACCTCTCACAGATGCGCGTGTTTGATGGGTCAGACTTTGCGGCATGGAGAGAGTGTATGCTTGATGCATTGACACAGCGAGGGTTGCATCGACCATTGAGTGGTGATGTAGGTAGACCTTCAAACATGTCTGACGATCAGTGGCAGGAGCTAGAGGAGATGGCACTATCTACGCTCTCTTTACACCTTGCGGAATCTGTATATGCTCTTGTTATGTATGAGACTACTTCGAGAGCACTTTGGCGCAGATTACATGATATGTATGATAGATCTGAGTAATCACGAACTCGTGTGAGACATGTACATTCACGAGTACGCTGACAGGTGATATGTTGGTATTGTGGTCATTCTGGACACGTTAGACGGCGTTGTTTTCGTCGTATGCGACATCGTAGGAGACATGGCAGTCTCAGAGATGTATGTAGTGATGCCATGGACTCAGTTGCTTTGACAGTTGAGGCACGTGTAGTGTCGGAGTATACTAGTGACGGGGATGTCACTTTTACCTCGAGCTATGCACGAGATGCTATACATGTGGATAGTGCACTCCCTTCGCAGTGGTTGCTAGACGCAGATGCTATGTTTCATGTCACGTCGCATCGTGCATGGTTTTGTAGCTATTCTAGTGGGATGCTTGGCATTGTACGTTTGACCGATGGATCGGTGCATGCGATAGCAGGTGCAGGAGATGTGAGACTGTCATTACCGAGTGGTGCATCTTACTTGTTACGACATGTGCGCTATGTACCAGATTTGACAGTGAGTTTGATCTCGATTGGTCAGCTTAGAGATTGTGGATGTCAGATTTCGCTACGAGAGCGAGATTTTGTGATGCATTTGGGTTCGCTAGTGATTGCGAGAGGTGCCAGGAGTGGTACAGGTTACCCATTGCATGTGGATCACGCGAGAGACGGTGTTGTCTCTGTGATCACGCAGCCAGGTAGAGAGCGAGAGAGCAGACGAGTCTCTTTTGCTTGTGGGTTGCAGGGTTCTTTGCATGGAGTGCAGAGCAGTGACCTTGTTGTGCAGGTTGCGTCTATGGATGCACAGGTAGAGCGGGACAGCTCTAGTGAGTCACAGCAGGATGAGTCATCAGAGGTGATGACAGAGATGACTCACATGGATGCTGAGATGTCGACTATTGTGGAGTCATTTCTTGATATGATTATGCCAGAGCTTGATGCAGATTCAGGACATATGGATACACTTGGTACATTTGTGATATGTGGTGGGCACGAGGAGTCACTCCAGAGCTCGGAGTCAGAGTGCCATGGTCTCTATGATAGGGGTCATGATTGCCATGAGTTGAGTTCTGAGTTGGAGGTGGCAGAGGTTGCCAGGGTTGCATCAACGTTCGGTGTCCTTATGTACGAGATGCTGATCTCGAGGCCCGACATAGCAGCTACAGTGGGAGCATTTGCAGCAGGGTTGATCAGTCGTTCGATGACTGATCTCGGAATAGAGCATAGGGGAGGTTTGCAGGTATTGCGTACATACTTGCAGTACGTGTGCGGTACGTCTGGTGGTGTATGGACTTACACGGGAGCAGGACAGCCGGATGCACACGATCACAGCCAGCAAGTGCGCATCGGTTGAGAGCGGTTTTCTCTCACCTTTTGTAGTCTTTAGACTAGGTTCCCTTGCTTAAAGGCACAGTCGCCTTTAAGTGGGAGGTTGTTGGGGTATAGGCGCCTGTGCCTTGCCCGGCCGCCCAGAGTCTGGGCGCCCACTGACTTGTATACCTTATACATAGCATAAGTGTATAGGGGGCTGCTCACTCTTTAGAGTCTCCCCACCCACATCGTGTGTGTGTCTCCTTCTCTCTCTCTCTCACTCTCCGTCTGTGGTGCTCCCCGATCCCCTTCACCCCCATCCTTGGTGGCTTATCACATTGCGGGCTGATGTGACCCAACTCTCCACAATAATAACATGTGGGCGTCTGCCTCCAAAACCTACCATTGCTTTGTCCAACACCATTCCTAGGCCTTTCTTCACCTCCTGGCTGATTTGCAAACCTCCCTCGACCTCGATTATTTCCCACTTGACCTAGCATGTTTAGGCTGAGATTCTTCATCAAATCTACCATTTGCCTCATGTCTTGCCTTAGCCCATCATCTTGCACTGCTGTAGTGACCACTGCTGGCATAACCTGAGTAGTAACAAGAACCACTGGTTCATGATGAACCCCTGACATGCGCCCTTGTAAAGACTCTATAAGCTGAAATTCAGACCTCATTGGCAAAGACTCCACCCCTAACTGGCTCATTTTCCTCAGCTTCCACTCTTTGTTCCTTGCTACCTCTAGTGCATCCTCATATGTCCTAGGCTTCTTTAGCTCCACTCTCCAACGTATATTCTCCCAAAGACCAGCCAAGAACCTGTCCTTCTTCATCATGTCAGGTGGGGGTACCTGTGGTGCTAAGGCCTTGCACATTCGCTCCCATGCCAATGAAAACTTACGTATGTACGCATCTACTGGCTCACCTTCCTTCTGCACCAAACCTTGTACTTCTTGCCACACTTTGTCAGGATCTTCTATCTTCACAAACTCCACTTCCAATCCATGCCTTAGATTGTCCCAACTCAATCTTACAGGTGGATCAGCCATACGCAACTCCTCTTCAAATGCTTTGGACCAAGCTCGTGCATCACTCTTCAAACAAATTTGGAGAAGGCGTAACATTTGCGTAGGGTCATGAATCTGGTTGCTAATGCAGGCAACCTCCATCTTTTCCAAAAATTCTTCCACATCTTCATCACTTCTTCCATGAAACTCGGGATAAGAGAAAGCCATGGCTACCCAAGTTACAATGCTTTGAGAACCCCTTTGAACACACGTGCAAGAACCCAAAACTTTTGACTACCCAATCCCCAGAACTTCAATGGAGCTCAACTTTAGATAAGGACAAACACATGCACATCAAATGAGTTTTCATAGTTGATCATCGGAATGACAACAGGCAAAGGACATTCCAGGATCTCTCTCAATCTTCTTGGCCCAAACATAAAGACTATGAGCTGCTGGAAAAAGATCTTCCTGGACACATGGACATTAATCTGAATCCTTTGAGTTAAATGAAAAGGAGTGAAATGAGGGCCATTTTGATCATCCATTAAAGCCAACCATGAAGCTCCCAAGAAGGCACACCTGACTTATCCTCTGATTTTTGCCCAAATTTTAGCAGCATAACAGCATAAATGGATCAAAATACCAAAAAACCAACCATCATAACTTGGGAAAATTTCGACAGAGTTTCCCCAGAAGTAGAGCAGTAGGAACCCAAAATATAGACTGTCTATGTATGCATAAACTGTCAACAATAGAACCCGAGCATCAAGTAGGACTCACTAGTACATAGCCTATGGCGAGGTCACAAAAAGGGTGCTCCAGCTACCTATATCACCGAAAGGATCTCCACATTTGAGAATCCCCCAGCTCAATAAAAACCTCACACTATCGACCCTCACACGAAGGCTAATGCAAATCGCGTATAGTCAAGTCTCAGAAAGGACTATCTTCTAGACCAAGTCTCAGAAATGGCTGGGACTGCCAAATACAACCAAGTATGGCTCCACTAATGCGTACAATGGCATTTTCCACAAGTAACGTACAATCCAGCAGACAATGCGCTTAAATAGGCGCCAAGTGATGCATTCCCACAACAACTGCAAGTGACATCACTGCTATTATATCATTGTACTCCAGCTACCTGTACCTGTGTGAATCACCTGTACGTGTACCTATCCCTGTAACCTGTAATCTGCAACCTGCAACCTGTAATCCCGAAGCTCGAAGCTCGAAGCTCGAAGCAGAAGGTA
Organism: Adiantum capillus-veneris; assembly: GCF_014529385.1. NCBI lineage: Eukaryota > Viridiplantae > Streptophyta > Polypodiopsida > Polypodiales > Pteridaceae > Adiantum > Adiantum capillus-veneris. Next base: position 60,420,686 of record NC_140933.1, on the reverse strand, counting down.
CTCGAAGAAGATCCTCCGTGGGGGCGCCAAAAGAATGTGAGCGGGATGAAAACACACACAGCGCCTCTATAACGACCCGACACACACTCTTGGGAAGATACACACACACACTATTGGGCACCACTCGGCTTACACAACACACCTGGCCGAGACAGGGAACACACCTCTGGAGTGAGAGGAGAGAGACTATCCACTTGCCCACTCCACACAGACACACACACACACACACACACCCAAAAAACTCATCTCAAAAGAGGAGAATTTCTGATGTTTAGATACAATTGAGCTTGGGCCAACACCAATGGGGCAAATAGCTCACACAATATGGGTAAAATAAGCCAGATACAATCACAAACTAGAGCAGAAACTTCGCTCATAGGAGAAACTTACACAAAAAAACAGTAGGAAAAAGGGTGAGGAATTTGGCAAAGTGGACAGCGCCATCGCGTCCGGAACGGCCCAAAACCCCAGTCTACAATGTCAAAGTGCTCAAATCCCGACCTCGGATGAGCAGTTTACGGCCAAAACAGGCTCCAAAATGAGCAAAAACACAGTTGCGGCTGTTCCTCCTCTCTTTTCCACATTTTTTCTGGTCTTCTCTCTCTTTTTTCAGTTCCCACACTTAGATTTATTAGTTGGGCACCCTTGGCCTTTTAGATGACCTCAAACGGACCCCGAACAGGCCAAAAACTGACCTCACAGTGCATAGTTGTCACCCTTTTGCATCATTCGCACACCTGGCACTCAGCTTTTTTCCAATAATGCATCTCGCCACCACGTGAAGTGGCCCCAAAAAGTGGTCCTCATGATGAAATTTCTGCATAACTCTCACAAGAAAACACCACTTTGTGTCCGTATTCATCCACGTGCAAATATTGACCCCGTTCGGCCTCCTGACGCCACTCGATGCCATCTGACGCACCTGCTTACCTCATGTCGTCGGCCCGCGGATAGCTTCCTCGAGAAGTTTTACGTGCTACCAACTCCTCCTTATTGTAGAAAAAACACACTGGTACTGGTAATAGTGAAAATCGATGCACTATGTACATGGTGTCCTACCTGTACACATGTGGGTCCCACGTAACCACATGGCTCTGAAAAATGGGCAATTATTTATTTGATGCACCATGCATGTATATGTACATATGCGCAATCCCTTGCTCCAAAAAACTCCTGACAACGTATGTACATCAATTACATCATTAATCTTTTTCTTATACGCTATGAAATCAATCACTTCTCACATGTTGGCTCTTACTTACATTGAATGACATTTTTGTGGAAATAAGCTCTGTAGCTCCTCACATCAGCTCAGGTATTTTGGATTCATGAACAACAGTTTGTAAGTACTTTGGTATATTCCAAATTGGTGTCAAACAGATAGTAAATATTTTTCTCCTTTATGTCTTGTCTGGTCCATTGGTCACATGCACACAGATTCACCGATTTAGGCAGTGTGTTAATGCTCATCCTGGTGTAGATTCATCAATTTAAACAACACAACAACAAACTATGGATTCACGATTTTTAAACAATACGAAATGCAGATTCACTAATTTTGGCATCACACTGATAAATACGACATTTACTATTTCCAACAATACTAAGTGCAGATCCGTTGGTTTAGGCATCCCAAGTGTCGATTTGCCAATTTAGGTAGCACGTCGGGTGTAGATTCCTCAATTTAAGCAACACCGATCACAAAATCATGATGCAGTGGCTGGCCACCACTTTCCTTGGCATGCTTTTGCTACCCGGGAATATGTTGGCAGATATTTGGATTTTGATTTATATTGGATTTGGACTTGGTATATGACAATTTCCTTTCGCGACAATGTTAATGGCATTGAACTTGAGATTGATGAGAATTGATTATTGAATGATGAGTGTAACCAATGATATCCTTATTCATCAGGGTATGGCATATACTGCTTATTCTAGTGGTATGGGACACTAGAATTGGTAGTATCTGGATGATGACAGCCATAAGCAATGTTATTTTGTTTCATAAATTTTTCTTTTACTATGTGATATTTTTTGACACAAGATACTAACCAATGTTTTTGCCAAATATGGTTTGCAGATTCTTATCTTTGCAACTCAGAATAGTTGCAACTGAGGACTTTTTCTTTCTAATGAAGAGGTATGTAATAGAATTGATATTTTGGTATTTTCTACAACTAGCAGGTGAAAAAGGCTTGATCGAGGTAGGCCTATGCGAACGGATAATATTTTATGTACGTTTTATTATTCAAGTGCTCTTTTATAAGCTTTGGCCATTTATGACTGGTCTGTCAGTTTGTACTCATTTTGAGCATTCTAGAAATCTATAAGTAAATACGTACAAGAGGAAAATGCTCACACTTGCAAGGGGGGAGATTGCACCCAATGTTTGTGTTATTCTTTTTTTTTTTCAAAACTCACAATTGTGAGTGGATAGTATTAAGAAAAAAAATATACACCTATCCTCGAGCTCAGACCGAGCCTTGAGGGTCAAAGGATTACAAGTTATCTGCTTGGCCGAGAAACCATTCCTACTTCTCTGCTTTACTCATTACAATATGTTATGTATTGTTCTAGATCAGTCCTCTGAGGCTTTTTTGCATCCGATAATGTGGATTATCAATCTGCTCTCTTGCGTGATTTCACAAAAGCTTGCCACAGTAAGATCCCCCTCAAACACGCGGCGTTTCCTTGCTTGCCAAATATGGTGGAAAAAGTAGTAATTGATTATTTGAGTGCATACAAGAAGAGCAGGACTTACCATCCTGTTACTACCAAATAACAGATCATTCCTGAAGAACTTAATTTGCCATGTCCTTTGAATCCACTTGCATATTTTCCCAGCTATGTCCCTAATCAAATTTCAAAAATTCTCCAAATTTTTGTCATAAATTCCCTTCAAATTTTCCAAATTTTCCAAAATAATCCTAGTTGTGAGATTGAATTTCTTCAAAGATAAAATTAATTGTATATCTTTACAAGAAGATTGATTGTCTATCAATACAAGATGCTAAAACTAGAATTTGAATTGGTTATGTAGGCTTTGGTGATGAATTGCTTCATAATTTTAAACATAATTGCCTTTTTTGCCAAGTAATTTGTGACAAATTCCATGCTAAGCACTCAAAAGCGAATCTCAATTGTCAAAAAGGAATAAAGATTAGAAAATCTTGAGCAATCCAACACAATAGATACAAGGGTATTTGGGAATTTCCACAAATTAGGGGGTTATTTTGGTAATTTTCCCTTAATTTTAAACTATGACATGTTTACACACAAAATTACCAAACTACCTCTCAAATTTCAAAAATTCCCACAATACCCTTCTGTCTATTTTGGGTGGATTGCTTTGGATTTTTTTGAGTTTATTTCATTTGGCAATTGAGATTCATTTTTCAATGCTTAACACATAATTTCTCATGAATTAGCTAGCAGAAAAAGGAAATTTTCTATAAAAAATAGTGAAGCAATTCATCATTGAAGCCTACATAATCAACTCAAATTCTAGTTTTAACATCTTACAAGGATAGATAATCAATCTTCTTATGAAAAGCTACAAAATAATTTGTCTTTGGAGATGTTTAGTCTCCTATCCAAGGGTATTTTGGAAAATTTAAAGGGTATCATTGGGAATTTTTGACAAAAGATGGGCCTGGGTATTTTGGGATTTTCCACAATTTAGAGGGGTATTTTGGTAAATTTTCCTTTTGTAAAACAGCCTGCCTACTCAATTTATTGCTAGCCGTTGTTTGGGCATCTCATTTTCAGCTAGCAATAACAAAAAGATCAGGCAGAGGTTAGGGTAGCGAGGTTCAAGCAATTGCCATGCAATTTCCAACTCTCAATAGTGAATGGGCAGTGTCTCCACATTTGGTCAAAGCAAGGGTGCCATCCAAAACTGAGGGAAAGGATTGCACAAGCCACCTGAAATGGATGTGTGTAAACATTTCAATGACCATTTCTTGCACGGTAGTATATCATTGGTTACTTTTTTTTGCAATAGCAGCCATTGCTTTGATGTGTAACTAGCCTTAAGATGCTTATAGATCTAAACACCGCCCTAAGTAAAGAATTTTTATAAAATAAATTATACAAACTATTTTTCTCAGTAAAAGAGTAGTACGTGTGCACTCTCTTAATTAAACGGTTGAAAAAAAGTTGAAACTATACAAAATATTTTTATCACTAGAAGAGCAATGTGCACTGTCTTAAGTAGATGTGTGGGAAAAAATTCAAATTAAAAAATATTTTTCACATCCAAATCAAAGTGTGTGCTCTCCTAAGTAGATGATTAAAAAAAATTGAACTATACAAAATATTATTCTCACTAAAAGAGCAACATGTACTCTTTGAAGTAGATGTGCCCAAAAGAAAATTCAAATTACAAAATTTTTTTCACACCAAAATCAAAGCGTGCACTCATTTGAAATTTTTTGGGTTGAACAAAATATTTTTCTCACTAAAATAGCAACGTGCACTTTCTGAAGTAGATGTGCTGAAAAAACCTTCAAATTAGAAAATATTTTTTTACATTAAAATGGAAGTGTGCGCTCCCTTAAGTAAATGACTTAAAAAATTTTGAATTGTGATTTTTTTTTTCTCACTAAAAAGAGCATCGTGCACTCTCTTCAGTAGATGTGTGAAAGAAACTTCAAATTTGAAAATAGTTTTCACATCAAAGTTAAAATGTGCACTCTCCTAAGTAAACGTTTCTTGAATAGTTGAAGTTTACAAAAAAAATTTCTCACTAAAAGAGTAATGTGCACTCTCCTTATCAAAGGTTTTTTGAAAAGTGCAAATTAACAACAACTCAGCCCATTAAAAGAGTAGGATGTACTCTGCTAAGTAAATGTGTGAATAAATCCTATCCTGTATTCTATGTTTTGACCTTTAAGTAAAAATTGTGCGCTTCATCAACACTGACAATGAAATAAACTTGGCATGAATAAATATACAATCCTCTAAATGTTATCAAATTGTGTGGAAAGGAAATCAACTTTGAAAAATAATTGTGTGGAAAGGCATCTCAAGTGAACAATGTGCAGTCTACTTAATAAATGTGCTTCACAAAATCAATACCAACGATATTTAAAATAACGATCAATACACGGTTCTCTTTTCTTAGGCTTCGAATGTTTGAGTGTGGGTATGCATGTTTATGAATGAGTATATGTGTGCAATTATTTATGTTTGTCTACATCTGTAATGTATATACAATTTATGTGAATGTATGTATGCATATTGCAATGTATTTTTAGGTCTTGGAAAGTATATATGTGCGTGTTGCATTTTAAATTGAGTGAATGCATATTTGTAGGTGTGTGTTTATATATGTATGTTGCATTACATATGTGTATATGTGTATTTATGAATGTTTGTGCATATAAGTGTGTTTATATATGTATGTTGGATTATGCATGTGTATGTGTATATTTGTATTTATGTATGTTTGTGTATATAAGTGTGTATAACATGGATCCGAGATGTAGATATATGTATGTATTGTTGTGTGTGTGTGTGTGTTTTTTTTTGGGGGGGGTGGGGTATCTATGCATATGTTTGATTTTTTTATTGGTCTGTCAGGGTTAGTACTAAATAACACCTTGGTATCATATAGAGAAGAGATCAGAGTAGGAGGGATCAAGATAATAGAAACCCTAGCTCTTAAAAAGGGCATGAACCATAAGAACTTGGGTTGTCCAAGGTTTACCTGGGTAGGGTTTCATGTGTCATAAATCATGGTTGTCTTGTGCATCTTGTGTGCTTTGTGATAAAAAAGAAGGGACTGTTTATGTCTTAGAAACTACCGGAAGTTGAATTGTTAATGCAAAAGATGTTGTGAAGAGAGATCAAGAGATATGGATTAAGGTTGTTTCCATTTTTTATATGCATGACAATCATTAAACGACTTTTGTTTCAGAACAACAATTTCTTGCCATAGTTTTTGGGAGTTTGTGGGATGAAAGTAGTGATGTCAGGACACCGGCAAGGCCGGACTAGACAAGGCAGGGCCGTGCTAGGCGGTGTGGAACGGGGAGTCCAACTAGGGCAAAGTGCCAAGGGCATGCCTATATAAAGGGTGGTTGGGTGGTGGACTCTCAGGCTCTAGTCACCCTCTCTTACATTGGTATCAAAGCATTGTCTATTTTGGGCAAGAGGGCGTGGAGCTTTTTGCATGCTCCTCTCTTTGAGGGCGTGAAGAGCTGCCTGCTAAGGGGGAAGACAAAGTCCCACAGCGTGTGCAGAGCCGCTTGTGCCGGGAGGGAGGATACCTCGACCTCCACCATATCTCGCATGGCCTAGCTTGCCGGACGTGTGTTGCGAAGGGGAGGCGCTCTCGTCACTACAGTGTTGCCCAACACGCAACCGACGGGTATCTCTCTCTCTCCCTTGCCCTCGCGGCATTGCCTTGTTTGCCATAGTCGACAATAGAGTTGCTTTTTCACGCTCAAGGTGCCCACAGGCGTTTGGCCTTGGGCAATTCCTCAAAATTTTCAAGCTAGGGTGCGTGCCCACTCGGGCACACACCCCATACACAAGGTGTTCGACGGTTGTCGGCCGAGATTCGACACAAGCATCGGCAAGGGGCCACGAAATTCTTGGCAAAACTGTCGTAAGTTCAGAAATTGCAGAAGTCGGTAGAAGTTAAAATTCGACGGAGTTGAAGTTTCGAAAGAGTATCTATTGTTACCATATACATGTGGTAGTGATCTGTGTGAACACACTAGGACTGCCGGGGCATTTTTTCCCTCTTTAGGAGGTTTTTTCCCCCATGCATTGTATATACGCCCATCACTCTAGGGCTATCTATTTTTCCATTGCACACTAAGTAACATACTCTCTATTGTGTGCCTTGAGCTTCCTTCGTCTTCTCCAAGCTGTGTGTGTTTCTTTGCAATCCTAATTCCAACAATTGGTATCAGAGCAGGTCACGTCCTCCCGGGCTTAGTCGCCAGTTGCTCCAGCACACGCCTGCACTTGCTCCGATTTCAGTGAGCTTTGGCAAGGGTTCGCAGGTCGACAAATATTTTGGGTGAGCTCGTAGAGCTCGATCTGCTCAGAATTTTGATTTGGGCTCATTTCTGCATAACAGGTGCCTTATAGTCTTCTACGGTTTGTGCTATATAGCATAGGTTGTTTCCGCTCCGTTTCTGCTATTTTCGAACAGTTTTCACATCAGGGACAGCATTTACCATGGTTGACGACAACAACACAGATGTGTTCAAGATGTTTGCTGCTGCTGAGGATAGGTTGGATGGGGACAACTACCGTATGTGGGCTTATATGATGCAACATGTTATTGTGTCAAAGGGTGTCTGGAACATTGTGTAGGGCATTGATGTACGTCCTGGTTCTGAGGATATAGGCGATGTTGAGGATGTTGCAGGTCTTGCTGCAAGGATTGCAGCTGTTAGAGTTGTTTTGCCTATGGCAGAACAAGCTCGTTGGGATGTTGTGGATGCGCAGGCTCATGCATTGATTGCGTTGTCTGTGAAGCGCACCATTGTTCCTCACATCCGTTTAGCAAAACAGGCTTGGGATATTCTAGCAGGTCTTTATGCAAGCCGCAATGAGGCTAAAATTTCTTTGCTGCATAAAGAGCTGGAGTCGAAGATCATGCATGAGGAAGATGATATGGACACTTTCCTTGCTAGTTTCAAGGATATCAATGAGCAACTTATTTCTGCAGGTGAAGTTATTTCAGACAGTTTCCTTGTGCAGACTGTTCTTGATGCCTTACCATATTCTTACCAGACTTTTGCTAGTACTTGGAGACTTATGACCCAAGGAAATCCAGAAGTTGTCAAGTTTGATGCATTATGCACATTGTTGTTGCAAGAGTCACTTTCCAGAAAAAACAGGACTAGATAGCGTGTAGTTGAACAGGCTTTTATTGCTTCTCAAAGAAAGGGTGGTAATAGCAATGCAGCCACTTCTTATGGTTCTACTGCGAGTGGCAAAAATTATGTTCCTAATGCTTTTGCTGGAAGCAATTCGTTTGGAAATTCTGGTGATAAGGGAAAAAAGAAGATGCGTTGCCATTATTGTAAAGACAATGATCACTTGATCAAGTCGTGTCCTAAGTTGAAGGCCAAAGAGGCTAAGAAGAAAGAGGGTGGTTCCACTACAAATGCTGGTTCCACTACAAATGTAGCCATTGTTGAGTCTTCTGTGAAAGGACATTGTGTTGCTGATGTTGATGCAGAATGGGCTTTTAGCGCAGAGTGCACTTACAATCCTGCTATCCATGATGCATGCTTGTCAGTTGCTGCAGATTCACATGTGTGGTATTTCGACAGTGGTGCTACAAAGCACATTACCTCACATCGTGAATTGCTTACCTCTCTTGAGTCTGTCCCTCATGGGAATTCATACACTCGTGCCAACAACGCATATTATCCAGTTCAGGGAGTTGGAAAGATTGTGCTCACTGCTGCTAATGGCAGTTCCTTCACACTTGTGGATGCACTTTATGTACCTGGGATCAAGAAGAATCTCTTGTCTGTATCCACACTTGCTAGACTTGGACTTGTAGTCAAATTTGTGGATGACAAATGTACAGTTCATGATCTCAGTTTTGGTGATGAAATTGTTGCATCTCGCCTTTTGTGCCGTGGGCTGTATAAGCTCACTTTGTATGACAAGGGTGGACAAAATTTTGCAAATGCTATTGCAGATTCAAGGGCTATTTCAGATGCAAAAATTTGGCATGCACGTTTTGGTTATCTGAATTTTTCCAGTTTGTTGCGTTTGCAGAAATCTGATATGGTTGCTTCTTTGCCACCTCTTAAAGAACCTGTCAAACATGTTTGTGAAGGCTGTATTTTGGTTAACACTAGAATGGTAACATGACACTTTTATGTCCTTGGACACTTTTGTGTCCTGTTAAGTGACCATTTTGCTTGAATTATTTGAAGAGTATGAAAATGAATTTCTAGGTGGTATATATCCACAAAGTTGCCTTATGAGCTGAAAAAAACTTAGCATTTTTTTTTGGATATCGATCTCACCATTAACCTTACTCTTGCACAACATTTTTGAACCTAAACTGTGTGAAAAAACGGGTCCTGTTTTTGGCTTTTTTTCAATTTTTGGCAACTATACCACTCTAAACTTCATGTTTGTGAGGTTTAGATGGCTAGAGGTTAGGCCTTCATAGTTCTCAACATGTTTTGATGCTTGTAGGGAGAGCTAAGTGTTAAAATTGAAAGTTATGACCAATTTACAAGAATTGCATAATCTTGTTTTTTGGCCAAAATTAGCAATTTTATGATTTTTTAAGTGGATTTCTTGCTATCCAAATTCAATTTTGATTGTGTAAGTGTAATTTATAACATAAAGCTAATCTTCCTTGAGTTTTGGGGGACCTAATATGCTATATAGCATAGTATATGATGATGGTTGAGTTTTTTGATTGCTGAAGAATACGATACATTTTAGAGTAGCAAGTATAACTTTCTCAATATTGCTAGTTTCTTAGGCCAATTGTGTGTATTTTGTAGGTAGTGACCATATCTAATCATAGACTACAAACTTGGCTAGATATTGAGTAGTTTCTATGGGTTTCTAGAGGTCATAATGCTAAACCCAGTTTTTTCATGTTTGCTGTATTTAGCACTTTATCATTGCCCCCAAGGTTCCAATTGTAAGAGATCCATTATCCTTTGGACATGCTCCATGTCTCCTTTTGAATCCAAAGGCCCAAAGGGAACTAAGAAAACATCTATATAGTATCTGTATTGAGCGTAACTATAGAAACTTTGATGATAGGTCTGCAGAATGGCAAAAATACAACTTTTTTGTACCTATTTTTTTTGCCCAAAAAAAAATAGTGAGGTAAAAGCAACCATATGTTTTGGTCACCAACCCATTGAAGTTAACGGGGCATTTTATCTCATGTCCTACAAAAATCTCCACTCTTATTTATATGTAATCAACCGTAAGAAATTGCTGTTTTGGGCAAAATGCACTGGTCCATCAAGTTTGGAGGCTTGTAGTGACCAAGGGATGAGAAAAATTACAAGTTTCTCATTTTTTCCATATGTAGTAGTTATTGAACTATAAGCTCATGAAAGGATTTTTCAAAATGAGTGGACCTACTATGGTTTTGGAAATTTTTCCCAAAACCCTAAAAGGACACTTTTATGTCCTATTAGGTTACCATTCTAGTGTTAAGATGCAGCGTTCTAAATTTCCAAAGGATGGTTCAGTTCGGGCCACATGCATGTTGCAGCTTGTGCATAGTGATGTTTGTGGGGCCATGCAAACTCCGTCCTTGGGCAATTACCTGTACGTCGTGACTTTCATTGATGATTACTCCAGGCATGCATGGATATTTCTGCTTAAAGCGAAGTCCGAAGTTTTTATGTGCTTCAAACAATTTTTGGCTATGGCTGAAAATGTCTCGAAATGTACTATGGGCACCCTCCGTTCCGATCGAGGGGGGGAGTATATGTCTCATGAATTTAATGCATTTCTGGCTAGTTGTGGGATAAAACACCAATGTACAGTGCCTTATACACCTCAGCAAAATGGTGTTGCTAAGAGGAAAAATAGATCACTGACGGAAATGGCACGATGTATTGTCAAAAGTCAAGCTTTGCCTCATTCTTTTTGGCTTGAGGCCATCATGTGCCACTTATGTACTTAACATGTGTCCTACTAAAGCTTTGCATTCTATTACTCCATATGAAGCATGGCATGATAGAAAGCCTTCTATTGAGCACATGCATGTTTTTGGCTGTTTGGCAGATGCTTTGGTGCCACAAGTGCAACGCAAAAAATTGGATGATAAGGCTGTCAAATGTATTTTTGTTGGTTATAGTGCTGAAAGCAAGGTTACAGGTTGTATCATCCGCAAACAAAATGTATTCTGGTTTCTTGAGATGTAGTGTTTGTGGAAGATTCTGTTCAGCCCTTGCTGTCATGTACTAGAGACAGTAATGTAAGCTCACATGACATTTATGACACTTTGTTGCCTCTTTTCAATGGTGGAAATACGAATGTAAGTTCCAATGAGGCAAATGTACAACCTATGGGGATTTCTGAAAATGTTTTAGATCAACCTATTAGGATGCAGATGTACATGATGTACTTGATGAGGAAAGGTCTGAAAATGAGCAGGCTAGAGGTATGCCAAAATGGCTGGTGCACACTTTGCGTGACAGTGATAGCCGTTTTTTCGGCTCTCTGTAATTTCCATAGTGAGTTATCTCACCCTATCAAATCACTCAAACACTGTGGTTACCCTCACCCTTTCACTGTATATAGGTGCGTGTGAGTTAGGGGACTTTTCCCATATCTCCTTACTGAAATAAAAAACCCTCAAATTTCTAGGCATTGGGCTAGTTGAGCCAAAAAAATAAAAAATAGAAGTATATTATGGCCCATGCATATGTAAATATTTCTTTGTATATAGGGCCTAAATAAAATATTTTTTCATAATTATTTTGGTATTATTTAAATATTTTTACCTAGGTGTGTGTTATTTATGCTCTGTACATTGCCTCACCATTACCACAATTTTTCTTACCATTTTTCATACTCTTTATTCCATATAGTGAGGCATGTTTTTCCATGCATGGGAACCCCCCCATATTTTTTTTCTCTTTTACCAAAAATATTTCCTATTATATAAGTTACTTTTGATTTTTTCTTCCCTTTTTCACTAACGTTTTAGCCTTTATTAAATAAATAATACTTATGCTAATCAATCACGATATAGCATAATAAGTAAGGCTCTTTCTTTGTTGATCTCTCTTTTGACCTTAAAAATATTAAATATATATATTCTAGTATTTTCTAATATATTTTTTTCATGTATGTATATTATTCCACTCTACCAAATATTTTATTCACTAGTTTTCATTTTCAAACCTCAACCCCACCTTCAAATTTCAATAATACCTCCATCTAGATGATTGCCAATCTTTTCAACACTCTAGGTCATGTTTTCATACACATGAAGGAGCTTACACTTGAAGGCAAGAGAGAAGTCCACTCAAAGGGGACCACCAAAAGACTTTTGCAGCCACAAATAATACATTATTTGGCTGAATTTTTTAAGTAAAGAAGAACCCCGAATCTGAAGGAGCGTTCAGCATGAAAGATGTAGCTCGTGATCTCAACTTTTAGCTCAATTTTTTTTCAGAAATTTTGGAGTTATGAACACGGAGATATGATTTTTGTAGTGGACCCCAGTTTTCTCGTGTAATGGTGACACAGGCCATCCCACTTTTCTTCCTTCTAGAATGGCTATGGTTCTACAAGTCTTCAAGCATGATTACAAGAGACAAGGCTCTTTTAATGAGGTCTTGGCTAGTCTAGAGTAATTCTATCACCATTTTTGGAGGATCCATCCTCATCAACAAATATCCACCTTCGACAACCTCTCTTATAATTTTCTTACCTCTCTCTTCTCTCCCTAATAAGCTTATGTCTATCCAAAGCTAGACTATTGTAAATATTTCCTATCCTCTACATCCTACCCACATTCTCTCTTTTTCTCTCTCTATTGACTCTGGTATTTTAAATAATGAGGAGACAAGATGGGAGCCACAGTCACATGCACCCCATTTTCCTAGTCACCAAAGTGGGACACTCACCTCAAATAGAAATATTGCTAAATCCTTCCCTCCTTCCCTATATAAGGAGGGCATGAGAGCTCACTTGGGGGAGAGAACACACACACACACACACCTATCCATACACACTCTTGTGCTACATGCTTGTAGCATGAACCCTAATCACATAATCACAACACCATCATCATCACCATCACCATGCACAAAAGATGAGCACCACACCACTTGTAATTAAGGGTTGAAGGCACAATTTCAAGAAGAAGAAGGGTGGACACACTCATGATATTCCTCGCCATCAACTCCCATATCTCCATTATGCCTCCTACGATCTTGTTCCCTTCTCATTTTCCTGCCATACGCTACCTATTGTATTCATCTTTTGCAAGCAATCAACACACTCCATCTTGGTGCCATACTTTGTGTCGCTTTGGATACATCTCATTGTGAGTATGGTATATGCTTGTTCCTTGCCATTTTTTTTTCTGCTTATGTTAAGGTGTGCGGATTCGCCACCACACACACACACTCTCTCTCCCTCTCATATTCCTATCATCTTGCTACTTCTATCTTAAGGTGTGCGGATTCGCCACCTTTTGTATGAGAAGTGAGCATACTTGCATGTATCCCTGACCTCGTTATCTTCCTTACTACATGCACGCGTAGCGACCCCATTCTCACTCACTCACCACTCCTTTCACCTTATTCTCCGACCACCCCATTCCACATTTGGGCGTGAATCTTGAAATTGTTTTCCATGCATGCTTCATTGTGTATATGTATGCGTTCTAGCCGCATATCTTGCTAGGTGGTGCCCCTATTGTGTATTCCCCATGATGAGGCCATTATGCATAGTCTTGGTGTAGAGGCCACCGGGTCTATTTTTTCACTTCCGCCTCTCAATAGAAATATTTTCATGTAAGCTTCTCTTATATTTGGTGTAACTCCACCCCAACAAAAATCCAAAAAAACTAGTTTTATTTATGTGTATATTTTTTCACTATTGTGATTTTTCCCTTCCTACATCTATTTTGTTTTTTTTCTAAAAAATTAGAACACCAAAAATATTTATCTTTTTATGGTAGCCTCATAATTAGAGAGATTTCTTTTGACCCCTTTATATTTTTTCCACTTATATTATTTATATTTGACATGTACATATTTTTTAGACCCCTCAATATTTGATTTTCTTAGTTGTACTATTCACTTATATCATGATCTCAACAATATCTTCAATTATAGACCTACCAAATAAGGTCAAGGGTAGGTGGCATGCATACATGCACTATGGAGGGCTCACTCTTGAAGGTATTCAAAAGAATCATCCAAAGAAGGACCCCACAAGGACCTTGTGCAGTGGAAAAAAACGGTCCGTTTTGCTGAATTTTTAAAGTTCACTTGCTCTCCGAATTTGAAAAGGTGATACAAACAAAAGTTGTAGCTCGTGGGCTGAACTTTTGCCTCAAATTTTTTCATATGTTTTTGAGCTACGAGCTATGAGCTATGATTTTATTAGTGGACCCCAGTTTTCCTATGCTATGTAGCCACACTCTCTCTTCCACTTTATCATTTTCCTCTTTCACACACACTTCTCCACTCATCATCCCCACCTTTTTCACCACTCCTCTCTGCACCCTACTCACCTTCTCCTCAACCTTGAAGAATAAGAGAAACCATGGTGAACTCATACCTCCCACACACAATTCCATTCCAAAATTGACCACCTAGTCTCATTTTTTCTCCTCCAAATTACCCATATCTATAAAAAAAAACCACAAAATTCAGCCTCTTCTCTTAAAATACAGCATCATGGTGGTTGCTTACTCAGTTTCAATTACCTTGTCTCTCAAGGAAGGTCAAGAGTGGAGAAAAAATGTACCGTCAAAGATAGTGGACCGTCAACAAGCGTCAAAATTGGCCCTACTCAAGACACTTGGAGCATCAGCCTTGTAAGAAATCCACCTTTTCTTACCTCTTAAGAGTTTTTCTTCCTTATTTGTATCCTACATGGATACTCCCATTGTAAATATCCAATTCCATTTGTAAATTAATACTAACTCTACTAACACTAACCCACTATGAAAAGTCCTATCACCTCCATTTCTCTCCTCTCTCTTTCCCCACCAACTTCTTGATAATTCCAAGCAAAAGAAATTAGATAAATTGCTGAAAATCTAACCCAACCATGGTTAGAGGAGTAACCCTAGCCTTCAAAATTGCTATAAAAGGAGGGTGTAGCTAGCATAAAATGGGGGGAGAAGAAAGAGCACTATGCTATAGCTTGAGAAGCCAAGCTCAACCCCTTGAGAAGGAGCTCTTGAGTGGAATCTCATTGGCATTAGGCATATGTATGTGTTGTATTAGGGGTGATTAGCAAGGGAACTCTATGCCATTATAAGAGAGAGTGATCATTAAATTGAGAGTAGGAAATCTATCATTTCTCTTACTAGAGTAAGCCCAACATTTGCTGAATCAAGGAGGGTGAATTTGGACTAAGCATGGATACCTTGTCTCCCTTCCAACGTGAAGTCATGGACAATAATGATGTGTAAGTGTCTTGGTGTTTTATGTAAGTTCTTGATAGCTTGTGTCCGGGTATTGTTATCAATTTAGCCATAAATCCCACATGTTGTAAGAGGGCGATAGGGTGGAGAGGACTCCCCTGGCCTTAAGACAGTGATTGGGGTGGCTCTTTTCTTGTGATGTGTTGTGGTGTAATTTACTCAGGCTATGTTGAACAAATGCTAATCTCACTTTGATTGGTCATGACAGATTTTTAAGAAGGCATTAGTGCAACAAGCACCCCCTTCCCCCTTCTCTCTCTTTCTTACATATATATATTTATGTTTGCTTGATCATTAACGATACACTTCAAAGCAGCCCGAGCACCATCTCTCTCTCTCTCTCTCTCTCCCTCTCTCTCTCTCTCTCTCTCTCGTGTTTTAGTGTGTGAGAGTGTTCCATTGGTGTTAGGGTTAGTGTAAATTCCTTGCTTGTTTGTGGGTTGCTCTAACGATTCTCCTCTTTTGCGTCCTAGTTCGCTCTTAAACTAGGTGGTGTCCCTTCTGTAGTTGGGATTTGGCTGGGGGTTTGTTGTTTTGGTTTGTGTTGTGTTGTGCCCCAGCCCCATTGAGCAGCACGGAAGCCTTGAAGGGTGTCTAGAGGTTGCTCTTCTTGTTGCCTGCCCCGGGCCGCTTCAACAGTAAATTGAATGCACCTTTGTCTAGTTGTACTCGTTCAGGCTCTCGCCATGCATCTTATGCATCAGATTGTTATGCTTTGGCTGTGTCTAGCTTACATGATGTTGAGGAGCCTCTGTCTTTTGATGAAGCACAGAATTCAGAAAATTGGATGGTTGCCATGCAATCAGAATATGATGCACTTATAGAAAATGTCACATGGACTTTATGTGATTTGCCTCCTAGAAAAAAGTCCATTGGTACGAAGTGGGTTTACAAGTTGAAACGCAAGCCGGATGGTGACATTGATCGCCATAAGGCTTGACTTGTTGCAAAAGGTTATGCACAACAGAAAGGCATAGATTATGAAGAGACTTTTTCTCCCACTTTTCGTATGACTACTGTATGTTTTCTATGTGCATTGGCAACTCATTTTGGTTGGGATGTACATCAATCAGCCATTTTTACTGCTTTCTTGAATGGTGACATATTTGAGGAAGTTTATGTAACGTAGCCTCGCGGTTTTGTCATGAAAGGAAAAGAGGACAAAGTGTGCAGATGTAAGAAGGCTTTGTATGGGTTGAAGCAATCTCCTCGTGCTTGGTATGAGAAAGCTGACACTCATTTGGTTAAACGAGGCTTTCGTAACAGTCCAACACAAAGCACATTGTATGTAAAGCGTGAGGGTGATGTACTTCTCATTGTGGTTCTTTATGTTGATGATTTGCTGATCACTGGACCAAATGAGAGACATATTGCTGAATTTAAGGCTGATTTGAATGCTACTTTCAAGATGAAAGATTTGGGGTTGTTGCATCATTACTTGGGTATACATTTTAAGCAGTGTGATGGTGGTATTTCCTTGTGTCAGAAAAGTTACATAGAGACATTTCTATGTACGTTTGGACTTGAGGATTGCAAACCTATTTCCACTGCCATGGAAATAGGTTTGAAGTTGAGTCTACATGATGCTGGCGATCCTGCTGATGTCACTCTTTACCAAACTGCTCTTGGCTGCCTCATTTATGTATGCAACATGAGGCCGGATATTCAGTTTGTAGTCTCATAGGTTAGCAATTTTATGCATAGCCCAGGGTCTAAGCATTGGACTTGAGGATTGGAAACCTATTGCCACTCCCATGGAAATAGGTTTGAAGTTGAGTCTACATGATGCTGGCGATCCTACTGATGTCACTCTTCACCAAACTGCTGTTGGCTGCCTCATTTATGTATGCAACACGAGGCCGGATATTTAGTTTACAGTCTCACAGGTCAGCAGATTTATGCATAGCCCAGGGTCTAAGCATTGGCAGGCTGTCAAGAGGATTTTCCGCTACCTTAGTGGAACTTTACATCTTGGCTTGTTTTATCCCAAGGGGGGATCATTGCCGCCAGATTTACATGCTTTTTCGGACTCAGACTGGGCTGGTTGTTTTGACACTCAAGTGTCCACAAGTGGTTTTTGTTTCATGCTTGGCAGTTCATGTATATCATGGTTGAGCAAGAAGCAACCTACTATGGCCACTTCGAGTTGTGAGGCTGAGTACAGGGCAGTCTTCACAGCTACGGTTGAGTGTGTATGGCTCAGACGCCTTATGGCTGATTTGGGTGTTGGACATGACACTGCCAACACTATCTACACTGACAGTCAGAGCGCATTGGCAGTTGAAAGGAACCCAGTTTTTCGTGCTCGCTCAAAGCACATTGAGGTGCATTACCAATATGTCAGGGAGAGGCTCTCAGTGCTACAGACGGGAGCGTGGCTGCCCTGCAAAATACCAGAAATAACACAATAAACAACATAAAACAGGCTAATCGGCATACCTGGCACAATCATGTGGTCGCATGATTGCAAGATACACGAACAGAGAGAGACACAGAGCGAGAGAGATTGAGAGAGCACGTACAAGTGCACCTCCTAGAGCGGAGTGCTACGCCGGCACGGTGAGAGAAAAGAGGGAAGAGGAGAGAAGAACAACGCAAGCACTGGGTGCAATCTCCCCCCGTGCAAGAGTGACCATTTCCCTCTTGCACGTATTTAATTTATAGATTCTTGAATGGTCAAAGTGAGTACAAACTGGCCGGCCGGACATAATTGGCCAAAGCTCACAAAGAGCACTTGAATAATCAAATATACATAAAATGTAACATCCTTTTGCATAATCCATTATCTGCTGATGCTCTTGCCACTTGTCAGCTGCAATAGCTAATAAAATATCAATTCTATAACATACCTCTCCGTTGGAAAGCAACTGTCCTCAATTGCGAAGATAAAATCTGCAAACAATACTTGTCAAAAACAATGATTAGTATGTTGTGTCAAAAACATCACATAATAAAAGAAAAATTTATGAAACTAAACAACATTAGCTTATGCCTGCCGTCATCCACATACTACCTATCCTAGTGTCCCATACCACTAGAATAAGCAGTATATGTCATATCCCGATGAATCAGGATATCATTGGTCACACTCATCATCAATCTCATAATGTCAAGTCGCATCACATAAACACTGTCGTAATAATCACCAGATACCAAATCCCAATCCAATTCCAATTCCACAATATAAGTCCGAATCCAAATCACTTTCATTATGTACCCGAGTAACAAAATCATACCAGTTACAGTGGTGGCCAGCCACTGCAGCATGATTTCGTGATCGGTGTTGCCTCAACCGGCGAATCTACACCAATAAGACGTGCTGCCTAGATCGGAGAATCTGCACTGATAAGACGTGCTGCCTAGATCTGCGAATCTGCACTAATGCTGCCTATATTGGCGGATCTACATTTACCATTGTGAATAGATATGCAGTTTATCAATGTGCTACCTAAATCGGTGGATCTACACAGATAATTGGTGTTGCCTAAATTGGCGAATCTACACCAAGATGAGCATTTACACACTGCCTAAATCGGCGGATCTGTGTGCATGTGACCAATGGACTAGACAAGACATAAAAACAAAACATTGACTACCTGTGTGACTCCACATTGGAGTATAGTTGAGTAGTAGAGTACTTACAAATTTTTGTTCACTATTCGAGAGCACCTTAACTCATATAAGCAGCAGCATAGCTTAATGATAAATTAGCTCAAAAATATAATTAGAAGTGATGACCTTAGTAGCAGTGTCTGAGTAGTCATGTTAGAGCACAATGCAGAGAAATAAAATATGAGAAGAGGAATGACATATTTGATGGACATACCCGGAGGGCAAACTATATTTGAATATATAGACCACCAAAGTATACCAATAGATCCAAAATGTTTTATCATGGGGTGAATAATTGGTCAGGAACTTGCAATGGCAACTACAAAAGGGATTAGTATAAAATCGAGACAAAGGTGAGACAACTGAACGGAAAGAAAATGTTGAATTTAAATAGCATAGATCAACTAGTGCCACTAACCAAAAACAAATACAAGAATAAAGTGCGAGTTGTTGCACGACAACTTGTGCTCAGACAGTTGTGAAGCACCTAATTTTGGTTTAAAGTTTCATTAAAAAAAACTATTGTTAACTTCAATGACCATGTTTAACTAGAATGAGCAAAGGTGCTCCAGGTAAGCGTCAAGTGTGAGGGTGGTTAGTGTATGATACTAGTGTCCAAATTATATATATGAGTCATGCCTTGTGTGTTGTTTAGGTACGAGGTAGACGCGTGTTCTCGAATGTATTACTATTATTTTGATTGCAAATAGTGATTTATTGCGTGATTGTCCAAAAATGTAACATGATTGACGTCAATTACCAAAACATAACAATAGGGATGTGACGGGGGGTTGTGAAGAGAGAGAAATAAAATGAAATGTTATTTTAATTGTCTTTAAAATGCCAAAATTACCTAAGAACACAAAGTGAGAAAATCCTTGTGAATCTAATCCTCAATGTCTGATGCGTCTATGTCATTGACTATCAACCAAGAGGGAAGAAAAGAAATGTTATATTAACAGTCTTAAAAAGACCACAATTACAATCCTTGTGGATCTAATCTAATGCCTAGGTACAAAATAAAATGTCGTAAAGCAAAATACTGAAAAAATCATCATGAGCATCGTCAATGTTTGAGCATACTTGACAACAGACACTGTGACCTAGTTGTGATGATGCCTTTGAGTGTTTGCAGCTTGCCTACCATATGGCTGAGAGCAAGGGAGAACAGTACTACGTTTCCAAGCAATGAATGACAATCGTGAAGCACTGTCATTTTTTTAATTTTATTTTTTTTGGTTAAATTTTCATAATAAATGTCTACAAGTATGGATCAAATTGAAAGCTAAAATACAAAATCAGCTTCAAAAACTATAAAAATTATGTGAAGCATTTCAGGCAGCGAGTTTTTGTTCGGCGGGCTTGCTAGAGCTTTGTCAATATCCGCCTATATAGGTAGTCTCAGGAGGAGATGGAGAAATGAAATGAAATGCTATATGTACACTTTACAAAAAGCCAAATTGATACAATCCGTGTGAATAGGATCCAATGCCTGGGTATAAATGAAAATGAAGCAAAGTAAAAAATAAAATAAAAATCATTAGGAATGTGTTGCAGCACGCATTGTCCAGCTTCGTCAATGTCCGCCTCTGGAAGTAGTCGTGGGAGAGCACGAAAGAGAGAGAGAGTCTTCCCTCCCTAGCTTCTTTTTTCTGCTTTTCTTGCTGGTGATCAAAAAGGTGGCAACAATGTTCTCGCTCAGCTAGTCCGCAGAGATACTCATGCTCAGCTACAAGGGAACCATGGACACCAAGCTGAGAGTGCTGCCGTAAAAGTTCTCTACAGTTTAGTATTATTTTCATCAGCTTTCGCCCGACGGCGCCACCACTGCTTTGTATGCCCACGCTGGTTTGTGTGCTTGAAGAGCTCTACGCATGCATCGTGAACCAGTAGGGAGAGGCAGAATGATCTCTTTGTGGCATAGCACAGTGGCAAGTTGATGGTGCTGTAAGAGATGGAAGGCAAGCCCGAATTATGGGCTGAGGAAGGCTGTCAAGGGGGCAGGGTGGGGTGTGTGCTTTGGCATCTTGAAGGTAGGGGCTTGGTGGACTAAAAAGAGCCGTTAGCTGCGATACTGAGTGGGGTTTGTGAGCACGGGCGGCATTTGTAGGAGGAGAGTGTGATGGAGGCTGATGGTGTGAGAGATAGAGAAAGTAAGAGAGAGAGAAACTGGTACTGCAGTCTGCCCGCCAGGAGGTCAGAGAGAGAGAAAGATTGCATGGCTGCTGCAGTTGAGGGTGTTGGGGGTTGCCTGCATGGCAAGCGGACGGTCTGTGGCATCCGTAAAGAAAGTGAGGGAGTGAATCTTCAAAGCAGGCGATCAGGACCTTTTGCATGCAGGAGAAAGATAAAGAGAGAGAGAGTTTCTGGCGACTGAGGAGAGAGAGAGAACAGTTGCATGAGCTTGCAACGGTTGTGAGTGTCGCGCCAGTGAGAGTGGGTGAGCTCCAAAGAAAGAGGTAGTGGGTGGCTGCGGGTGGGTGAGAACCGAGAGGGAGAGAGAGTGTGAGTCTTGCATGGGGGCGGGTGATGGGCCGGCTGGCCTGGCGGCTACATGCAGGCAGTCATGGCGGCTCTTGATTAGAGAGATAGAGAGAGAGAGTAAGTGGATGGGTGGTTTACCACCAAAGAGAGAGTAAGGGGTTGATTCGGACTGCAGAGAGAGATGGAGTCGCATAACTGGAGTCGCTCGTTAAGTGAGAGTAGAGGGGGAAAGTGAGAAAGAGAGGGAGTTTGCTGGCGGTTCGCCATAGGATGAGAGAGAGAGAGAGAGAAAAAATAAATACTGCAATTCTGTGAGGTGGCGGCGGTTAAAAGGGACTGCATGGCGGAGCAGTGAGAGATAAAGAGAGGAAAAATAGTCCGAGTTGCATGGTGGCGTAGTGATAGAGAAAGAGAGCAGGAGCGCCTCTGCTTTTCCATTTTTCTTTTCTTGGGTGCATGCACTATCTGCAGCCTGCTTCAGCAGAATATTCGAATTCAACAATCTCCTTAATGGCCATGCCCGGTCCTCTTGAAGATAGAGAATTGTTCATAATACACAAGCTTGGTGTAATAGTTTTGGCAATATAAGCTAGTTTCAACGAACTCATTGGCTAAAGCTTTCATATCGCGGTCATGGACGAGACACTGTGTTTTGCTTTGACTTGTGGTTGATGACTGGTTGTACACAGTATTGCAAGAGACGTAGTGAATATTGGCTTGTTGGTCGAAAGAGTGAGGATCGTCAGGAGGGAGGGCTTTCTTGAGGACGTAGTCCGACATTTTTAGGCAATGGATGTCGTAAACTGTGTCCAAACTTCGAAGATTGCAGCTACTGTAGGTAACGCAAGTGCTTGAGGTGACGACAACTACACTCGTGAAATACCTTTAGGCAGAATATCTCTTCTCTTTGATTATTCTTTCTACTACATTACTATCCGGACATGTTACTCTCATATGAAAAATAATCCTATAGTTCATCTTCTCCTTCGAGCAAGTCGAGGTGTAATTGTTCTCGTAAAACTCGTCTTTCCATAATGGGCTTCTTAATGGCACTATCAACACTAAGTATGCATCTAAGATTTACAGGCATGATCTCTAAGCAAATATTAGGGTTTTAATTACATGGACATATTTGACCTACCAATCTTATGCTTATATTCTTTTACGGAAAAATGTACAATTAAGGCATAATTAGTAAATATGATGGATAATTAAGCGAAACATGAAACAACTTTTCAAGAAAAATTCTGCAAATTGAGGTCATAAATTGCACTTATCTTTATATATATGTTTCTCCATCACGTGTGCGTTGAGAGGATCGTTACCAAAGCTCTGATACCACTGCTATAGACGGAAGCATGGCTGCCCTGCGAAATATCGGAAATAACACAATAAACAACATAAAACAGGCTAATCGACATCCCTGGCACAATCACGTGGTTGCATGATCACAAGATACACGAACAGAGAGAGACACAGAGTGAGAGAGATTGAGAGAGCACGTGCAGGTGCACCTCCTGGAGCGGAGTGCTACGCCGGCACGGTGAGAGAAAAGAGGGAAGAGGAGAGAAGAACAACGCAAGCACTGGGTGCAATCTCCCCCCGTGCAAGAGTGACCATTTCCCTCTTGCACGTATTTAATTTATAGATTCTTGAATGGTCAAAGTGAGTACAAACTGGCCGGCCGGACATAATTCGCCAAAGCTCACAAAGAGCACTTGAATAATCAAATATACATAAAATGTAACATCCTTCTGCATAATCCATTATCTGCTGATGCTCTTGCCACTTGTCAGCTGCAATAGCTAATAAAATATCAATTCTATAACACTCAGCAGGAGAGATCAGCTTGGCTTATGTGCCAACACAGGACAACCTTGCAGATCTTTTCACAAAGGCATTGTATCGTGAGAAGCTTCAAGCTTTCCGCAAAGCTTTGGGCTTACTCCCCTTTGTGGACTGATCCTGTCCTCGGGGCATGGCACTTCCCTTTACTCATGTGCCAGCTCTCGTTCACCGCATCACTCCAGGGGGGATTTGTTACCATATACATTTGGTAGTGATGTGTGTGAACACACTAGGACTGCCAGGGCATGTTTTCCCTCTTTAGGAGGTTTTTTCCCCCGTGCATTGTATATACGCCCATCACTCTAGGGCTATCTATTTTTCCATTGCACACTAAGTAACACACTCTCTATTGTGTGCCTTTAGCTTCCTTCGTCTTCTCCAAGCTGTGTGTGTTTCTCCGCAACCCTAATTCCAACATCTATTGCAATTTTTTCCTTCGCAATTTTTTCCTTTGGGAAGATTCAGTCATCTACGACGTTTCAAAGCGAACAATTACATGTTTTTGTCGGCATCTTCAAACCATATACAACGGACTACTCGTGATTTTCACGGAGTTAGCACGGCTACTATACTTTGCGAGTGCTCCCACTATCACGTATATTTTTTGAGTACTTCTTTCACCGCACTGTGTAGCCATGGATTCGGATATCAATATGACGTTTGATTTTGAGAAAAGTACTCCTGATCCTACCAATGATGGCCTGCGATGGCCGGATCCTCTCAAGGAGAGTACCCGCGATGCTATGGCAGGAGAAGATACTTATGAGTTGCTGGATATTCAAGAATTTCGTGCACTTCAGACATGCATGACAATCATGGATGGAAATTTTAAAGCTTTAAATGAAACTGTTACTAAACTCTCCACATTAGTAATTCAATTAATGCATCAGTAGTATAAGAGTCCTGCTGACACCCACGTGCATGAGCACGTTGGCACACAAGGGCAAGGCCCGACTAATGATACGCTACATACACTCATTGCCAAAGAGGTGGATGACCTATTAAAGAAGTTTAAACCACCAGTCTTTAAGGGTGAAGACCGGGACCGCAATAAGGATGCAATGAACATCTTTCTCAGCAAATGGGATCGAGTTCACGCCTTACGAGGTACTCTGGATGCAGTCAAAGCTCTCCAGACATGCTTAAAACTGGAAGGCAAGGCCTACAAATGGTGGATGTCTCTCAAGGAGAAGAACATCGTACCACAGAGTTGGGCAACCTTTGAAGCAATGTTTAGCAAGGAATTTTTTCCTACAAACGAGGCCAATCGTAATTGGATGGCTTGGGACACATGTTCCATGCGCCAATACCCATCATTACTTGACTATATCTCTCACTATCGGGATGTTATCCTCAAGTTGGAAGGCTTGGATACCTTTCAACAAGTACGAGGGTTCATACAAGGTCTGACACCCGGGCTTAAGAAGTATGTCAAGACCCAAGACCCTAGAACACTTGAGGAAGCCATAGTGAAAGCACATATTCATGATGACCCTGATGAGAAGAAAACACATAATAGTAACGTACCTACTAGTATACATGGTAATACACGCACTCAGTATGGGTAGAATAAAAGAAAATTTATAGTTGCTAATTCAGATGCATCTAAAAAACCCAAAGGGTCCAAGGGTCCTCTCTCTCCTGAGGATTTTGATAAAGCCAAGAAAGAGAAGTTATGTTTTCAATGTTTAGGAGGAGGTCATGGAAAAAAGAATTGTCTCAAGGGGAAATTTGCTGCTTAGGGGAAGGAGAAATTAGTGCACACGGTGCAACTACTGCCTCTTGAGTCTTCCTCAAAATTCTCCACAGTGGAAGTAACACACACTAAGGTGGTGCATGAATGTTGTCTCACAGCTTCCATGTGGCAACAAACCTTTGGACCACATGAGTTAGTACGTATGCATGAATATATGCAAGGGCACAAGGTGTGCATCTTGGTAGATGACGGTGCTACTCACAATTTCATCAATTATGGATTGGTGAAAAAGCTCAAGCTGCCTCAAACTCCAAGTACCCACCACTACAAGGTAGCAATGATGAATGGACATGATACTGAAATATGGGATACTCAATTTTGAGCTGTTCCATTGGAAATACAAGGGTACTCTACTTGTTTGGATTTTCAAGTTATGGACATAGAAAGGGCTGATGTGGTTCTTGGTAGGGAGTGGTTGCATAGCCTAGGACCATCACTGAAGCGTAGCTATGAGCACAATAGCTTGATGTTTGAATCCCATGGCGCACTTGTGTTTTTGTTAGGAGAAAAATATATACCTTCATCACCACCCACTGATTTGTACCGCTGAGCTTATGTAGCTCGTTTCTGATAATAATGAAAAGAGAGAGACCATGTTTCTTAGCCAATGCCTTGAGAACCTTCAAGCATGCATACTCAATGCTTCAAGAAACCGGATGAGCGATATGAGCACCTCATAGTAAAACAAAACCACAACACATGGGCTAAACAAAACTGGAACCACAGTGGTCCCATTCAACACAAACACACATTCAAAACCTAGCCACCCCATGCATTGTATTAAGGCCAAGGGAGTCCTCTCTACCTTGAACCCTCTTACAATGGCTTACTCGAGGCAAGGCCTACACATTCAAAACATCAATCAAACAACAAGAAAAACAATAGGACGCTTGAAACACTAACACTTGTGTAGATTCAGTGAATTTTAGCAAACACAAGATGAAGGAAAATCATCAAAACGTGTAGCCCAAAACTACCTCTACTTTCATGAGGCCACCAAAATGAGCATACAATTGTAGAAGCAACCTCCAATTCCTCTCCTCTCTTCTCTTTGGCATACACTATGTAAAGCTCTTTGCATTTGTGGATTTACCAAGCACTCGCAAAGGTTATGGTTATTTGCACTCCCAAAGCTAGCATAGCATAATGCCTCTATGGATATATACAAGGAGTAGCATAGAAAGCTATATGGGTAAGCTTAAAGTAAAAAACATATAGGTGAAGATATTTTTTTTAATTTATTTAAAAAAAACTCAACTATAATATACATATGCAAACTCACACTTATTAATAACGCACACCTAAAGTTAATATAAAGCAAAAGGTGATTGAAGACGGATATTTATCCCACCATTTTATCTAAGCATAGATATCTTATTATAATTATGTGCATATACACATATTCACTTTATTCTAGCTATGTTTGGCATTTTTGCTATTTCTTTTCACATGATAGCTGGACCAAACATTTGTTATCACTACCTCTACGATGAACGCTGCTTTGAGAAGATTGTCAATCTTCTCCTTCATCTTCTTAGCATGTTTAGGATTCATTTTGTACCTTTGTAGTTGAGCTGGTTTGGCATCTGGTCTCACTAAAATGAAATGGTGGCACACTTCTTGATCTACTCCTTTCCGATCAACATCTTTCCATGCAAATACATCCTTGTATTTGTGGAACCGTATCTTTACCTTTTCTTTGATCTCCAGCTTCAGGTGCTTGTTAATATTAATCATTCTAGGGCTGTTTTTTGAGGTGAGATTCCAATCCTCCACCTCTTGATCATTTGGGAGTAGACAACTTGGGCCTCCTCCCTTCTGTTTGGCCATAGAGTACTCTCCTTCTTTTCCAATTTGAATACCAGCAGCATAATCATTAAGGAATTATCAATTTCTTAAAGATCATTTTGAATTTTTCTTGTCAGTTCCACTATATTTTTATCATCAAAGTATATTAAGTTGATTTCTTCCTCTATTCTAGAATCAAATTTTGTTAATGTTGACTATTATTGTAGATGGCCATCTATCTGAATTGGTTGCTCTTTAGAATTTAATTCAATAAACTGCTCTAGGTATTGTTGCCACTACCTTTCCACTTGCTCTTTATCCATAAGCAAAACACTTAGGTCAATATCTGTAACATTTAATGGCCTAGTAACTTGTGTGTAGCTGAAAATAGCACGAACATAGTTAGCATTTCATTAGAATAGATTCCTAATGAGAATAACAAGAGTGCTTGGGTGGAGAAAGACAAAAAGCATAAAACCTTGTTAGATAGCATGAACAATACTTCAAAAGAGAGAGAAATTAGGCAATTGACAACAATTGAGGACCAGATTTGCATGGAGCCGGTCCCCCCTCCAAAAGGCTTTGTATTATGGTTTCTCCCATCAAGAGAGACATTTTACAATACAATTCTTTGTGTTCCTTCAATACTAGCTAGTGCAATGAAGATGGAAACTTCAAGCACTAAGCAAAACACTTATCAAACACAACATCAATTCCCTCACGGTCTCAGACCCAAGAACTCACATGCTACAGACGGAGGCGCGGCGTGCCTACAAAATACATTAAAAAAACATGCTACAGATAATCAATCAATAGATCTTCATACCTGCACAATCGTGTACGCGTAAACGCCATAGCAAATCTGACATGAGAGAGGCAGAGAGCGAGACAGAGTAAGAGAGCATGTGCAAGCGCACCTTCTAGAGCGGAGTGCTACACCGGCATGGCGAGAGAGGACGGAGGAGAGGAGAGAAGAAACACACAAGCACTCGGTACAATTTTCCCCCGTGCAAGAGTGACCATTTCCCTCTTGCACGTATTTCATTTATAGATTTCTTGAATGGTCAAAGTGATTACAAACTGGCCGGCCGGTCATAAATGGCCAAAGCTCATAAAGAGAACTTAAATAATAAAATGTCAAAAAAAAATATATATATATATATATTTCCATTCGCATAGGCCTACCTCGGTCTAGTCTTTTCCACGTCAGCTGCAATAAATAATAAAATTTCAATTTTATAACATACCTCTCCGTTGGAAAGCAACTGTCCTCAGTTGCGAAGATAAAAATCTACAAACAATACTTGTCAAAAACAATGAGTAGAAATCTGTCTCAGATAGTAAAAGAAAAATCCATAAAATTAGACAACATTGCTTATGTCTATCGTCATCCACATACTACCTATTTTAGTGTCCCATACCACTAGAATAAGGAGTATGTGTCATATCCTGATGAATCGGGATATCTTGGTCACACTCATCATCCAATAATCAATTCTCATCAATCTCAAGTTCAATGCCATAGATACTGTCATGATAGAAAAGCATCATATACCAATTCCAAATCCAAATATCCTTCAATCTATATACCTAGAAAACAAAATCATACCAGTTACAGTGGTGGCCAGCCACTACAACATGATTTTGTGATCGGTGTTGCCTAAATCGGCGAATCTACACCAATAAGACGTGATGCATAAATCGGCGAATCTACACTAACGCTGCCTAAATTGGCGAATCTGCATTTGGTTGAAAAAAATTGTGAATCTGCAGTTTTTTGGTGTGCTGCCTAAATCGGTGAATCTACACTAGGATGAGCATTGGCACATTGCCTAAATCGGCGAATCTATGTGCCTGTGACCAATGGACTAGACATGGCATAAAAAGTAAAAAATAAATGACATGTTTGATATAAAATTAGAAGAGACTGTAATGTGTTAGCGATCATCGCACACCAACTGAGCGCATGTAAGTAGTGGTATGACAATTCATCTGAGTAAGAGTTCAATCAAAGAAAGTAGAACCCATGACATTAGAAACAATGGTTTTGCAACATAATGTAAACAAGTAAGGGAGCATCTGAAAAATTCGTTGCTGCTGCAAAGGTGCTGGGGTATCTATAGGGGTGTGAGAATTTCTGCAAAAAGACTTACTTAAAAGAAATCAAATATAATAAATATTAATTTTTCAAACCATTATTAAACTAGAGGATTTGTGCATAAGGAGATGTGGTGAAGGGTGGGGGAATTTGGAGGGGCCAAGATAAGATTAGAGATGGAATAAGCACTTTTAGGTCTAAAGATACATAGTGAGATTTTACTTATCAGGGAGAATTGTAATGATGTTTCAAGAGGGGTATTACGAGAATAGATCAAGGAGAGTCATACCTGGATTTTGATATGAGAACATTGTATTCAGATTTATCTGCAAAACTGTTCTAAAAAACAAAGCATTAAAAGCAATTGCTTGTTAAATTGATGAAGACGTTAAGAATTGCATATCAAATGCATTAACATTTGAAACGCCATGAAGAAAAAATTTGATGCAAAGTTTTTTTGCCAAAAAAAGAGAATGAAAGAGACAACTTGAAGTACAAATGAGCAGATAAGAGAGGTGTTATCTAAATTGAGAGGGTGGTTTGCAAGATTGGGATGACCAGTGGATATCGGTCTCTAGAGAAAGTGAGGCCGCACTCAATGTATGAATGTTAGGATAGGTCAAAAGCAGGTCTCCCAAAGTAGTTGGCTGTAAATTCGAGGATAGAGGTAAGTATTTGTGTGAGGTCCCCACCCCGCCGTCTCAAACGGCGGATCTGATGGTAAACCTGGTGGCCACTAGATCTATAGTGGAAGCAAACAAAGTGGTTTAGGGTTCATCTAGCGGACGATCTCTCATCACAAAGTGAGTCGAGTTCGAGCCTACTAGCAACGAGATCTAGCTCCACCTCGCACGGGAAGCGTGCTTAACTTATCTAGCGATCCTAAGACCCACCTTCCAAGAGGAGAGAAATACCGAGTGCCTTTTTTCCCATGTTTCAAAGGCATGTACACTTGAGAGTTCGCCGCTCTAGGGGCAATGAGTAATACTAATGTTGATTTAAACACTATGGGGACGGAGAGTTCCCAACCAATCGGGACCACCCTTCTCATAGGCATTGGCAACCTGAGCCAAGCCCCCACTTTCCACCCCCACACTCACACTTCCTTGTGTGTCCTAATTACTACCACGAGGTTGTTCAACATAGAAGTTCATTGATTAGATTCCGATTCACAAGGTTCGTTAAAACAGCCCTTCAATCAGTACTGCAAAGCAGCACCAAGACAATAACTCTAGTAAAAATTCTACTCAAACTTATTCATTAAAATTCCAATGTTATGGAGGTACAACATCCCCCCTCCAACGAGAGTTTACTCCTCCCGTTGACGCCTAGTTGCCCATACAACTAGGTATGTCCACCACATAGAAATCACGACATGGACATTCCCACCGCATAGAAAGCAAGACGCGGCTTCCCACCGCATAGAAAGCAAGTCGTGGGTAGAGGCCCTAAGCTAGTAACTCTAGCTACTGTGGAATCATCGTGAGCCACCCCCTGTGATCAGTAGGGGGATCATGACTAGTTCAACATTGGAAATAGAATGAACATGCCAAGCTAAATTTTCCCTAGCAGATATTCTTTCCTATTTCAAACAGTATATCCATCAACCATTCTTTCCTACTTAGAATTTAATATACATTTGAATTCAAATACCGAGGTTTTCGTCGGATTTCTCCAACCTGTTTACGGATATGTTCTTTACTAACTTATCGTATGCAATGTTAAATTAAACGACTTGAATTTAAAATGTGACCTACCTCCTCCATTTCCTCGACATTGGCCAGTGAGATGGCCGGTACTTGGTTGTCCATGGGAGCTTTTCCTTTCCCATTCACGTTGCTTGTTCCCGCCTCGCGGTCCTGGGCACCACCAAAGCGAGTTCTCTTTACCGGGGCCATTTTATACTCACTACTTAATTTGACAAACTCTAAGAAAAGAGATAATGTCCGAGAGTACCATAACAATCAAGATGATAGATTAGAATCACTGAACAATTCATTCTATACGAGGGTTATATTTCCTTCAAGGCATAGTAATTTATGGATAGTACCTTACTTTTTCTATGGGAATTGGATCTAAAGTTAAATACATGGCCTAGATAATTAGGAATTTTCATATTTATACTAATTAAATTACTAGAGGGGTGAATCAGACGTACTCAATCACCTTCCTAGTAATTTAGTTATGATTAAGCATAATAGTTACGAGATTAGGAGAATAGTAGAGAGATTTACAGCAAAACATAAAATAGATTGATATTACCGTGATTAGGGGCTGAATTCTACTTGAAATTATGATCCAATGGAGTTCTCAAGACGAGAATCAGGCAGCACTTCCCTCCTTTGCTTCTTCTCCAAAAACTATGTGTGCCGACAGCACCTCCCCAAGGTGTGTGTGCAAGTATGCGTGTGTGTACTGAGTGGATGTGTGAGCATGTGTGTGTGTGTGTGTGTGTGTGTGTGTGTGTGTGTGTGTGTGTGTGTGTGTGAGCACACTCTTAAATAGGCCTCTGCATGCTGAAAATCGACCTTGCTTGCTATTTGCATTTGAGAGCTACTCCACTTAAGCATGGCAAGTCCAGTTACATGCCTACCAAGTGTCCAGTTAGCTAGTGTAACTGACTCTCACACTCTCTCTCAAGCATGGAAACTCTCCCACAACTCCCAAAAGACGAGAGGGCGCCCCCTAGCTGCTAAAGCAAGCTCTAAGTGGCATGGGACCAGTTCCCACATAGCCTCGAGCCCCGGTGCCTCCCCGCACAACCTTATGAAATTTTGGTTTTAAGCTGAAACGGGCCATACGAGTCGGAATTTAATGCTGTGAATTGCTAAAATAAGCTCTAACTAAGTTGCATCTGTCCGAGTACCTGCCATATTTAGCAGCCCCCGAGGTCTGAAAATGCATTTTTTTTCAAATTCGGGGTACGGGTGCAGTTTTTCGAGACGGTCAAAACTAGACGGATGGGGTGACCAAAAAATTACTATTTTTGAAAAATTTTCACAAAAATTATTTTAATTCACTTTTGGAAGATTTATAACATTCTAAACATCATGGCACCGACAGAATTTGGAAAACTGCTAAAAATAGTAACTTTTTTCATTATGTTCATTCCATGGTACAAGGGTGCTCTTTTTGGTCGGGGTTAGAGACCTTACAATTTTTCAGTAAGGGCAGTCCTCTGAGAAGGAGTATAGGAAATATTGGGAGTGATGTGGTACAAAAGCAAATAAACAATATGGAGTAATATGCAACAACAATTTGACTGACATATGAGGGAATGAAGAGAAAGTAAAGCAAAAGCCAAATTACATTACATCAATACTAATGGGGATAAACTCACATTATGAAAATAATGGCTCCTGCAAATAATGATGAGAGGGGGATTTTCATCTTTATGCTTGATAATTGCTTAATAATCCAGGTAACAATCAATTTGGGTCATCATTGCTAGAATATGAAGGCATGATGTATCTTGAGGGTGAAAAGTCGACCCTAGTACGTTATGATTATTCATGGTGTTGACAAATGTAGGGCATGAAAGTATCAAAATAAACTAAGAGACAACAGGACCCATGAGAAGAAAAAATATTGTTCTATAACGCCACATGTTCACTATCGACATCCTCTATATTAGACAGATCAAGAGCTTATACAAAATTGTAAAACGATAATGCTAACTAGATAGGAGTAAATGCCAATTCATGTCTACTATTTCCCATCATCGTGTTAATTGGCATCAATACATCCAAGGTGGACCTTTGCAAATCGCCATGAGGGTGATCAAAATTTTGCATCATCAGTTGGAATAGAGGATTGTAATATACACGTTAAATGAGGAATACCTATGCATTCACTTGTGTGCATGGGATGATGGTGCTCGTAGGTAACCCAAAAAAAAACTATTTGATTGGTGCAAGTTGAAACGATCGGTGAGTTGTTGAGGGGACATGTCGCCACTAGTATAGGATACAAAAATTTGATGATTGCCCAAAATTGTTGTGGTGCGTAACTTCTGAGACCACTCAATTGCAGAAGACTGCGTTTTTGGGCCACTTAAGCAATTAGCTCTGGAAAAAAAAAGTTTGAGGCCACGAGGGTGGGAATGAACCCTAGCATCACGGACAAAAGATAAATACAAATAAAACGGCCCCTAAGCTGAGATAATGGAATGCCGTGAGTGCACCCTAGGAAAGGGTATGCTTGCAAAGACAACTTTAGCCTCATGCAGACAATCAGCGAAAGAGAAGAACCGAAAGATCTGATCAGCGAGAGCAGAATCTACATGATGAGAGCTTACCAAAAGAGCATGCACGCATATGGCAGCAGCGACATCGTTTTTCTTGATGCATGCTCATAAGAGATTGAAGATAATCTCACGCGTCTCTCGCTTTCTCATACGTACTGTTGTTGTAGAAGGTTTCTTTTGGAAGATTTGGACCTATCGTTCAGCATCTGGATTCCCCCCCTCATAAGATCACTAATAACATCTCTACAAGAAGATCAGAGAATGGAACTTGCAGTAGGTGTGCAGGCGGATAGGCATGCAGTCCAGGCGGGGATGTCTGCTTCGTTTGGCTCAAGTGTCAACTCCCATAGTCGGCCTGCAAGAAGTCCACTGCCAGTGCACTATAGTGGACGTCCAGGTTGGCCACAAGATTAGTTGAGGGAGATTGGGAGCTGTGGGAATAAAGGCAGCCCAACAGTCATGCAACTGTTGAAAGACAAGCAAAACGCTCACTATACTGAGCTACAAACGGAAGCGGGAAGGCCCGGTTGCCAAGAACGGCGTGGAGCTGGATGCTGGAGTTCTCCTCCACCACATAGAAGCTGCCACACTTGATGCCAGGCCATAGGAAGTTAGTCTACCGTAGTCGATAGCTCTTGCCACACCTCGCCAACCCTGCCTGCTTGGGGAATGCTCACCAACTGCTATGCCCTTGCATTTCAGTGTAGCTCTTGAGCTTCTGGTCGTCCTCCGGTGTCCACGGCCCCTTTTTAGGCCCAGCCTCTTTTCATAATGCACCATGGCTAACCAACTAACCTTGCTTTGCTAGAATGCATTGCATGATACGTGCGTGCGCGCGCGCGAGAGAGAGAGAGAGAGAGGGAGAATTGGTGGCTGTCAAAAGAAAAGCTGGCAGAAGGATATGAAGGGGTCAAGAGCTGATAGCGTGTGGAGGACACAGCAAAAGAGAGAGTGCGTGAGAGACAAAAAAAATGGCAACTAGCCGCCTGCATGCCCTTTGTGGGTGTGTGGTTGTGGGTGCCATGAGCAAAGCAGGGTGCAGACCTCAGTTTGGATGACGGCGGGGTGATGCACAACCTAGTGTTGGCATCGATCAAGAACTGAGGAGGGAGAGACTAACGTGGGGTGCGGGCGTGTCCAACAACCGAGACAGAGAGAGAATGTAATGTTTTCCGGCTTAGGACACGACCAAGAGAGAGAGCCACCCTTTTGCAACTCTACATGGCGGCTAAGCATGTGACAGGAGGTCACCATAGAGAACCACTACTTTGGTTGGTGTGTGTGAGTTGTGATGGACGAAGTGTGGAGAGGGAGAGAGTGCAGTTGCAACTGGCGAAAAAAAAAAAGTGTGGCTGCGGGTCAATGGTTGCAGGTCAGGCAGGGAGAGATAGGGATAACGACGGATTCCAATGGGGAGAGAGAGAAAGAAGGCTAATTCGTGTGGCTGCATGTTATCACAACTGCAGATATTGAGAGGGAGGGGAAGAGGGTGTGGTTGGTGGGAAAAGGGGGAGGGGGGTGGTTGCAGATCAAGCAAGGAGAGGGAAGACTGACGGCCCACTACAGTGGGGAGAGAGAGAGATCGAGACGGTCAGGGGTGCCTTTGCGGCTTAACTCGTTGCACCCACCTACGGTTGGCTGGCCATTCAACCCACCTCCTTCTGGGACCTCTGCTTCTGCGCCTCCATAAGCTTTACACGCAATATCTTGCAGCCAGTAATGGGTTTTGAATGCACTTGCATGCAATCTTTTCTAGATGCCATTGCTAATGGCATCAACTAAACCTTTCTCATCAACTTGCAACTAAATCGTGATCACCGTTTCTAAATGATTAGTCTCTATATGCTAAGATCACTCAATTGAATTTTCTTACAGTCTTCTTCGACATCTATTCTTGCTTTGGTTCCCAGCTCCTATTAGTATAGATTTAACCTCTTCAATCGCTTCACTAGCCATGGATCGAATACTGATCAAAGCTTACTATATGTCAATCACAAGATTCACAAAAATTAAAATTATCATGATGCTTCATGCAAGTTTGATACACTTAATTCTAGATTTACTTCGTTTTCTCTCGTGGAGGCTTGATGGAGAACTCTTCCTTTTTGTACCAAGACAAACATGAAGGAGCAATTATTGATTGTTATCCTTGATTTAGATGTAAGAGATACATCGTTAAAGCTAATCTTAAAAAACAAATTTCATAAAAATATAAACAAAATTAAACTTAGCTATAATGGTTGTTCAACTGGATCTCCACGGTTGTAAATTGTTCTTCGACCAAGAGAATTCCAAAAGCTCCAACTTCCAATGAAATCTTCATCCCCATGGCGACCACATTTTCGAGAGCGTAAGCTGGCTCTGTGCTACAGACGAAGGTGCGGTGTCCCTGCAAAATACATTAAAAAAACATGCTACAGATAATAAATCAATAGATCTTCATACCTGCACAATCGTGTATGTGTAAACTCCATAGAAAATCTGAAATGAGGGAGGCAGAGAGCGAGACAAAGTAAGCGAGCACGTGCATACGCACCTCCTAGAGTAGAGTGCTACGCTGGCACGGCGAGAGAGGAGGGAGGAGAGGAGAAAATAAACACACAAGCACTGGGTACAATCTACCCCCGTGCAAGAGTGACCATTTCCCTCTTGCACATACTTCATTTATAGATTTCTTGAATGGTCAAAGTGATTACAAACTGGCCGGACGGTCATAAATGGCCAAAGCTCATAAAGAGCACTTGAATAATAAAATGTACAATATATATATATATATATATCCATTCGCATAGGCCTAGCTCGGTCTAGTCTTTTCCACATGTCAACTGCAATAAATAATAAAATATCAATTCTATAACATCACACACCTTCGAAGATGGTGAGAGCTAGCGGGGTATGAGAGTAGATTGAGAGGAAGAAGGAGTAGTCTTACGAGAAAGATGTACATCTCCTCACACAATCACTCATATTAGCATAGATTATCTTAGTAATTAGCATGGCAGAGGAGATGAGCATGCATTGAATCTTGGCTCTTGGTTGGATTTGAATCACAAAGCCAAGAGTTGAACTGGTGTAGACCTCCCTTCTCACAAGCTTGGAGTAGGTGATAAGCTTTCAATTAAAGCTTGAGAAGAGAGAGAGAGAGTCTTCTTACTCTACACATGAGCTTGTGTGAGTGTGCATGGATAATTGCCTTTGAAAAATCAGCCCCCTCTCTCTCTTGGTCGACCCGTCTTGCTATTTGCTCTTGCGAGCACCTCATTGGACCTCTCCAGGCTTAGCCGGTAGGATTTTAGGAGCATAAGTGATAGCCTTCTAACATGCGTCCCCCTTTTCCCTTTTGTGAGAGCTTTAGGTAATTAATATATGCAATTAAACTCTCACTGGACCCCTTTGTCTCCTGGCCAATAGGAATGAGGCAAGCCATTGGGCTGTTGAATGCTCATTGGACCCCTTGGGAGACTATCGAATAGTCTTCTAGAGAGCTTAATTCCTATTGGTTCTTTTATGAAGTATTTTTAAATTAATTAAACTAGATTTACTCTAGCCTAGTTCTCATTGGTCCACCTCCATGTCCATCCAATAGGATTTGAGTACACCTTGTGGGTATCTGGCCTAGGGAGCTGACATGTGTCCCTCTTTCCCCTTGTGTACAAAGGAAGCTTGTGAGTGTGTGTGTGTTTCTCTCTCATCCCCTACTTCTTGGGCTTGCCCCCTCCTATGTAGGAGTTTGTGAAGACTTTTTGGGAGACACACACAAAGCATCCAATTTCCTAAGCCTTTGACCATTGGCCACAACCTTTGAATTTTGGAACCTTAGCATTTTGAAAGTCTTAATGGGCTGAACCCTAAGGTCTTTGGAGCCCATTGTTGCACAAAGCTCTTTTGCAGATGGGACCCCCTTTGGATCCCTATTTTTCCCTCCTTTGAATCCCTATTGTGGGAGGTCTGCCAGCTTAATCAATATTCTAGCTTTTTCTCCCCTGGCACTTCCCCATATTAAATGATCAGTTTAACATGAGAAAATCATTTAGGAGAATTAGATATTATTTATTATGACATTACCTCTCTCTTTAAA
The DNA here is from genome assembly GCF_014529385.1 of Adiantum capillus-veneris. Taxonomy (NCBI): domain Eukaryota; kingdom Viridiplantae; phylum Streptophyta; class Polypodiopsida; order Polypodiales; family Pteridaceae; genus Adiantum; species Adiantum capillus-veneris. The sequence continues at coordinate 60,383,628 of NC_140933.1, read as the reverse complement.
TCATAGTCGTCCTTGACTATGGGGTAGAGAAGATAAAGCATATTCATTAGTCCTTTTTCTAGCAGGTAGAGGATCCCTATGTTACCCTATAGTTCCAGAATGGATGACTAGTCCATTTGGTGCTTGAGAGCCTAAGCTTCCGAAAGCATATCTACACATTAGTCCTATCAATCTTCCATAGTAGAATGACAAGATCTACTTGGTGTTTGGGAGACCTCGTCTCCGCAAACTTGATCTAAGCATGCATACTACTTCACATTTGTGCACAATAAATAAAAAGAGAGTCTTATAAGACAAAAACTTTGTACACTTTTAACATTTGTACATTTTCTTACTCTTGGGAAGCATTGTAAGCATTGACAAGGTTTAGGTTATCCTTTAATTGTATGCCTTTCATCAATCTAGCATCTTCAAAAGGATAATTCTTAAACTTAATAAGATATTGTGGGATAGTCTTACGGCCTCTTAGTACCTTGTCTTCACGTCGGAGGATGGACTCGGGCTGCAACACCTCTTCTTGGTCCTGAATCTCCGGTGGGTCTTCAATAATTGGTTCTTGAGGTTGCTCTCCTTTGTAAGGCTTTAATAGGCTCACATGAAAAGCATTTTGTATGAGCCAATGGCTGGGCAACTTGAGTTGATAGGCCATCTCATTGATTGGCCTAAGAATCTGGAAGGGACCAGTACCTTTTTGCTAACTTAGCATAGTACTTTTGGTGTCCTGTAGGATTCTTGCCCATCGTGTGCCTTAATCGAGCCTTGGGAAATTTGAGTAAGACCCAATCATTTTCTTTAAAGGCTTGGGCTCTTCTGTGCTTGTTAGCAACAGCCTTTTGCCTTTGCTGTGAGATAGAGATAGCATCATTAATCTTTTGGAAAGATTCTTGTAGGTCTCGACTATACTCATCTGCAGCAGCAAAGATCTTCTCGTGTACCTTAAGTAGCAGGGGACTTTTTGATCTTCCCTCAATAACCTCGAAAGGTGCTTTTCCCGTGGAAGTATGTATAGTGTTATTGTAGGCATACTCCACTAAGGGTAAGCACTTCTCCCATTAGGATCATTGATCTACTTCCGTTAAATAGGCTTTTAGTAGATCGAGGATTGTTAGGTTAGCTATTTCACTTTGGCCATCCGTTTGTGGGTGATAGGCCGAAGAGAAGGTTAGCCTTGTTCCTAAATTCTTAAAGAGACCCTTCCAAAAATTAGTGGTCATTCTAGGATCTCTATCCGACACTATGGACATTGGCAAGCCATGGTACTTGAAGATTTGTGAAATGAAGAGGGTGTTGCCATTTGATGGGCTTTGATAGTCTTTTTGAGAGGTATAAAATGAGCTTGTTTACTGAACCTGTCTACTGTCGTGCATATTCCCGTATTCCCATGGATAGACTTAGGAAATTGAAAGATAAAATCCATGGATATGCTCTCCCATGGTGAATTAGGGATTGGCAAAGGCTGAAGAAATCCAGGTTGCTTCCCTCTATCAAACTTCGCCTTTTGGCATACCACACATTTAGAAACATAGTCTTGTATGTTTGCTTTCATGGTAGGCCAATAGAAATATGTTTCAATCCCCTTTAGGGTAGACTGAATCCCTCTATGCCCCGCATAAGGAGGAGCATGAGATTGATACATTACTTTCTCACGGAATGAGTTAGTAACGCATAGTCTATTGCCATAGAGAAGATAACCATCTTGTAAAGTAAATTGTTCCTCTTTCTTCCCTAGTGCAAGGGCTGAAATCACATCTCTAAAACCGGGATCAATAGCATACTCATCTATCATAGAAGATAGATCATTGTGAGTTGCTATGGAAATCGCATTCACTCTCGGCCATCTTGAGAGTGCATCGGCTACTTGATTATGCTTGCCAGCAATGTGAGCAATATGAAAATGAAACTGTGAAAGGAAATTTTCCCACCTCATTTGTTTGTCGGAGAGCTTGGTCTATGTCATGAAGTACTTAAGACTTTGGTGATCCATTCACAGAATGAAAGGAGTCCCCAATAAATAGTGCTTCCATGAGTCTAAGGCATGTAGACCTGCGAGGAGCTCCTTTTCATATATGCCGAGAGCTTGCTCAACAGGGTCAAGCCTTCGGCTTTCATAGCCTATGGTGTGCCCTTCTTGGAGAAAAACAGCTCCAAGGCAATTACCACAAGCATCACAATGGACCTAAAATGGCTTTGAGAGATCCTGTAGTGTAAGCACAGGTTGAAAGATAAGCTTTTCTTTAAGCTTTTCAAAAGCATGGTTGTCCTTGGCAGACCATGTGTACCTAACATTTTTCTTTGTAAGGCCATGTAATGGTCCTATTATTAGTGAGAACTTTTTTATGAAGCGTCTATAGTATGCACACATACCTATAAAGCTTCTTAGTTCATGAAGATTCCTTGGTTTAGGCCATCCTTTTATTACCTCTAACTTTGATGGATCCATCTGGATGCCATCTTGAGAGATAATATGACCTAAATACTGAATCTCTTGTAAGAAAAATTCACTTTTCTTTTGATTAACATAAAGTTTATTCTCTCTTAGAACTTGAAATATTAGCTGGAGGTGTTGCTTGTGTTCGTCTAATAAATTAGAGTAGATGATGATATCATCAAAGAACACTCTAGTAAAGGTTCGGTGAGGCCTGAATAGCTTCTCCATCAAGTGGTTGAATGTGGCTGGTGCATTGGTCAAGCCAAAAGGCATGACAATGTATTCGTAAAGACCAAACATAGTGCAAAATGCAGTCTTTACAATGTCTTGATCAACTATCCTTATTTGATGATAGCCACTTTTTAGGTCAATCCTACTGAAGTAGGTGGACCCTTGTAGCTGATCAAATTTAGTGCTCTATAGTGAAACCTATTCTTGATAGTGATCCTATTTAGTGCTCTATAGCTGACACACATACGATATGTGTCGTCTTTCTTTTGCACTAGTAGCACAGGAGAACAAAATCGAGATGAGCTAGGCCTACCCATGCCCTTCTCAACTAACTCATGCACTTTCCGCAGAATTTTCTCTTGTTGAGCTTGAGAAACTCTATAAGGAGGTTTGGTAGGTGGTGAACTTCCTGGAAGAAGTTCAATTGCATGGTCATCATTGCCTCGTTTAGGAGGTAGCTCACAAGGGATGTCGTCAATAAAGACATCTTGAAACCCATTGAGAAAATTGGATAACTCTAATTCCTTTTGATTGTGTATATTTTCTTTTGCTAAAACATTAGGTTCATTTTGAGAGTCTTTAACAAAAGTCATGTACAGGGAAATAGAGCTCTTTATTGACTTATTGAAAGCTTGCATATGTACAATGGGTATGATGTTACCCATTTCCTTAGCATCTATGTACATATCTTTTTCCTTGAACCTAAAGGAGATTCTCCTTTCAGGGAATTTAACATTGGCAGCCATACGATCAAACCATGGTGCCCCTAGGATTACATCCTCATGCTTGAGAGGAGAGATAAAGAAGTCCTCTTTTTCCACATAGCTTTGGACATGGAGCCTCAATTTCCTGATTAAGGGAGTGATTGAAGCTTCTTGCCCCTTGAAAGCATCATCTACGGGTAGGACATCTCCCATCTCGTAAGCTTCTATGCTTAGCTTGGTGGCCAACTCTGTGGATATGAATTTGTGAGTAGAACCAGGGTCAAAGAGAATAAAAGAATCATGTTCTCTTACCTTTCCCCAAGCATGGCATAGAGGAGATCCTTTGTGGTGAGTTTCCTCCTCTTGGATTTTGACCAAGGTAGCTCTAGGAGGCTCATTGTGGGTGTTCTTTTGGGGACAAGTGTGGTATGCATGCCCTTGCTCGCCACAGTTGAAACAACGGTTATCCTTGAGATAACGCTCAAGCTCTTCAGGAGAGATTTTGTTTTTACCTTTGTAAACTCCCTTCTCCTTAGCTTTGTTGGAGTTTCCCTTAGGAGACTTTTGGACAGTCCTTCCCCTTAGGCTCATTGGAACCCTTGTTTTCTGTGGGCTTAAAATTTCTTTCAGCCCCCGTTTGGAAATTGATTCGAGAAGCCACCATAGTATGGTGTATAACCGCCGATATGGTGCATGGCCTTTGGGAGTTGACATACTCCGCCATTTCTTCAGTTAAACCCGCACAAAATTGTTTCTTTTTCTCTCCAAATTCCAACTTCTTAAAGAAAATTGTCTACATATTTGTGAATGGATTCTAGGGAGAGAGCTTCAAGCTTCGCCATTCGGTGAGTACTTTGTCTTTGGCATCGGTGGCCAAAAAATGCTTCATAACGGAATCTCTTAAAGCTTTCCATGTTTGTGGAGCTTCACCGTTGGCCCGTAGGCTAGACCACCATTGCCTGACGGAATTTTGAAAGTGCATAGATACATGGCATAGC